>NC_083720.1:122038262-122344042 GCF_028564815.1 Eubalaena glacialis | reverse complement strand
CTTATTCTTAATTATTCTGAAATCTCTTTGAGTTGAGGCCAGTATGGTTTTGTTTTTTTACAGCTGATGCCTAGCAGAATACGTAACATGTATTAAGGGTTTAATAAGTATCTACCGAATAAATGAATAAATTAGGACAAAGAAACTGATGAAATATGGTTTGTTTTTTTTTCTAAGTTTAAAAGATTTCATAGCCTGGGAGCTATTAGAAAGAGTTACTGAGTACATGTCAAGCACCACGCCACACACTTGCATACACCATCTAATTCAACCCTTACAACAGCAAGAATAAGTAATTATTCTTGTCCCTATTTTACAGATGGGGAAACAGGTTAAGATAGGTCATACAGCTAGAAAGCAGTAGAAACACTCTTCCTGATAAAGGAGGCCTGTCTGGGTACTAAGACCATGCTGACTCCTGTGCAGTACCCTCTCTTACACATTGTTCGATCAAGAGGTGTCTGAGGGTTTTAACAATATGGGAAAAATAATAATGTTGATTTAAAAATTAAAACATCAATATCATATGATATTGCTGATATTTGGAATCTAAAATAATGACACAAACAAACCTATTTTCAAAGCAGAAGTAGACTCACAGACATAAGAAACAAACTTATGGTTACAAAAGGGGAAAGGGGTGGGGAGGGATAAATTAGGGGTTTGGGATTAACACATACACACTATTATACATAAAATAAACAACAAGGACCTACAGTATAGCACAGGGAACTATATCCAATATCTTGTAATAATCTACAAGGGAAAAGAATCTGAAAAAGAATATATATATATATTATATATATATATAACTGAATCACTTTGCTGTACACCTGAAACTAACACAACACTGTAAATCAACTGTACTTCAATTTTTTAAAAAAAGGAAAAAAATTATAACATCAAGATTGAAACTGGTCCAGATAATTCGGGAGGCGGTATGATCACTAGACTGATGGCCAACCAAGTGAACTAAGGTTTGCCTTAATTGCCTTTCGATTATCATAATCTCCCACAGTTCATCCAGCATCCCCCTTCACTTATCAGTCAGGGAAACACAACAGAGTTTCGCTGAGACAGTTCTAGTCTACATCTATTGTCTTGATGAGGTTATTAGTAGCACCCACTTTTGCTGTCAGAAGTGTTGTACTTTAGATGATGTATCTCCCCATCCCACCTTTCAGGGCTCTCATGGCCTCTTCTGCCTTCCCAGGATCCACTGTGGTTATGCTGCTTGGGACCAAAACTATAGTTCACTTGCTAGGAACTTTGTCTTTCCTCACACTCTTTATCAAAGTTACTTGCTCAAAAAAATCATTGCTGTCAGGCCTTACTCTCTACTGCCAACTATTCTATGCCATACTCTGCTTGACTTAAAGTTCCACCCCTCATGGGTGACACAGGCATAATGTAAATGGAGCTTATTAGATACACAGATATTTTTAAAATCCAAAGTAAGTTGGCCCTTCTAATTATGCCAGGTTATATTGCCTGCCTGAGTCTACTTTAACATGGAAGCTGCTTGGGACTTGTCTCCAATTTTCAGCAATTCTGAGTTTTCTGCTCCTGATACTAAAACTTCATAAGCCAATTTTCACTTATAAGGAAAGGGGCTACATTTCCTCTCCTCCAATATGGTTACTTCCTTGGAGTTCCTTCCGTTTTAGGTTTATTGTAATCTTGTAAAAGTCATAAGCAAATATTGGGTTGAAATTTGGTGAATCTAGTTACTGAGAATGAAGGGTTCGCCAAATTCTATGAGAAGTCAGATTTGCATGTCTCTTTTGTTCCCCTTTCCCACCGATGCTATATGAGACTGAATGCTATGATTGTTAACTTGAATCATTTAAAATTTAAAATTTAAATTTTAAGTGACTCAAGTGAACGGGCTCCTATCACAATTTCCTGTGACACAGCAACTCATCTGACCCATAAATCTTTTATCATTTTACTCAGTGTCTTTCAGAGAATATAAGGAAGACAATTAATTTGTTAGAATTTCAGAAATGTTTGGTCAGACTAAAAATGTGTTTATCATTTTAAAGAGAAAATTATGCATCCCGTGATACAGTTACTTTTCCCAAGAGAAAATATTGTTGTATGGGATAAAACAGTAATGAGTCTATATTTGAAAAACATTAATTTAAAAAATATAACCAATATTCTCCGTCACTTCAAAGGACCTGTCATTTTTCTTATTGGAAATTTTGTAGTTATCATGACAAATAACAATGATCCAAAAGAATCATTTTCCTCATAAATTTATTAGTATTTTCTCTTCCTTTCCCCAGGACAAATTTGAGGAGTTTTAAAATTAGATTAACACATTTTAACTGAAGTCACTTTTCAAAATGGAGTTTAAAATTCTTCCTTTTTTGTTAAATCCAACTATGCTTTTTAAAAAAAGAAACAAAGCCGGAAGTTATCTGCTCAGGCTTCTCTGCACTGGTAAGATGGGTCAGAAACAAGTGCAAATGAGAGGAACACGCAGGAGAGAGAGAAGTAGGTTAAAAAGGTAGCATAAGCCCTCCTACTACTAAAATTTCAGAAGCTTGCCCCTCACTGGTTCTTTTTTTTCATTTTTATTGGAGTCTAGTTGATCTACAATGTTGTGTTAGTTTCAGGTGTGCATCAAAGTGAATCAGTTATACATATACATATATCCACTCTTTTTTTAATATTCTTTTCCTATATAGGCCATTACAGAGTATTGAGCGGAGTTCCCTGTGCTATACAGCAGGTTCTTATTAGTTATCTATTTTATATATAGCAGTGTGTATATGTCTGTCCCAATATCCCAATTTATCCCTCCCCCCCTTATCCCCTGGTAACCATAAGTTTGTTTTCTACATCCGTGCGTCTATTGCAAGATCAATTAAGAATTGGTATAATCTAGGCCAGCGGTTTCCAACATCACCCGAATCACCTAGGAACTTATGAGAAATGCAAATTTCCAGGCCCTGTCCTAGACCAACTGAGTCAGGAACTCTGTCGCTGGGGCTTAGCAACCTGTTCTATAACAAGCACTCAGGTGATTCTGATGCACCTAAAGCTTGAGGACTGTCGTTTCAGAATAAACCTTCCAAGCTAGGTACTGTAGCCAAGGTACAGGAGACCATAAAATATAGCTGTTATTCTCAAAGAACTTAGAATCTAGTTGGAGAAAAATGCTATTTGGGGGGAACAGTCACTCATGATTCTAGCACAGCTAAATGCTACCCCCAGGATGCACAGGACCAGAGACAGAGAGATCCTGTCTGGCTGGGTGATGGGAAAGGTAAGATCTGACGTGGGGTTTTTGTGGCTGAGACCACTAGCTGTTCACAGAAACCCTGCTTCCTTTCTTCCTTGGCTCATAGCAAGGCTATAGGCCCAGCTTCCTTTACTGTTACATGTGGCCAAGAGACTAATTTTTCTCAGTGAAATATGAGTAGCAGTGATATGTGCTGTTTCTGAGCCGTGGCTTTTCAGAAGTGGGTATTTTCTCTCTTTGAGCTCTCTGTCATTCTGCAGTCTGCAAGCAAGTGGAAATGTCAAGACTCTAGGAATAGTGAAATCCCAAGATGGAAGAAGTTTGGTTTCCTGATTTATTACATCAGAGAAACATCTTTGGACTATTAAGCGAATAAGAAGTTAACTTCTATGGAGTTTTATCAATTATATATTTTTTGTCTATTTATATAGAAGGTTAGTGTGCCCTAAAAGATAGGATTATACTGTAATACTAGAAGTAAAAGAAGATGTTATTTCACTGAGGGAGAAAATATTAGTAGATTTATGGAGATATCACTAGAGGGTAGCAACAGTCATAAGTGGCTGTAACACCAGTGTGTGCCTATGTGGACACATTGACTGGGTTTAGAGGATGGGGCAGGGAGGATTGAGTAGATCCTGGGATATTGTATAAGTTAGGATGCTTTGGTTGCAAGAGACAGAAGACTGAAATTGGTTTTTTTAAAAAGGCAATTTATTATCTAATGAAACAAGAAGTTCTGAGGAGTTAGGCTCTGGGCACCTTCGCTGAGGCTTTGTACAATGAAGTCTCTTGTCTCTTTTCTCTTCCATGTGTTGACTTCATCCTCAGGTTTGAAACAAGAGGGCTGCAGCCCTTCCAGATGAAATATCCAGATCTAACAACATCCTGGGGGGAAAACAGTCATTTTCCCCATGATCACTTTTTTGAAGTGAGGGAAATTTTCCTGGAATCATGTTCCCATATATACAGACATCCCATTAGGACGCCCATGCCATGTGCTCCTTCCTAAAGCAGTCATTGGCAAAAGGAAATGAGATGACTACATATGGCTTAGATCACTGGGTCTTAGTCCTGTTTGCATATTTGCATCCCCCAAAGATGCCCAACAACAGAGATTTGATTGACTGGTCTGACTTAGGTCTTGGTATTTTAAAAAATCTTCCCAAGAAGTTCTAATTTACATCCAGAATTAAGAAATACTAACTTCGATGAATCACTGGAGATGGAATAGATGTTGGGAAGTAAATAACAAAAAAACACTATAAATTCCTCATTTTAATTTTAATTTTTACTGTATTTTTTAGGCTGAGGGGAACCATAAAATACTTCTAGCCAAAGAGAAAGACTGCATTATCAAAAGGTAACTCTGTGAGGCCTGGACCTCCCCACCTAGCAAAGAGCCTCCTAAGTCCTCAGGAGGTGTTCCATCAACATCTGTTGGATGGATGAATGGATGGAGAGTGATGGGGACCAGGACACTGGTGTGAAGGTTCAGCCTTTGCATCCACAGAGCATGTGAAACATTAGAACAGGTGAAAAATCCACTAGACATTTTGTTTTTATCTCCATTATAAGCAAAAATGTAGGAGTATTTTGGAAATCTCTGGATACATAACCAGATCTCTCACTTTGCAGATAATCATTTTATGTCCCTAAACTCAGAATCTGAGTCTTTTTAATCTGGTTCTGTTCTCAGGGCCTAATACTCCTCAGAGCTCCTTTGATTGCACTATGGAATGAAGCAAATTTTCATAATCCTCTGAAACAGTGCTTCTCAACTGGGGTGATTTTGCCTCCTAGAGTACCTTTGGTAATGTCTGGAGACATTTGATGCTGTCTCAACTGGGAGAGCGCTATTGGCATCTAGTGGAAAGAGGCTAGGCATGCTGCTAAACATCTTGCAGTGCTCAGGACTCACAAGAAAGAATGATCTGGCCCCAAATGTCAATAGTGCTAAGGTGGAGAAACCCTGCTCAAGAAGATATTAATGAAGCGTATTTTGGCAAGCACCCTATAATGGATGCTGCAGTTATTCAGACATCTCCCGGGACTTCAGGGAGTCTTAAAGACAAGTCGGTTAATAATAGCAAAGACTCAAGAGACTAGATCTTGACTATTTTGGGTAGATCTAGCTTTTGTTTAAACCTTCAAATAAGCTGTTCCAAGCTTTGAAGACCCAAGACAGGGGACCTGGGAGGCTCCCCTCAGGAGCTGGCAGCCCTGTTGGTGATGTACACAGGCGATACCAGCCAGATGATTTTACCCTAATCAAGATTTGTATGAACATGACATTTTGTTTATTCTGTTGCCTTTTTTCCTTCAGATTCATAAACAGCAATAGCAGAGCTGAACAATTATCCCTTCTTGTTGCAGACACAGATGTGCAAATGCATGGAGGCTTTCGATGAGGCCAGTGATGCCAAAACAATTCAGATTATACCTCATCTACTGCACTCCAGGATTTCAGACTATGAAAGTGTGCAAAACACTGTATTCTTCTATATTTATATTCAAACGGTCTTAGGAGTGGCCCCATGGAATTCTGTGTAGGCATGCACTTTCAACACTTTTATTAAAATCATCAAAAATGTTCTCCATAGGCCCAGATGAAAACTTTTTGATTCAACCCAAGGGGATAATGCCCCATCAGAAAGTGAAAGTTCAAAGGTTTGATCCAAGAAACTTCATTTCTTGTACTTCCATTTCTCCCTTTTCTGAAGCTACGGGGAAAAAAAGGTAACACTTTCAACATTTAACTCGAATAGCTAAAAATATTAAGTGTAAGAGCTACACAATGCAATATTGTGGAGATGCATTCCTACCTATTATATAAGATAAGGGTCAAACTTTCCACAAAGGGCCAGACAGTAAAAATATGGTTTTATGGGTCATACAGGCTCTTTTGAAATTATTCAGCTGGGAACTATACTCAATATCTTGTAATAACCTATAATGGAAGAGAAAGTAAAAGAAGAATGTATTTATTTATATACATATGTATAACTGAATCACTTTGCTGTGCATCTGAAACTAACACAACATTGTAAATCAACTTTATTTTAATAAAACTTAAAAAAAATAAGAAACTACTCAGCTCTGCTCTTGGAGCAGGGAAGCAGTCACAGACAATATGTAAGTGAATGAATGCAGCTGGGCTCATTCTTTATTTACGGACTCTGAAGTTTGAATTTCATATAATTTTCATGTGTCACAAAATATGATTCTTTTTTATTTTTTTTCAACCATTTTAAAAATAGAAAAACCATTCTTACTTCATGGACCACAAAAACAGACAATGGGTTGGATGTAGCCCACAGGCCATAGTTTTCTGACCCCTGATCTAAAGAACATACCTGTTTATATAAGAAATGTATAAAATAAAACACCTAGCAGGAGGAACATGGTTATGAGAAAGACAGGAGACCTACTTCAAATTTTCATCTTTAGCCTAGAGATGTTGTAAATACATCATTCTAAGTTAATAGTAAAATAATTTGATTTAAAAATGGTATTACAGTAAATCTGCTAAAATACTCTTTCATTAAAAGGAAAAATTTTTCAGAAGATTTAAATTCTCTGACAATATTCAATTTTTTGTGGAAATGATGATAGATGACTTTGAACAATTATCAGAGAAATTCAATCAGGAACATTCTTTACATACTTTAAAGTCTTTCCCCCGTATTTTCTTTATGCATCATTTTCAAGGATTCGATTCATGGTACATCTATTATAATTAAACATGGTAGTAAATTTATTCCTAAATCCATTTTACTTAAGTTTCATTGTTACTTATCATTAAGAATAAGAGGAAATTCAGTGAAGATATTCAGTTTACCTAAATCAGGTACACACATCTTAAAATGTAAAAATATCTAAGGGTTCAAGAAATGGACTCCACATAATGGGTTATTCCCTTTCTTCTCTTTAAAAAAGTCCTGAATATGCATCTCAAAGATAACTACTTGGATGAGTATTCCATTGATCTGTATAGACCTGCCCCCAAAGGAGCCATTAAAATAAGTGAGATTACTCCTTCCCTCTATAGATAACCATCTGATGAGTGTCCATCCTTCTTTGTCTCCTCAGCTGAATCCTGAAAGTAGCGGTTATTGGAAGCCAATACTATCTGATTCCACAGTTTTTGATACCCACCATATCATTTGAAGTTGTGTTGGTTCCTATCATATTTCATCCTGCTGCTACTTCTGCCTGAAGGCCCTTTGTCTCTTGTTGTTCAGGAGTAACTGGAATATAGTCTCCTCTAAGAAATGTTTTGGGCACCCCACTTCCCACGTTCTGTCACTGCAGCAGTGTCTATCATAGTGCTTACACTATGTCATGCACACATTGGTTTACATATTCTGCCTCTTTATCTTGTGCTATAAGCTGTAAGGGCAGAAGTTTTGTATCTTCAGCACCCAGCCTAACGGTGGGTGTAGAAGTTGAGTTGATATTAAATATCAGGTGATCAGAAGGTTGGTCTTATTGAATCTCTCTTGTATCATTTTGGATCTTTACAAGGAAGTAGGTGTCTCCACTGAAGCTAATCACTTCCTGTGCCTTGCTGTCTGAACTCTGCTGAGGGGTCAAAGCCCCTTCCCTGATGGAGCCCAGGAAGAGCATGGAATACATCCCTAACCCACAAGCAGCTCCAGAATGTCTGTACTGAAGAGGCTTAGAGATAGAAATCTGATAAGAAAGTGGAAATGGGAAGGGGACCTGGCAAATATGTCTCTAAGTGACAGTTGCAGAGCAGGAACTATATTTTTATTGTGTGCTTATTTGGAGTGGCTTATGGGGGCTTTCAGAGACAATAGGGAGATGGGCTAAAGCACCTTCAGCCAACTCTTGCTTTAAACTATTATGTTTTGGAGTGGCTTGTTATACAATAAAAGATAACTGACACAGGCTGTAGGTACCACACACTGCTCTCGCCTCTCAGTCCCTGCTACGTCTACCGGCATAAGACTCTGCACTGTAAAACATAAACATTTGTCTTCCAAGGCAAGAGAAATATCAGAAGGAGATGAAAACATAAGTGAAACAAAATTTGTAGCTAATTTGGATTTTCCCTTGCATTACACCAGGAGGCCTGAAAAATTAGCACTCAGAAAGAAGCTTCTTAACTTTCTCTCAACCAAATCTTTACACCCACATCTATGCTTTTGGTGGATTTCAAATTTCTCCAAAAATCCTTTGAGATTCCTCCCTTTAAGACGTAGACCTTAATTCTTTACTCGTTGAATATGCGGTGGACTTTGACTTGTTTCTAACAAACATGATATCGTGGAAGTTACAGTGTATGACTTTGGACTTGGTCATAAAAAACACTGTGGCCTCCTTCTTGCCCTCTCTCTTGAATCTTTTGTTCTGGGCAAGCCAGCTGACATGTTACAACATTCAAGCAGCCCTGTAGAGAAGTCCATATGGAAAGGTAGTAAGAATTCCTCTTGCAAATATGTGAATAAGCCATCTTAAAAGTGGATCCTCCAGCCTCGGTCAAGCCTTCAGATTGACTGTAGCCCTGGGCAGCTGCTTTACTGCAACCTCATGGGAGACTATGAGAGGGAACCACCCAACTTACTCACTCATTAAAACTGTGAGATCATATGAATCACTATATTGTACACCTGTAACATACAATATTGCACAGCGACTATACTTCAATAAGAAAACTGTGAGATAATAAATGGATTTTTAAGCTATTAAATTTTGGGATAATTTTTTATATAGTAACAGATAACAAATATAGTACTTATATTATCTGATTTTTCTATGCAATGCCAAAAAGAATAGTAGTGTTACAGGGAGAAAAGATAGTCTGCAAACAATATCATTTGATTTAACAGATCAGTAACTGAGTTTGTACTCAGTTTTTGGATAACTACTTAGCAATAAAGTCATGCAGGTGAATTGAAACTTCTCCTTTTAGCTCCAGACTCATAATTAATTGTCTACATGATATTTCTACTAGGATGTGCCGCTGGCAGATTGCTTTCAAAGATGGCAGCAATAGTTTCTCCCAAGATCCTTTGCCCTGTAACCATGGTGCTCTTCCCAACAAGAGCAGCAGTCTATTTCTCCTTCCCTTGAATCTGGCCTGGTCTCTGACTTGCTTTGACCAGTAGAATGTGGTAGAAATCTAAGGCCCGGGCACTGGTATTGAGAAGACTTGCAGCTTCTGCTTTCATTTTCTTAGACTGCTAGCCTGACAGATTGCCAGGTAAGGAAGCCAGTCTAGCCTCCTGGAGGCTGAGAGCCCAAGAGGAGGAGAACTGAGGTTTCCCAGCCAACAGCAAGGACCAGCTGCAAGATGTGTCTCCTAGATCATAAAATCCTCTAGCTGAATGCAGCCACATGAGTGAGGTCAAGTGAGACCAGCAAAAGAACCAGCCATTCAGCCCACATAAATTCAAGAAATAATAAATGTGTTGTGCTAAACTATCAATATTATCTTTTGGAGTTCCTTGTTATACAATAAAAGATAACTGACACAGGCTATAGGTGCCTCAAATTAATATGTAACAAATGGAACTGTTTTATTCCCCCACCCAAATCTGATCCTCATCCTGTATTCTCCTTCTTAATGCTACCTAGTTGTTCAAGCTAAAAACCTTGTGTCATCCTTATTTCTTCCATTTTTTTTCATATTCCCATACAATCCATCAGCAATTCCTATCAGCTGTCCCTCCAAAATATGTCTTAAATATGTCATTTTTATAATCCTGAATTATTTGGACTGCTATGATCCTAGCCTAAAACATCATCAACTCTTGCCTGAATTCCCAAACTAGCCTCTTAGGGGATGCTTCTGTTTCTCTCTGTCCAATTCATTCTCCATACGCTAGCCAGTATGCTCTTTTGAAAACATCAGTCAGATCATGGTACTTCCCTTTTTCATACCATCTGATGGCTTCCTGTCATGCATATTCTAATATGCAAATCCTTTGTTATGAGTTGGTCTCTACCAACCTCTAATCGCATCTTGCATAAGAATGTTCTCTTTTTGATTTCCCAACATGCAAGATCCTTTAGCCATAGGATGTTTGCACTTGTAGGTCCTCCTGCATGGCATGCCCTTCTCTTGGCGCTTCTCAGCCTGGTTCTTTCCAATTCTTATGGTTTCAGCTCAAATTATCCTCAGAGAGATGACCACATGGCTCAAGGAGTCCCTCGTCACAGTCAGAGTTCAATTGTAAACATGAAAGATTATTCTTTCTATATTAAAATGAAATCCATTAGATACTTACCAAATTGTTGGAATGGCCAGGGTAGGAGATTCTATGCTATGTCCTCCAATGACTATAAAAACAACACATACCAGAAAAACAGGGTGGAGGTTCCTCAAAAAACTAAAGATAGAGTTGCTATATGATCCAGCAGTCTCACTCCTGGGCATATATCCAGACAAAACTATAATTCAAAAAGATACATGCATGTTCATAGCAGCGCTATTCACAATAGCCAAGACATGGGAACAACGTAAATGTTCATCAATGGATGAATGATAAAGAAGGTGTGGTACATATATACAATGGAATATTACCCAGCCATAAAAAAGAATGAAATAATGCCATTTGCAGCAACATGGATGGATCTAGAGATTATTATACTAAGTGAAGTAAGTCAGAAAGAGAAAGACAAATACCATATGATATCACTTATATGTGGAATCTAAAATATGACATGAAACAGAAACAGACTCACAGACATAGAGAACAGGTTTGTGGTTGCCAAGGGGGACGGTGAGGTGGGTGGGGAATGGATTTGGAGTTTAGGATTAGCAGATGCAAACTATTATATACAGAATGGATAAACAATAAGGTCCTACTGTATAGCACAGGGAACTATATTCAATATCCTCTGATAAACCATGCTGGAAAAGAATATGAAAAAGAATGTATGTAGATGTATAAATGAATCACTTTGCTGTATAGCAGAAATTAACACAACACTGTAAATCAACTATACTTCAATAAAAAAATTTTTAAGAAAACAACACATACCAACAGAACTGTTATTCTGTGGGAACAGGATGCACTATCATGACTGCTGGCTTCAGAACCGTACAGCCTTAGCCACACATCCAGGGAGTAGAAAGCAGGGGCTGTCAATGTCACCTCCAAGAACATACCTGAGATAACTGCTGCCTCAAGGGCCACTCTGCATCTGCTAGATCCTTACCAGAAAAATATGTGCCTCACAGCCACTGTCTCCCACTTAACTCATGTCTGAATTCAAGTCTTTCATGTATACATATGGTTGGTGGAACCTATGTCACATCCAGAACTCTCGTTCAAGGGAGACTAAAATATGATTTTGAATTTTTGGTCTCTGCAGTTAGAAGACCCACTAGAAGGAAGTTGGAATGGATGCTGAGTAGGTTAATCTGCCACATCTGTCATTTTCCCTACCACACTCCTGCTACCTCCTGAAGCTTCCTATTAATTCCTCCGTGAAATTGTATCACAATTCAAAGTTACACATGCATGTGTGTGTGTGTGTGTGTGTAAAATTTTCCATTTCCTTGCACTTGTGAAAGAAACCTGCCCATGAGTGCAGGGACATTGTCTTGTTCATTGAAGCATTTAGAATGGTGGCTGGCACATGACAACTCCAACCAATATTTTTAGAATGAGAAATGATTAAATATAGAAATCATAAATAAATAGTCATTTAAAAAATAATAGTCATTTTATGATGCAGACCGTCTGAGGGGGTGTCCCTAGAGGTGACACTTCCCCTTCTGACGTGGCTCTCCTGACCTCAGGTGTACCCCCGGCCTGCAAGCACTTCCTTTTTCTAGTCTCTTAATTTACAGCCCCACCAGTATCTCCATCTTTTCCGCTTTCAAGAAGGTTCTCTCACTCCTTAGTGAAAATCTTTTAAAGCCTGGTAGCCTCGCAGGCATTAGCTGGATACAGAATAATGTCCACCTGTATTCCATTTTAAAGTTGTGTGTAAGAGAGGAATAAGGTGGGGAGGGCTTGGCTCCCGTTCATGAACAAAAATGAATATGGCGCTCCCACTTCTGCTTCAATCTATCTTTCCACCAGTGAGAGGTGTGGGCATTCTGGATTCTTGCTGAGATGTATTTAGTAATCATAACTTTTAAATATAAGCATTACTTATCATCTTCATTGACAACTTATTGAAGAAAAAATATTCTTCTATTTGAAGAACTCTGTCCCTTCCCAATAGAATCCATAATTCCTGATAATTGGACTGAAGGGTATCAGGTTCTTTCCTCCTCTCTCGGAAAACTGGTGGCATCAGCCAAGAACTACACTGTTAACGTCTTCTTTCTTTGTTTACCGGGGCATGATGATAGTTCTGATTGAATTCTTTTGATACATTCTGGTAAATTTGTGGAGATGGTAAAATTGTGGGGATAGGAGGAATGGGGTGCTGGTCATTTCTTACCAGAACACCAATAACAGAGGTCAGAGGGTAGTTTATCTAGAATTTATCCTCTGCAGACTATGGTTGACCATTCGTCCCTTAGCCCCTGGGATTATGTTTATTATTGCAATTTTCTGTAAAAGAAGCAATAAGAGAAGTAAAAGCTGATGAGCAACCTCACATCTGCACCTAATGTCCATTGGGCAAGTGAGTTTTACTTTGTATCCTCTTTCTTACCCCTAATCACAGGCCCCATCTCATCTCAACATATTAGACGAAATATGTTCTTTCTTCCCTTGAATCTCTGCTTAGTGTCTATTTAACATTAATCTAACCTTCATAAACCTAATCTATGAATGTGGTCCTACCCTAGGCCATAGGAAAAGGAAAAGGAAACAAAAGTACAGTAACAAAGTAGACAGCTCAGAAGAAATCAAAGGGCCTGAGGTTTTAAAGAGGGAAGATGAGACTTTGAAAGCGCAAGCATACAACTGTTGCTTCAGACTCAGGAGGAACAAAACCAGCAATTCTATATTTGTTCCTAAATTATGATCAATCCCAGTTTGCAAATAGGTTCAAATGAAAATGAATCTATAATTAGGAATAGGAGAAAAGAATCAAGGTGAACAATTCACTTTTCTAATTGGTACAGAGGTGAGGATGTTTATCTGTCCTTAGGGACTGAGTGAAAGAAGGTTATGACAGATCTAACAGGCACACCTTTAAGAAAGAAAAAAGCTGTTTAGAATTTCCAGACAAACATAGAAGGTTCATTAATCTTGGTAAAAGTAATGTTGCTGCCCAGAGATATTCACTCTAACTTCATGCGAAAATATTAGGTTGAGTGCATGAGAAGGCTCATGTTTCATGGTGCCATCTTGGTGGACCTGTCCTAGGTCTCAGAGCTTGAAATATGACAAGGGAACTCTCACTGTACTATGAGAAGCCAAGGCCTACAGTGCCATGCAGCTTCATCTTCCTAAAGCAGTCCGAGAGCACCAGGAATGAGAACTCCCAAGACAGGCTTTGGTCAAAGTGGGTAGATGTTAAAATAAATGTTGATCTTTGGGGTTAAAGGGAAACTCAGGAGCTCACTACCCAAAACCAGGAAGAGACCTTGAAGCTTTTAACCTTCTTTTCAGAGTCTAGAAGTCACACATATGAGGCTTTAAGTTTATTCTAAACTCTGCAGTCTATGATGGACAATAATGTGGTTTCTGTTTTTGCTTGCTAGATTGCCTGTCTCTGTTTATTTGTGGGTTGCAGCTAACTGATCACACACCATATCTGTTCCATTGCGGTAGACCAACGCTATTTGCTTTGTTATTTTCCTGGAGGTTGTTTGTAAAGTGTTTCCAGACGTCAGACAAATGGGTTATTCCAAGCACTCTTGTTTTCTAAGCATTGAGTGCACCTCCTCCCTTGACTTGGGTTGAAACTGGGATCTGTTGATTTAGGTGGTTAAAGTATTTAGATGCAAGACGGATGGATGGATGGATAGTTTAGATAGATGGATACATAGATGGATGGATGGATAGATAGATGATAGTAGACAGAAAGGGATATACCAATGATCTTATTTTTTTAATAATTTGTTTATGAAGTCTCGAGAATTAATTCTGGGATTGTATATTAGAAGAGAGTGGGGAAAAAAGGATAACAAGTGCAAAAGAACATAAAAGGGAGAGAGAGACAGAGACCAAGAAACAGAGTGAAAGTCAGTTCAAGTGGGTGACTATAACCTCTGGCAAGAGATCAGACAAACAAGTTCAACACAAAGTCAATTTAACTTTATTGGACCACACTGTCTCAGGCAATTAGAAAAATATTTGTAAAACATCAGATGAGAGAAAGGAACGTGGAGCCCAATAATGCAAAACAATGTTTATAAGAGAGAAATCATGAAGTGGGAAGAGTAAACACAATTATTCTATCAGCACCTCCTGTTCTTCTAAAGATTACTTAACTTACATGTAGAGAACGCCTCCGAACAAACAGCCAAAATAGTTTCTTTCTAGCATACTCCTACCCCCAAAGGAGTTAGTTTTAAGACCCCTACCCCCTCCCCAAAAAAAAACCCTGAGGAATTTTCAGTTTTGAGGAATTAGAAATAATTACAGACTAGATTCCATGGGATTATGGATTATTTTTAAATCAACTGATAACCCCAAACCAAAAATAAAAATAAAAATTGTCTTTATAGTTCCTATTTTGCCTTTGTATTTCACTTTAAGTGAAAAGGTAATTGACAGCACACACAAGTGATAGTCCCAAAGCTGAGACTGTAATTATAAGTTTATTTGGAGAAGAGGTTGCACTGAAACTCTTCGTCCAAATGGGCTTTCAAGGTTCTTCATAGTTCATGTTCAAACTGAACTCACCTCAGTGTGGTATTGGATAGTTGAGCTTATTTTACCAAGTCTTACAAATTGCAGCAGCTGAGTATCTCATGAGGCTGGAAAACATGAAGCGCTGTAATTTTTGTCATCTTCTGTCACACACAAAACACACACACACACACATAATTCATGGTCTGCACCTAACTTATGTCCAATAAATGGTGGTTCTGCATATCTGTCTCTTCCAAATTCCTCTTTTCTACCAGTCCGGCTCTCTTTCCAGAACTGTCCTCGTTATTACCTATCCTCTATCTTTATCTAATCCTTCCAAATCACCAAATTCTCTACCCACTATTGAAAAAAAATTGATCATATAGTTTCCTTCTCAGATCACAAAAATATGTTATCTATGTAAAAACAAAATGAGGTTGATGGTGTGATCTTCCACTTCTGCCATGGACATTCCAGTTAATAGGTCAACCCTCAAATCAGTTCTGCTTCTCTGGAAAAGCAGTATGCAACAAAATCTATGCCAGGTTCTCTTTATTTAAAAAAATACTATTACAAAATGCACACACAGATATATTTCATATAGTGTGACTCAGAGAAATATTAGGTAATAAATATTCAGATTTCTAATACTAATTATATTCTTGAGTATTTCTAGTCTGGGACTTCATATGTAACCATAGTTTGCTCTTTGAAATCCAGTGATCCTCATGACTTTTTCAAAATGTTTTTAAAAGAGAGAGAACCTCTCTCTATGTGTTGACTATGCTTATGTATAACAATTAGTAGGAAAATTTGGAGACTAACAGAAGGAATGGCTACATGCCTATAAGTGAGAGAATACTGGAAATATAGAAATACCAACTAGATGATACGTTGACATCTATACATATGTGTGTGTGTGTGTGTGTGTGCGTGTATCCATGAGTTTGTGTGTGTGAGTGTGTTTTTTTTCCGTATCGTTCTACTTTAGTTTTAGAATTTGAGGTATTTATTATGCCCCCAGCCAAAACAATGGAAGAGGGAAGCTTCCATGGGCATCTGGTCACTTTTTAAGTACTATTATTGAATCAGCGTTCTTGGAAGAGGCTGATGTGGTAAAACATTTCTGTTAATTTCCCCTGAAGAATGTCACATTGGGTAATGTTCTGTGGGTGGTCATGTAATGAGACACTGGTGTCTGTCTATGACACATACTGTATATGAAAGGAGGCATAGATAAAGGTAACTTGAATTCCATCCCTCTCTGTTTATACGATGCTTATCACCATGCTCTCTAGACACCCAGACGAGAAGCTTTACAACAAGGAAAATTTCCTCCAACATTCAACTGAAATCAATAGACAATGAGTCTGGGCAGGCTCTGGAAGGGTTAATAGGCACACATGCTTCTGGGTAGTCAGAGACGAAAATGGATTGACCCAAGTGGCAACTATTTCTCCATTTCCAATAATGTAAGCAACTGCTTCAGTGGAATACCACTGGAAATGAATGTTCTATATTATAAACATATTCTAAGTGCATTTGCAGGCATCTAGCTATTTAAGCTGTTTTTTACCTAAACCAGTGACTTTTGTAAAGATATAGCTCTTCACAGTCCTAGCCATCCTAGTTTATTTTGCAGAGTAATAGCATGGAAAATTTCAAAGGAAAATATTGGGCTATTTTTTTCTGTAGGAGAGAGCAAATTTTCTGAGTGTATGTGTTGTGTGTATGTATATGTATACAGATAATATATATATTACTGTTAATTAAAAAGTGTTAAAATTATATATTCCTTTTTTGTACCTAAATATAACTTTTAATAAGATTGGCCCCAAGATATTTCCTTTTCCCTGGCCCATGATGGAATTGACACAATAGAGCATGTTGTCGACCAAGACCAAACATCAGTAAGTTCAACTGGACTTTTTACAAAGTCAGATTATAACAATAATGAGTCTCTTAGAACATCTGTATTTTCTTTTGGAGAGTCTTTCACTTCCTTCCTCTTTCTAGCCTCTAACTTCCTTTATTTTCTTTTAGTCTTGAACTGTAACTGGGACATTCTGGAACATATATTTATTCATCTTGACCTCAGCTGTGATTAATCCACCCGAGACAAAGATCAACTTCTGGCCAACACTGGTTCCCTCTGCCTTATATAAATAATGCAAATTCACCTTCTTGTTTGTAGTATCTGCCCTGGGTGTGGTTGAAAAGAAAATCCAGACAGCAAAGATGCAAGAATTATCCGTGACTCATGTAACAAACACGTGTTGGGTACCATTTATGTACAGGCACTGGGTAGGCAGTGTTTTTAATGAATGAATATTAACTTTACTGTACTTGAAACTCAGAAATGCAAATGAGGTTTAAGAGGGTGATGAATGGCTTACAGTCCACATTTGTAAGTCCTGTTCTTGTTCCTCCACCATATGGTATAGAAGCAAAGTTATCATTCTCTTTGGGTGGGAGGAGGTACTCAGGCAGATTAATCAAATACGCTGGCAGCTAGGATGAATGAAACCTTAGTTAATACTAAAACCTCATTGGAACCATTAGTTCTGACCTGTTTATCAAAACTTTTACCCAAGCTGCTAACAATTAACAAAATTGATGAATCTGAGCTCTGGCTTTTGCCTTTTTCTACTGGTCATTTGTCAATCAATAGCATATATTGAGAATGCATTACATAGAGAATATTGTGCAGACTTGGAGCCTCCAAACTCTGTTAAAGAAAAACTACTTAAAGGAGTATTAATAGGCTTCTGGAGACAAAGTTGTCACTTTTGCAAATAAGTTAGTTCAGTGGTTTAGAAATGGGTTTCTTAGAGAAAGAAAGAAGCCTTCTTAGAGAATCTAATCTTCCAACACATTGTCAATATAAAAGAGGAGGATTTAGTGTTCAACATTTCCCTTTGTTATTTGTTATCCAAGACCCAATTAATATTTCCTGGAAATAGCATTCTGTAGATCTCAGTAAATAGGAGCTGTGGTCACTGCTTTCAGAAAGGGAGGTTAATATCTCTATTGTAGAGGTGATTTCAGAACCAACATTTTTAGAGTAAAAAACATCAGCGATCACTTAACCCAGGGATACCCAAGCCAAAGTGACTATTAACTTTTCCTTGGAATCCATTAAAAAATAAAATTCTCAAAATCTGGCCCTCCCCCAAACTTACTTAGAATTTGGGTGGATAGAACCAAAACTCTCAAGGTTCTATGTTGATTCTGATGATGAGCCATGTGTGGAAAACACTGTCCAGGCCAGTCCGATCAATGTGCAAGTGAGGGTGACATCCCTTTCGAAGACTCTCTATACCTCATTGCCCAGGCATCACTGTTCGATAACAAATGACTATATCCCTGTTCTCTCCCCAGTGTGTCAGGGAGGTGCCCTGGACCCACAGCCTAGCAATAGTAACACCAACAGCAGTGCAAATGGTTCTGCAAAGATGTGCTACGCCCATCAAGGACTCTCTCAGCATTTTGCCCTAGAAAATGCAGAGATAATGGGATCACTGGGTCAAGGTAACTGGTGTTGAGGCATAAGAAAAATTCAGGAGGACAAATTGGAACCATGATGGGTTTTGAAGTTAAAAAGAGGCAGAAGCTAGGAAGAAACAGCTATGAGATAAGAAAAATAAAAACAGTAAACAGACTATATGGGGAGACTAAACCATCCCAGCATTTCTAAAACTGTGGTTGGGAATATGGGACTGATGTGTACACATTGCTATATCTAAAATAGATAACCAAGAATTAGGTAGAAACTAATTCTTACCTATTGGGAAGACTTCACAGAGCAGGTAGGAAATAAATTGTCTTTGCAAAAAAGGGTAAAACAGGTTTGGTGAAAGACAGGGGAGGGGACTTCAGGGAAGGGCATAAACTTGGTGTAATAAATGCTCGTGCACACAAGGATGAAGGAAAACTAGGAGAAAAGAGCAGTCAAATCAGGAGGCATTTGTTGGTTGGCGCCCTGTCATAAAATCCATGACCTAGATCTTAAATATGGTTCAAGAATTAATTAGGAAAAAGATTATCATGTTCAAATGTCATTATTTTAAAGCTTACATGTATTAAAAACTAACTATGTTTAAGATAGAGTGCTGAGTACCTTCTACCCTTTGACATTTAATCCTCTAGCACATTCCCGAAGCAGGGATGAACACGTGTGCCCATACGCTGGGGAAGAAATGGAAGCCGAGAGATGTCAAGGGTTTTGCCCAAGACTGGTAAGAATTAAGGTTAAGATTTCAACATGGACCTTAATTCTTAGGCTACCCTGTGAGTGTTATAAATATTTTCTGTAGGCAAAATAGATGTGAAGCCAGCTTCAAAGGGAAAGAGAAATCAAGGGGCCTCATTAATCCACTTCCTGGATCCTGAAATTTCTGTTTTGCAAGAGTTAATTTTTTCTCATTAAAGTTGATACAATAAAAATATGTTGGAGCAGAAGTTTGGAAAAGATCCTACAGGTTCTGAAAACCACACTAGAGGAATTTAGAGAATCTGAGGTGTTGCAATGATTAGAAATTTGTGTCTTATAACACATGTATTAAAACTGGAAATGTTTATTGTTTAGTTAAAAATGAGTGCTTGAAACTAATAAATTAACTAAAATGCCGGCATGAGGTGCTATTTTCAGCACATTCCTAAAAAAACTTTCAAAGACTATGTTCTCTCTGAAAATATATAACAAAATACTAATATTGTACAGGAAAAAAATGACTAAAGGATGCATACCAACCATTTTTCAAATCAGTCTATCTTTTTCAAAGGCTTCACATACATGTCTCGAGGAAACTTACATGTTTAGTAAAACTCTCTACTTTCCTAAAGGACTTGTAGAGAATCTTACTGGATTTTACAGCAGAAGAAACATAGATTTAGTAGGAAAACACCAAGGATGACCGAAAGTATTGTTAGGTTAGGAACTTTTTAAGGATGGGGGCGATAACCACCCTCCTGGCTAAAGACATGGAGGACAAATACAGGAGAAGAACAGGTTAGTTTAAGCATCTATGATTATGTCTCACTTCTATCTTCACTAGTCTATTCTGACTTCACTGATGTTGTCTTAGCTTTTGATTAAGTTTGTAGCATGGAAAAGAAAAAATGTTGTGTCTAGAAGCATTTTTCAAATCATATATATTTCTGCTAATTTTCATGTTTTTGTCATTGGAAACACACAAAGATCCAGAATCTTCCTTCTCTTTTTGAGTTAAGGGTACATTTTGCAGACATGTTTATTCTGGGTTATAGGAACATGAAAAAAATAAAGGAAAGAAGAGAACATAAATTCTCTGAGAGTCTAGGTCATGTGAATTTGGATCATTCCAATTACCTTGCCATGCTTGAATTTATCTATCTATACTAAAAAGCCATGTGCTTTTAGAAACCTCTATAATAATATGCCACATGTAATCACAATTACATAATTATACAATATAAAAACGATTACTTAATGTTACCGGTTAACCCTGGTAATTACCTGTACATGTAGGTGGGCAAACAGGCAATTTGACTACGGAAGACCACTCCGTTTGAAATTGTTTTTATAATGAAATTGTGGCAGTTCCAAAAAAACACACTCGAAACTAAAAAGGCACAGCTTTGATTGCTTGGCCTGTGAATAAACTTTCCAGAATGCTTTTCAGATTTGGCACAGAATAATGTTGCAAGCCAAAGAATCAAAGACAACTTGTTGAAGAAAATGTGTGTGGGGTTGGTAAATAATTCAGCCAGACATTTTAGAGTGATTTGAAACTTTAAACAGGAGGTATTCTAATTGAGGGTAAAGTTGAGGAACTAGATATGTGTACAAGTGAAATCATGCTTGCCCCATGTAATAATAGGGTGACATTAGCCAAATAAGGTCTTCTAGAATCCCTGCCTCCCAGACACTGAAACTGGAACGAGAACAGGCACTGGGAGGGCCAGACACTCAGAGCTGTTCTCTGAGGAGGGAACATCTCACTTAAACCTAACCCCGACGAGCAGCTCCCTCCAAAAATATGTAAATGTTATGAGTTGCACTCTAGGTTGTGTGATCCATTGGGTCAATTTAGTTGAATGAGTAGCTGTCTTTCAAGAAAAGAAAGAAATGTAAGCTCACCAATTTCATGACGAATAAGTTTAATGATTTGATTGAATTGACCTTCACTTAGTCAAAGAGGACCCAAAGTGTTGACAGGGGAGGTACAGCCAGGGGGTAACTGAGGTGACTGCACGCACGATCTTCTTGATGCTCTGTCAGTGGCTTACCATTATGGACGTTGCATAGTGTAATTTATGACAGAAGTCAAGCCAAAGGACGATCCATCCATTGGAGCAAAAAATAAAATGTTAATGGTGATTACACCAATACATATTAAGAGAGGACGCATTCAGCAGAAAGCTTTTTATTTTTTCCTGCTTTATTTTGCTTTTCATAAATAATCTTCCTCTTGGCATCTGGCTCAAAATTTAATTCAACGTGCTTTTCTCTTTGCTCCTAAACTTGTTAAGGAGATGGACTGCTCCACCTGTAACTGTCCATAGAGATCAATACACAGTATCCCAAAACTTTACTTACCTGATAGAACTTGACCTTTTTTTCTTATATATATCTTTGTCCTCTCTCACTGTACTACACATTTCTCAGCATTTCTCAGCTAAAACATGCATAGTAATCTATATTTATTTTAATGAGAATATTTCTTTGCAATGAATGCTGGAAAAGTAAAGATAAGCTAAGTATACTAAGCAGCAGATAAATCAAGTTAAATTTGGCTGAAGAGAAGTTTAGAAAATTGACATTCACCCCCAAACCTGCCTTTGAATTAATAAAAAGACACAAATGCAAACATCACGTACAGTGAATTTCCAACACTGAGTGTCAGTTCTTTCCAGCTGTTTAGGTATGTGGCAAGGAAATGACCCATGGACAAGAAAAATACACTCGGTGGTTTTGCAATGTGCACTAAATAATCTGAAGCAGAGGCAACACACAAGTTCTAACACTTATGAGCTCACATAGGGATTCCACGGAAAGGGGGTTAAGAAGGCACAGGGGGATAGATCTTTAGGGAGGAAGAAAAAAAAAATCAAAGAATGAGGTTTGAAATTCTCCAGATACCAGCACATAAACTCCATAATTTTTTATCAAGGAACAAAAGTCAAATAAAGACATCTTAATCTTACCAATAAAAGCCTCGCAAAACACAACCAACTAAAAACAGAGGTACATCCTAAAAAGACAAAGAAAACCAACAAAAACTTATCTGAGATGTTAGGATTTAAGGGATATTCAGTTTTCCCTTTGATATTGGAATATTATTTTCTTTACATTTATTTTAAAGAAAAATGAATACCTGATTAAGAGGTACTCATTTGCAGGTAATTTTATTCTTGGACAAATGATAAAACTTTGGTGGGTGAACTAGTGTTTACTTTTTCCAATGCTGTAAGTCATTCAGCTATGACTGCAACATTTTGGGCCAGGTCTGATTTTGTAAAATTGATGTTCAGCAAGATGACGGCAGAATTTAAGTTTAGCTTAAAAGGGAAGTCTGTGTTTAGTAGAAGTCCAGAGCAAAATCAAATTAGATTCACAAAATGCATTGCACATTCATAATTATAACTTGGTTGTTAACAGTGCTTTATAGCTTTCAAAGGATGCCCCATTGGTTATCTATTTTGATGTTCAAAAAACTCTTATATCACAGAAAGTGATTGTCATCTCTACCTTACAAATGAATTAACAGGTTCAAAGAATCTCAGTGGCTTTTCTCTGTTCTCTCAGATCCCTTCTTGGAGTCCAGTGGCCTGTGGTTGAGTGTTTGGGGAGGGTGAACTGGAGCCATGGACCCTCTGTGGCATCACATCAGGCCTCTGACCCACTTTAGTCATTTGGAGGCCACTATGGGTTATAGTTTTGTCACCTGGCCTGTATTGTATGCAGTGTGGAATAAGAGTCTAAGTTCATCTTTCTGCATGTGACATCCAAATGTCCTACTGTCCTAGTGCCATTTGTTGAAAAGAGAATTATCCCTTCCCTATTGAAATTGCTTTGGCACCTTTGTAGAAAATCAATTGATTACAAATATAAGGGTTTATTTCTGGACTCTTGATTCTGTTCCATTGCCTATCCTTGGAACTTGGTTACTCTTTAATTTTGTCAGTAGGCATGCATGATGTGGGAACACGTTCTGCTTACATAAGTAATTCCATGTCACTTTATCTTCTAAAGAAAATAAAGTAAAATAAGGCAGAAGTTAAACTAAAAATTGTAAAGTGAGGCACAGGTTAAACTAAATGATGGACTACTAAACTAAATGAAGGAAGAAGAGCCTTGGAAATCATAAGAACTGAATTTGAATTTGAACCGACAGAATATAAGATAATGAAAATTCACAGCTGATAGCTTCCCATTTTTGCCAAATAAAGAAAGAAGATGGATAAGAACCACTGCAAAAAATAAAAGGTGCCCGGGCTGGGGTTAGGGTAGGGGCTATATCAGTACTGATAGTTGTGTCACAGGCTACATCCCTGAAATTGATTTTCCTGCCACAAAATACCTCTTTATTATTCCCTTGGCAGTGGGCTAAATTAAAGAGCTGGGGAAAGGAAAGAATTGTTGACAGAATTCTACATGCAGTCAATGGTAGCCAGTGTCCTGGGGAGGAGGACTCACGGAACATTACCATTCTTGATGCAATGCACATGTTGTACTCAGGAAGGAATGCAGAGAAAACTCTTGACAGTCGAAATAGGATTTGCATGTGCTGGCTTCGTTGATGGACAGTACAGGATCCTATACCTGTCTCAGACATTGAGTTCTACTTGTGGTCAGCCTTATGGAATTCTGCCTACGAGATGTAGGAGGCTTTAAAAAAGCAAGCTAAAGGAAATGCAGCAGGGCCATATACTTCTCTCAAAATCAGATCTGTTTGGATATAGGGAACGTTGGGAGAAACCACACAGAAAAGATGGGGAACTAGAGTTTTTGTTTCAGTCCTGCCTAAATTTCTAGTCATTGTATTTAATAGTGTGATACAAACAGAGGATAAACATACTAGAAGATGTCATAGAGTTGAAACTACAAGTAGAAACATGTTGGTTCAGTAACAAAAAACAATGAGTAAACAAGAGAGTCATTTTATATGTCAAGGGACAAGGTAACGGTACTTGCTCCCATAAGGAACAGGTCTCAAGGGTCTTGTGACTATTTAATAAATATTACCCGGCTACTTAAAAAAAAGTAAACAAACAAACAAACCTAAACTACAAGAGGTAGAGGAGTGAAGTGGTTAAGAGAATGGATGCCAGGACAAGACTCCCTGAGTATGATTTCCAGGTCTGCCACTTACTACTGCCTCTGTGAACTTGGGCAAGGAATTTAGCTTCCCTCAGCCACTGTAACCTCTTCTGTAAGAGGAGTGAACATTGTAAGTACCTCACAGAGTTGTAGTAAAGATTAAATGAGTGACTACTTGGAAAGCACTTATTAATACCTTACTGAGTCCTTATTAAGTGCTCTGTAGATGTTTGCTGTTATAATACCTATTTCCTTTTATCATACATCCTTTTCAATTCCAGCTGAAAAGATGAGTCATTTAAAGCTTAAAATTTCAGTTCATCTCACTTTTGTTATAAGGTTAGTGTATAAGGTAGTATTAATATTATTTGATGATAGGTAGTAAGAAATCGAATTTGATGGGGTTTTTAAATTATTTATTTATTTATTGGCTGTGCCAGGTCTTAGCTGAGGCATGCAGGACCTTTCGTTGCGGCGTGCTGGCTTCTCTCTAGTTGTGGCGTGCAGGTTTTCTCTCTCTAGTTGTGGCGTGCGGGCTCCAGAGAACGTGGTCTCTGTAGTTTGCAGCATGTGGACTCTCTCGTTGAGACGCGCGAGTTCAGTAGTTGTGGCGCGTGGGCTTAGTTGCCCCGTGGCATGTGGGATCTTAGTTCCCTAACCAGGGATGGAACCTGCGTCTCCTGCACTGGAAGGCAGGTTCTTTACCACTGCACCACCAGGGAGGTCCCTGGAATTTGATGTTTAATGGGGTATTAAAGGTACTAATTACATGGTGTCCTTGATTCATAGTGAAGTCAGCACTTTGGAAAAGAAGAGTAAAATGTAGATAAAAATCCTTCAAAATGAAAAATAGATCTATCATTATGGAGGTAGTAAACACATATTATGTTTGAAATTTTTGCCTATAAATGACTATGTTTTGTAAAATAGTTTTACTTAGAAAAACAGAACTAAGTCAGGTTTACATTATTTTCATAAAAGATGTGCTACTGAAAAGTTAAGTACAAGCAGGATATTTGAACATTTAATAGAGTTTTAATGAACTTTTTTGTGAAGTGACAAATCCTTTCTGTAATGTGAATTGCCCTGCTAATTTAATATATATATACACACACACACAAATGTTTAAAATTTAAAGTAAAATCAAGAAATATGAGCTTCAGTGGAGATTAATGTATAGTTTCTAGAGGCCTTAGCATCTCTAGGTGATCAGGAGAATCAATAACCCTTTTCTTTGTGGTCATTAAAGGGACGTGCCAAATGAGAAATAGACTCTCTCCCAGGCTCCAGCCAATGTTAAGGTCAAGGTCTGGCATGGGACTGCTTAACATGGCCTGTAGAGTTTGGGACTAAATTATATGCCCTTTTACGTATGATAGAGGCAAGCTGCAAATAGCTCCCTCATGAGATGATCCATTTCATTCAAGTGAATGCTGTAACTTCAAATGAGATCTTCACAACTCTGTCTCAGCCTTAACTTTACATGGAGTTTAGTCTTCCTGTTTTGCATCTCTTTTTTCCCCTCTTATTTCTTGTTCTATCTCAATCTGCAGAATTTTGTGTTTAATAATGCTTCCTAAGGTAGTTTTAGCCTCACTGCTTTCCTTCTCCATTTCTGACCATCCCCCTATTTTTTCCATAAAATCAATTTCTATTCACCACCCTCCTCAACCGGCCTGCTCTAGTTTCTCCAGCCATCCTGTCAGAGTTTTATGGTTTGTTTGCACCTACAGTTTGTAATACTAGACTGTTCGCTGTGGTTGCCAAGCAATGGCATGTCATTAACCCCCAAGGGAATTCCTAAATTCCCAAACACACTCATTCAAGAAGGTCACCCTCGAGACATCTGTCTTCCTTTCTGACCTGCTGCCGATAGGCAACAGCTGTTGGGCCATACTTAACTCGTATCGTGTCTATTGTCTACCGCAATTATTACACCCCGAGACATTCATGTTTCCTACAGGGTGATATAATTGTTCTGAAATGCTAACCCTACCAGCTGGCTATTTTGGTGGGCAGAGTAACTCTCCCTGAGGAGTACTGGTTACTGTTCCCAGGAATGCAGTTATCTAGGGAGACTATGTACCACCAATAAGGAAACACTTTATGCAATCCAGGGGTCACCCTTGTCTACAGTACGCATAACAGTTCACAGCTGTCCTTCCAGCCACTCTCCAATGCCAGGCCCAAGGGAGTATCTCAAAACTCTTGTTTGGTGTGCAGTGCCCACCTCAAGCTCCATTCTTATCAATTACTGTCTTAGGGGAATAGATGCATTCGTTTCTTAATTCTCCCTAATACCTTGCCTCATGTCTACTTTTGCTCACAATCTGCTTTCCTGTGTAGCATCTCCTCCCTCAATTCTCCCCCACTGGCTTCAGTCTACTCATCCTTCAAAATCAAGTTCAAGTCTCACCATCTTCCGTGAAACCTGCCGCCAAGTGATTCCACCCTGTGAGATTCAACCCCTCACAGTTTTCTTTAGTACTTTCTTTTTCTACCCCTGATTTGACCATTGTCACTTTTCTTCTACAGAATTCCAATATTTTATAGTTGGAAGGGACCTTGGATAATCTACCTGTTTCCTCTTTTAGACAAGTGATTAACTGAGGTCTAGAGAGTCTGAGTGGCTTTTTCAAGGACCCAACCTCTCTCCCTCTGAACCCAGGGGGATCTGAAGCTCTGCTCTTCTACACCTGGGGCCTTGACATTGAAGAATAAGGCACTGGCCCACAGCTTCGAAGTACAGAGAAAAGGGAGCCTCCGTCTGAGTCCTGGATGGAGGAAGGCTCAGGAAGACTGAAGGCTTTGATTCCAAGGAAATAGACCAAGACCAATAATCAGCCACCACATAAAGGGTTAACCATAGGAAGTAATCACATCTGAGCAACTAGTTTTAGGAGTTAAGACAGGCACTATCTACTATGGCCATTAGAAACCTTTTAAAAATAATGAGAAGATGAGACCTTAGGGCAGAAACCACTAGGAAATGCATACCCGTTCATATATAAGATTGACAGGGTGGTAGTGTATATGCTCATATACACACGTATGTATGTATATGTGTATATATACATACTGCCATGTATATATAATATATATTGCATTATGTGTATGAGTATATATATGCATATATATGTATATGTGTATATATAAATATGTGTATATATAAATATGTCAAGTATCAGTATGGTACTTGATTATGACTTTCTTGAGGGCCATGACTATCTGACATGTTAGCATCTGGAGCACCTAGCCGTGCCTCATTCACAGTGGGAACACAATAAAAGCTGGTTGTCTATGACTGTGAGCTTCATCTGGTCCTTAGGAAACTTTCTCAGTTGAGATGCCAGTCTTAAAGTAACAAGATAAGGGCCTTTATGAGTTGTGAACTCCCCTGGGACTTCCTTCCTACCTCCAAGTGTCCTGGTTGTGGCACCATTCCTACTCCACAGTTGCTATCTGAATGCCACACTCAAGCACCAAAGTTGCAGGCCAAACCCTCTGACTACAAAGTGACATCCCACTTCTCCCTGAGGTTCCAGAGGACAGTCAGCCCAAAGGGCATCTGAACATCAAGGTCGCTGGAAGCTCCCTCTGCTGGCAAGAGAATTGACATGATCCTCTTAACAGACTTTCTGGGACAGACCCACGTTGGATTCAGCATAACGAGTACAGACAATTTTGAAATTTTTAAGGGCCATTTGCAATTACAATGCCAGAGCCATTCAGAGAGAATGATGTTGCCAGTTTCGGAGCAGGCCTGCCCCAAGTCACCCTCGCCACCTCACTCACTCCCGGGACCCCTCATCTTTTCCTCTATCCCCTTGGTCCTTCTGAGCACACAGCCCTGACCCTGCCTACGCAGAGCCTGCCTCGGTGGCCATTCTCAGCTCAGATTCATTTATTCTCCTGCCAGACCAGGCCTCCTCCCAGGCTCAAATCTAGTGACAGAAATTCTTTGCATTAAGTGGGAAACACAAGCTGTCTGCTGCTCAGGAAGGAACGCCAGGACCAGACCTCTCCTGAAACTGGGTGAACTTTACTAGGAAGGGAAAAGTGAAATTTTAGCCCTCACACCTCTGTCAGAAAATATGCATATGAAGACATTCCTGCTCTGAAATACTAAGGGGGTGGAAATGGATCGTTAGGGAAATTTGATAGGCATGAGAAAGCACTTACACCGCCCCTCTGACCCCTGATGTTCTGGTGCCCCTCAGACCCCGGGAAGTGGTGTGACTCAGGTCAACTGTCGCTTATCCACGGTGACTGGGGCCGCAGGAGCATGGCTAATGGACGTCCTTTGTGAACTCAAGCCTTGTTTTAGTCATTAATTTCATCCTTCTTCCCCACCAAACCTTTTACCGGAGCTGCTAAGTGGCCAGGCTGGACCCTCAACCCCCAGCCCACCCTCAAGAAAGATGCTAACTGAACCGGGATAGAGGTCTCCACTCAGGTTCAAGGACCACAGTAAATTAACGAAAAGAAACACGGAATGGTTCCTCAAAGTAAACAGATTCCCTGCTTCCTGGGGAAAGCTATGATAACGGAAAGTAGGGGAACTCTGCCTGCCAGAAGCATATCACTTCATGTCAAGATGTAAGTACATGTCCTACTCTAGCCCTTAAGCATCCTGGGGGCAGGGAGGGCCCAGCAATTCGCTTATGGGCAGAAGTACCCTTTCCCTGATCCTAATTCACAGTTAAATTCCTTCCTTGGTTAGAACTAGCGTGGATGGTAGAAAAGGAGTGAAAGTGTTCATTTATAGAAAGTAAAGAGTCAGGAAGTAAAGCTGAGCCTGATAAACAGAATCTAAGCTGAGACCCATGGGGAAATGGCATCCTTTGTATCATTGGCTTTGGTGTTTGCCAGGGCTGCTGTGAAGCATGTGCCTCCAGAGACTCCTGCCAACTGTTGGCACTGGTGCACAAAAATGCTCAAAACAAATCAACGAATTCTTGGCGCTCGTGTTTGATTTATAGAGTCCTCAGCTATTACCATAGTGTCTGGTCCTCAGATATTACCAGTCCAGAGATATCAGAGGGTATGTCTCCCAACCCTCTTAATTGTAGATA
This sequence comes from Eubalaena glacialis, assembly GCF_028564815.1. Lineage (NCBI taxonomy): Eukaryota > Metazoa > Chordata > Mammalia > Artiodactyla > Balaenidae > Eubalaena > Eubalaena glacialis. The sequence goes on along the minus strand of NC_083720.1, from coordinate 122,314,672 downwards.
CTTTCCACAGGCAAAAATATGCTTACTAGGAATGATTAGAAAGATTTTTGCTTCTCTCACAGCTGCCTCTTCCTAAGTTTGTAGAAGAGCTGACTTTGTGGGGAACCAAATGATGTCATATTAGTCATGGCATCATTTTTCAACTGGTGGAAAAAAAAAAACCAACTCCTTCCGCCTGCAAAAATAAAATCGATATCATTTTCCATACATTTTTATATCATGTCTTCTTAGGAAAAAGAATCCACCACCCAAACTCTTCAATGGATATCACTTTATCCAGTGGTTGAAAAATGATGCTATGACTAAAGGACTATCATCCTTCCACCCATAAGAGTCTAAGATTTAAGGAGAAAGCAGATCGAAGGGAAAACATCAAAGAAATGCACTTCTCGTGTACCTTTCCCAAAGCAATGACACTTTTATGTGAAATGCTGCAAATAATGATATTTAAAATTCCTTTCAATCCTAATCACAGTTTTAAAAGTTCTGAAAAGAATTGCCCCCAATATAAAATGGTTCCAAAATGTTTCTGTCACCAATCTTTTCCGTATTATGTAAGTACATGAGGACAGGAGTGACAACTTTTCTTATTTTATATGCCTTCTATTATGTCAGCTACAAACTGCTAATCATTTTAATAGCACTGACAAAGATCCTGCATTTCACTTGATGTTAATTGTTTCTTATGATTACAATGAATGTATCTCAAGTGGTAATACTTCTCTTGTCTTCCTAATCGAGTTCCATCTATTATAATATAGTAGGAGAGAAGGAGATTAAAAGACAGCCTTTCCTGGGATGTACATTCTTTTCTAGTTGGAAATTAACCAGGGACAGGCTACATCTGAGGGCAAGTAATGTTATAGTGAGATGCAGGTTGGCTATCTCGCTCTGGAAAATTGGCTAGATGTGGCCAACTTAATTTTGGCAAACTTCAGAAAAACAGTGGAAAACAAAAACAAAAACCAAAAAAGAAAGAAAAACTGCGAAACAGAATTTCAAAGTACTGATAAATAGACACTTTTCATTGTTCATATGCAGACAAGGGTGGGTAAAAGAGTTCTGAAATTTCAAACCACCAGTATTCTTAAGTATGAAAACTGGATTAGAAAAAATAGGCTATGCATTTTTTAGGCAACCTCTAGTCGCTCCAGTTAAAAGCTCAAAACCAAACCACCAGAATTTTACCGAGTTCACAACAAATTTTCCAGGTTGATTTCTTTTGAAAATACACAAAAGCCTTTTATTTAGACATTAAATATCATTGATTCAGTCAAGAACAAGTTAAAATTTGTAATTCCATAGCAAACCAAATCCAGATTTAAACCAGTTCACAGGTCTTTTCACAGAATAATTTTGGGAAAATAAATCAGTGTTTCTTTGTGTTTTTTGTATGTTTGTTGTTTATTTCTTTACTCAAGTTTGCTCCTAAATGACTCTGTCCTTGAATAAATTCCTTTTACAGTGTACATGCTGCCATTTTCTTGTGTTAGAAGATTCCTAATTTTCTTTTACAACCTAAGCTGTGAGAATCAATTCAATTCAAGACAGCTGAAAGAGTTAGAAAGAATAATCTCATTATGAGAGGAAAATAATAGATTTAAACCCTAGTCTGTCCTCAAACACAGCCAGTTGGGTTTCCTATTTTGGGGCAGTGCTATCAAAAATCTGCTCAAATTACTCTGTGAGATCACAGAAGAAGGCAACAGTTTTTATTAAAATTATTCATGCTTCTTCTAGTTTGTGAGAAAAGTTAGAAAAAAATCTAGATCTGTTCAATGAAAATATGAAACAGTTCTCTCAGGGTATGATCAATGTTTTAAAATGTACGGAGAAGTAAAGCTTGGGTAGAGCCATTGGGTTTTCTCCTTCCCACACATAAGACAGCTGATCCTTGAGCAGAGTGTTTGTGCAAAGTATATGCTGCTGTCTCCTTTCCCACCATGGCTTTCATATGCCTAGTCTTTTCTAAATTCCTTGTCACTATTAAAATTCACCTGCCCTAGGTTTTCCTCTCTCAGGGTCTCAGAGAATTAAGGTTTTACTCTCATACTGCAGCACTAATACCTTCTGGAAGTCTGCAGATTTCTTCAGAAGGCACTAGAGCTTAGACAACAATGTATGACTTTGGGATTATCCTTTCTCTAGGCTTTTGAGTGTGGGCAGTCCTCTTCCATCACAAACATTCTTTTTTAAAAAAATTAACAATATTAATAGATTCAATTTTGTTACAACAAAATCTTACAGATGTGAGAGCTGTTTATTTTATACCTACAGTGAATTTCCCAACCTATAGCCCAATCCACCTGCAGAAGATTTCCTCATTTAACTTTTGGAAGGAAATCTATTTCTTTTACTTGGGGAAAGGTCTCAAGTGATTCCCCCACCCGCCCACCACTTCTCTAAGAACTAACAATCAGGGGTATGTTAAGAATGAAATTAAAATATGGGCTATGGCAGGTAAGCTACTCGAGTTTAATATGTATTTTTCTACTGATGAAGAGTTTAAAACATCAACCACAGTTTGGACTTGATGAACTTTTAAGATTCTTTACAATTTGTGAGTATCTATGATTCTAAAGTATTCTTTTTTTCACAAACATAAATCCTTAGTTAATAATTTCAGATATCATAGGTAATAAAATCACAAGGCCTTAGGACATCTAATTCAAAATTTAACACCATCTTCTCATTTCGCAGAAAAATTAATTGAATACTTAAAGTCTTATAACTAGTAATTCAGCCCAGATATATTTCTGCCATTTTACACATTCCATCCTGCCCCTAGAAATGTTTACAGAAGCATTTGAGAAGTTAAACATTTGACATCTATTTTTTTAATGGTTACCATCAAATTTTTAGCACGCATACTTGACATAAGTTTATTGCATCTGCATTCCACTCCACTTTTCTGAGATCCATCTTTCTTGTTCTGAAATATATTTCTTAGTGTTTGTTTGTTGTTGTCTTAGTGAGAGTCTGTCTATGAGTGATAAGTATTCTTAGTGCTTATCTAAAAATGTCTTTATTTCACCCTCATTTTGGAGTCATAATTTTTTGAGCTTAAATGCTTAATTGAAAATTATTTTCTCTCAGAAGATATGATTACAGTGTCTTCTTTAATATAAAGTCTGCTATCAACCAAAAAGATACTTCCTTTGCAGGGAATTTACCTTTTCTCTTTGATTTCTTTTCCAACTCCGCATCATACTTATCCATTATCTTTTTGAATCTTGCTTTCCCCAATTCTCTATGTTCTCGGCCCTTCTGAAGTTCTTCTTAAACATATATTAGATTTTATCATTCTATTCTTTATGTTTATTAGCCTCTCGTATTTTCTATCATTTTGATTCTCTGGGCTATTTATTCTGTGTAATTTCCTAAGACCTATCTTCTAGTTCACTAATTCTCTCTTTGGCTGTGTTGAATTTACTTTATTCACCTGATAAATTTTTAATTTTAATGACTATGCACTTTTTAAAAAAAGTTTTCGAATGCTCAGTTTGTATTTATTTCAAATCTGCCTATTCATTTTTCATACAGATTTATTATTTTATCATGGGTTCTATTTTTTACCTTGATCATCATTAAAATTATTATTTTATAATTCTTTTTAGATTATTCTATTACCTCTAGTTCTTAGGAAACTGACTTTCTTGTCTATCGAATATGCTAGTTATCCCTCAGTAATTAATGTCTTCCTGCAGTTTATATATTTTTATTGTGAGCTTGCTCTCTCCCTCTCTCTGTCTCTGTCTCTCTCTCTCTCTCATAAATCTGTGAGAGTCCCACACTTTGAGTGGTGTGAATGCCCCTAGAAATCGGTTTCAAGTTTTATATTTTACCATAATTTCTTATATATTGAATTTTATATTATTTCTTTAAAAGATATCTGTATTAATTTCTTATCTAGGAATTCCACACTGTTAGGATAGTATCTTCCCAAATCCCCAAGCTTTGTTGTGCGCTGCCCTTTGGTTTCTTGTAGGTACCATTTTTTTCTTACCCACAATCCCAGACGGTTGACTTTATTCCTGAATTCCTGGGACACGGAAAAGCTTTCTAGTTCCCTTTTCACAGGCTGAACAGCTTTTGGTTTTGTGAAGAAGGCTTAGTTCCAGCTCCCTACCTTCCTTGGACTCAAGATTCCATCCTTTGTTTCCTGAAGACTGTTTAAAAAAAACACAACCCAGTATCCAATGTCTAGGGGGCATATCTGTGGCTGAAGCCTTCATTTGGATTTATTATTTTTTCTAGCACATGAAGATTTCTTTTTTTTTAAATTTCAAGTTTATTTTAATTTTATGTTTTATTAATGTATACTTCACTTTTATTTTTTATAGGACTGAGAAATAAAGTGGTCATCTATATTAGTGTTGTCAAACATCCTAAAGCATTTAAAAAAAATTTTCTGCAGGTCTAGTCCATACCTTTTCTCATTCTATTTTAATTGTGATTCCAATGTTCAAGTTCCCAGAATTTAAGAAAATGAAGGGACTTAAATTAACTGACTCAATCATCTCTTCAGTTCTTTTCATATTGATTCTTAAACAACACCAGTAACATAATATCTTAGAAAACAGCTCATCCCATGTTTAGCTGTGGTCTGTTTCTCCGTGGAGGATCAAAAACTTTGTAAAGTCTTTGTTTGAGTCAAACCTTGAAAGACAAATAGATGCCCTCAACAGGCAAAAAGGAGTATTCTTGGCATAAGAAGGAGGATGAGTAAAGGTCTGAACATGAAAGAGCATAGCAAGGTTAGAAAACTGTGAGTAGTTCTGTAGACTAAAGCATAAAATAAATTTGAGGATAGAGAGAGGTGGCAGCATTGAGAATTGAAGCCAGAGAGGCAAGTAAAGATCAAATTGTGGTGGTTCTTTGTATCAGGCTAAGGAATTTGAACTTTGTTCCTATGGGAAAGAATAAACAGAGCTTTAAGCTTATCTGCTTTGTGCTTTAGAAAGATTAGTCTTAAAGAACAGTGTGGAGAATAATCAGAAAGAGTATAAAACTGGAAGTAGAAAATGAATTAGGAATTCATTGCAGATTAGGAGAAATCAAAATATACAAAGAATAATAAGGAATGAAGAGGAAATAGACAAATACAACAAATATTAATGGGCAAGAACTGGTCAGATTTAGTCATGTTTGAATGGTGTCATCCACCATGATTTGAAATAGAGAAACAAGTTTGGAGACATGTAATGAGTGCATTTAGATACGTTGATTTTGAGGCACCTATGGAACATAGGCAATTGGAGATCCTAGGACATTTATCTGGCTTAGATATACAGATTTTGATAGAATCATAAAGTTCCTTCCTTATTGGGCTGAAATCTCTCTTGTAGCTTTTGCTGATGGAGAGGAAGAGAAGAAATTGACTCTTTTTGTGATTTCTTATAGGGCATTTATTCTTCCTTCATACAATCAATCAATATTTATTTAGAACCTGCTCTGTGGTGGACACTTCACTCTGCACTGGAGATTCTACAGTGCATAAGAAAGACATGGTTCCTGAGGCCCCCTTCCCCTCCATAAAGCTTATGTTCAAAATGGTAAAGAGTTAATAAAGCAGTGGACAGATATATAAACAAAATAATTACAGATTAAGACAAAGACCATAGAGTAAGTAACAGGGAGTTATTTATAAAGAAAAATTGTCCAAGGGCTGATTTAGCTAGAGTAATTTTGAAAGACCTGTCTTTGAAAGTTCCTATAAAACGATTCCTGAAAAATGAGAAAAGGCCATGCAAAATGCCAGGAAGTTCCAGACAGAGGGAACAGCAAGAACGAATACCTTGAGGAAGGAAAAACATTGATGTAGTCCAGGAAATGTCAGAAGTTTAGTCAGCCTGGAAAATATAGACTTAATGGTGAAGAAATAGGTCGAGAAAAGATCATGTAAGAAAAGATTTACAGATACCTCATCATTCTAGAGTTTATAGCAGAAATAAATTTCACAATCATAAAAATAAAAATTGGAACTTTCTTATTTTCTCTATTCCTGACTTTACATTCATTCTCAAGTGTTCATTTCCACTGATGGTACAAAATTTAATCTTGACAATTCAGGTCAAATTTTGTCAATTTGGATTTTTCTTCACTTCTTTTGGGTAAAAGTTAGTCACTTTAAGGTTATTTTTTCACCATTCTCATTCTCTTTTCTCTGGTCATGATCTAGATTATTGAATAGGTAGGAGTAAGAATGAGAGAGAGAGAGAGAGAGAGAGAGGGAGAGAGAGAATTAATTATATACCCTGATTTGCCTGCTATGGTCTTGGCTTATTTCTTCGTCCTGGGGTTCCATCGGGTTTAGCAATTATTCCAAAGTTTTAAATTTTAATAAAGTATTATTAATAAAAAATTTATTAAAATAATTGGAATGGATTTGGTAGACCTGCCCTTTATACCTGTAGCCTCCACGTTAGTCTCCTCTAGTAGTTTGTAACCCATGTGCCTGGTGAGTACAGTTCTCACTTTATATGTGGTAAAGCTGAAGATGACCAGTGAAGACCTGCCTCTTTTTTAACCTTTCCTAGACTAAGGGAATTAACATTTTCATCTCAAAGTCAGCACGTGAGGCACTTACCAATACAATGAAATGCATTGGATCGTGAGCAACTAAGGCATTCATTTATACCCTAAGTGGTAGTAGGCAAAGTATTTGACACTCTGCCCCTGCTGGTCAGTTGGGCACAAAACCTACCCCCCCCCTCGCCGCCCCCCCCACCACTGGGAGTGGAATGGAAACTGTGAAAAATAAACATTAGATATCATGAAACAGGTGCAGAAAGTAGAGGTTGAGAGTTATTGACATAGAATACATAGTGACAGTGCTCTGAATGTGCTTTCTAATGGTGGTTTTGCTATTCACTGTACATTGCAAATCTAAAGATAATTTTGCAACATATTCTCTGATGTGTCGGTCAAGAGACAGATATAGCACCAGTTATCTACAGAGGTATTTTAATATAAAGAATTTTAAAATAGATATAGATTGCTAACTAGGTTACAAAAAGAGTAAAACAAACAAAAACAAACATCCTGTAAGAGAACACTGAGATAGCCACTTCAGAAAGTAGTTATCTTCTCCAAGGTTGAAGGAACAAAGGGAAGTGACTGGAATTATAAAAACTTAGAAACTTAGAAGAGAGGCATAGAGCTGACACTCAAATCTCTGAGGAGGAGGCTCTTCTCAGCTGATACTGGTCAAAAAACACTCAGTTCGTAATGAGAAGCTCAGGCCACAGGGTTGCTTGATGTTTCGTGATTCTGTGTACAGACTCACAAGGTCCTCATTATAAGCCCAGAGCTGCAAAAGGAGTTACGCATAAACAAAGCTTGGATTTGCTCCCGAACTCAAATGTTCGTGATGTGATATTCATCTTCGTGCTTGCGGGAGGCTCCATCCTGCATCCTTCTTTGCCTCCGATACTCCTCACTCATTCCAGATTTTGGAAGCGCTGAAATATAAGGCCCAGGTGGGAGAGCAGCTCACACTTCAGTCTGGACTTGCTGTAGCAGCTTCTCTTGCTCTGCTCTCCACTGTCAATATTATGGATTACTTCATAAATTCATCCAAGTAGCACACTTAAATATAGCATATGTAGACTAAAATTTTTTCTAAAAAATTCCAACCAAATACAGTGCCTCATTTTTAGAGGTAGATGCACAAGTACAGCAAGTTGTTTTTCACCTTGAAGAGGATGTCTCAAAGTGGTCCAGACTCCTAGACTCCCACAGACTTCACTGAGGTTGAGAGCTGCTCAATTTTCTTGGAGTTGATTCCCATGCTCTGCATTGCATATGTCTTACAAAGGCACATACAGTGCTTTTCACTTCCATCTCACCAGATGCAATCAGAAGAATGTCATCACTGTACTGGGCCCTTGGGCTGCTGTGTGGAAGGCAAAGGTGGTCAAGATCCCTATAGACTACATTATGGTACAGTTGATAGAACCCTGAGAGGTAAGACCGGGAAGGCACTGTTGGTCATTCCAGTTAAAAAAAAAAAAAGAAACGAAAAACTGTCTCTTGAGGTTCTCGCACACTGGTATGGAGAAAAAGGTATTTCCTAAGAAACAGCTTCATAGCAGGTTCCAGAGACTGTACTGATTTACTCCAGTAAAGACAGTAGACCTGCAGCATAACTGCAACTGAGGTTACTACCTAATTAAGTTTACAATAATCCACAGACGTTATCTAAGATTCATCCGCCTTCTTCCTAGAACGGATAAGCAAGTAAAATGAGGTTATGATGGACGTCACTACATTGCATCTTTTGAGTCTTAGATGGCAGTACTAATCTTTACATTTCCCCAAAGGATGTGATATTGTTTTTTATTTACTGTTCTTGTAGGGAGGGGAAGTTCAAGGGTACATTTGGCCCTTCTTAGGTCAGAGAGCTAATAGGGAAATTCTGCCAATGGTCAAGTATATCTATTCCAATTACAAATCCAGAAACTGGGGAAATAATCACAAAGTGGTTTTGAGGACCTACTGAGCCTAATGTGATTCACACTTGGGCTAAAACTTCATTCGTTATTTGACTACCATAAACCCCCATTGTGACTAATGGACCAGAGTTCAGTTTGGGGTTTTAAGAAATTATCATTATTTCAGAGTTGGTGTATAGTAATCAACAAGATAAATAAATAATAAATAAATAAATAGATAGATATAGGTACAGATTTGCATATATATCTTTCTTTTACAATCATTCTAGTAAATAGCTACAGTTTCCTTGGAAGATGATTACAGCATACATTTGTGGCAGTATTGAAGGTTCTTTCCTCAAGAATAAGGATCTGTCCCATCAAAGAGAAAGCTCTGGGTCTGTGAGCTGGCTTAGGTCTAGAAACTGGGTAAGAGACCACAATTCTCCATTGCAATGACTCAAGTCAGATTTTGGTTACTAGATCTGAAGCCTCTTCCTTGTTATATACATAAAGAAATATTTTTAGAAAGCTACCCATCCATACCATTCCTAGGGGAATGGTGACAAATTAGCTCCTTCCAAAAATTCCTGAAGGTCAAAACATTTGATTACACCACACCCCTGCTGCCCTTTATTGTGAAGATATCCACTTTGTCCTTGGCTTTTAAGAACTCTTGACCTCTGCTACCCCGGGATTGAAATCAGGGCACCCATCTCAATGGCAGCATCCCCTACCATCACATTTAGGCAACAGAGGACTGACACCAGAGATATCTTCAGACATACTGTTGCTTCCCTCACTAGTTTATTTCTCTAAGTTTGGGGAAAGGGGCAGCTGGTGGGCCCTCTCATAGGATGGAATTGAGGAGTGGGAGTACAGATTGCCTATAATGAATCCACTCCAAAATTTTCATCTCCCTAAGCCTTTGAATTCTTTTGTTTATGTTATGCCAGGGAAGTTGTTGCATAGGCCACTTTTGAGTCTAATGTTTTGTCAACTAGCCAGATAATTGGCTAGAGTCATTTCCATATGCATTAGTGTAACAGGCAGGCTTCAATAAGAGAAACAGAACCAGTACAGATGCTATAGAATATGAGATTTATTATAGAACCTTGACCTCATGCACTTGTGGTAGCTAATTAAACAGTTTATATGTGAATGTTGTTTCTGTATCTGGTGCTGGGCCTGAGGTCAATAGGGCAGGAAGTGGAAAGCAAAGGTTAACGCTGAAGCAAGGGAGTGCAGAAAAAAATGAATCTGTAAGAATGAGCTAGAACTTGTTGATGGTTTCCATTGGCATAAAATGGCCATAAAAATGGCACCCCAAAGATTGCACATCCTAACACCCAGAACCTGTGACTATGTGACATTACATGACAAAAGACAATTGAGTTTGTAGATGGAATTAACGTTGTTAGTCAGTTGATATTAAGATAGGGAGGCAGAATGGGAGAAAGGCAGGAGGGATGATGTGTGAGAGCAACCTGACCCACTGTTTTAAGCTTTGAAGATGGAGGATGGGGCCCAAAAGCTGAGGGATGAGAGCAGCCTTTAGAACCTGGGAATGACTCTCACCTGGCAGCTGCAAAAAAATGGGGACCTCCATGCTACACCAGCTAGGAATGAACTATGTCCACAAACTGAATGAGTAAAGAAATGGATTCTCTCTAGAGCCTTCAGAAAGGAATGTGATCCAGCCAACACTATGTCAGATACCTGACTTACAGAACTGTAAGATCATACGTTGGTGTTATTTTAAGTCACTAAGTTTGCAGCAATTTACGAATGCAACAATACAAAAGTAATACAGTCTCTCACCACTTCCAACATTCCAAATTTGATGTGTGGCCTTCAGAAAAAGTGGGCACCCTTTGTTATGGCACCTGGCCCAGAATCCAGAGAAGCTGAAGGAAAAGATGAAGGGAGAGGAGCTGTGGTCAGGCTGCTGCCCTAGTGCCAGCAGAAGGACCCAGCAGGTCGGGGACAGTGTGAAGGGCCTTCCTTAGCACCCAGGGATCTGTACAAGCTTCCCAGCATGAAGAGAACATGACTGCTGTTCCACATCCACTTTACAAATCTCAGGTAACATGTTTCTTGTGGCCCACACTAACCTGGATCTATTCATGGAAAGGAATTCTGATAAATGTTGCTCCAGCTTAGTTAATGTAGTACAAACCTTCCAGAAAGAGCTGATGCGTTCAATCTGGAATCATTGGTAAGTAAACCTGTATCAATAAACTTGGCCTGACGTAGTGCTATATTCTGTCCTGCTTGGTCCAACACCTTGAGAATGTATTCCCATACATGCACTCATTGCTCAGTATTTGTTGGGGATTGGTTCCAGGACCCCCCAGATACCAAAATCCGTGGGTGCTCAAGTCCTTTATATAAAATGACACAGTGTTTGCACATAACCTACACACATCCTCCTGTATACCTTAAATCATCTCTAGATTACTTATGATGCCTAAACAATGTAAATGCTATGTAAATAGTTGCTAGCAAGTGGCACATTCAATTTTTGTTTTCTGGGACTTTCTGGAATTTTTTTTCTGAATATTTTCGACCTGTGGTTGGTTGAAAACATGGATGCAGATCCTGCAGATATGGAGGGCTGACTATATTCCCTAGGTTTATGTCAATATAAATCTTCCAGTTTTCTTGGAATATAAGCTATTTCCTCCTAGGTCAAAATTTATGATTTCTTCCCAGGAGCACGGTGAGATCTGACTGTAAACATGAGCATAGAGGCCAAGGGATGTTTGGATGGGTCTTAAGGAGATTAAACTTCTCCTTGCATGACAAATTCTCCAGGTGAAGTCATTACAGGCTTTTCAAACATAGAGAAGGGTATTATTCTCATTCATGGGGGACAAGCTCTTTCCACTGACAAGAAAGGCTCAGTGTGACTCAGGGGCTCCAATTTCTCAGCTTCACCTGAGTCCAATCAGAAGTTCTTATTCCAAGTTTCAGGGTTCCACTTCTACCCAATCAATACCTTAACTTTCACATGACACATTTGGAAAAGCTGTGAATTCAACTGACATTGTAATGCTGCAAGCCACACAATTAAACATTGGGTTTAATTTTCCAGATGTGTTGGCCAAGTTGCTATAAAAAATAAGAGATATTTGCTATAAAAATAGAGCGTTTAGGGCTTCAGAAAAACTCTTTTTTTTTTTTTTAAATTTTGAGGTGAGGGTTTTAATTTTCAGGTAAAGATCTGAGCTCTTTTTACAAGTGCTCATCTGCAATCAGAAGAATCCATTGCATGCCAAAGATCTTAGAGTCATCATTAATTGCCATAATGGTCAAGTAAAGCAGTTATTTTCCCCCAAAATATTTACTTTAGGAGGAATATTATTATAACTAACCACAGGTCAATTAATTTGATTAATTGTGATGCCACTGCATGTAATGAATTCGTATCATCTCATTTCACATTGGCAAGGGCTCAACACTTCATTCAAGTCCAAAAACACAGCCAGACCATTTACCAAATCCCAACTTCAAGGGCCTGCTTCCAGAGTCTACTCATAGTAATGATTATACCAGTCAGGGTCCAGTAAAGAGACAAAAACCACACCAATTATTTGAACAGAGAGAATTTAACGTAAAGAATCTGTGACTAGGTATAAGGATGTTAAATGAGTCATTGAATAGGTAAAAAGAGAACCCTAAACTAGCTAAATAGGCAAAAGGAACATTAAGTATCATGGAAATAGCACCTAAAAGACGAAGCTGCTACCCTTAGGGCTGAGAAATGAATATGGTTCTGAAAATGTTGGAAAAACTAGATTCACCTGTGGCTGTAGGAGGGCTCTGCTCTACGTGGGGTGAAGATGCCTTGGTGAAAGAATGTGCACAGACATCAAAAGCATACAGGTACAAACTCTCAGCTATAAGATGAATAAGGTTTGAGGATCTAATGTAAAACACTGTATTATGTAATAGAAATTTTCTAAGAGAGCAGAACTTAAATGTTCTCACAAAATAAATAAATAGTTAACTAAGTATATTAATATGTGAGGTGATTGATGTGTTCATTAATCAGTTGGGGGAAATCCTTTCACAATGTATATGTATATCAAATCATCATGATATACAGTTTAAATATCCTACAATTTTGTAGGTCACGTTATACCTCAAAAAGCCCTCCCCACAAATCACACAGGAAGCCCACAGCAAATAAACGGAAAAGATCAATTTGCTTCTTTATCCTCCAAATTGGTAGTCTTCCTCTTACTCCCCCTGTTAAAAGAGCCTGACAAAGAACCAACTGTCAAAATTTCAATTTACAGAATTCAGCTTCAGCATCACAAAGCAGAATCTAGAAGGGTGGATTTGAAGCTGAAAATAAAATTCCGTGAAAACTGGCACATTCTTTTGCAATAAGCCCTTTTAGCACCAATATGCTAATGCATGCTTAATGCATAATTAGATACTAAATTTCCATGTCTCAAGAGAGTTGATGGCAAACATGGAAATTGGACAAAATAGTTTTAACTTCACAGAGGCTGTAGAGATATCACTAATCACATAAAAGCTGGAAGAAACAAATACTCTGAAGATAGCAGCACCTACTTAAGTAATTGATTAATTTTAGAAAATGGTGTCAAAATATATCACTTTCACAGGTGCATCTGCAGAAAGTGTGTTTATGTGTCACTCTGAAACATGAGTTTTCATTGAGATCAAATAACTTTCCTTCTAAACTGAATTCATTCGTTTTTGGATCCAAAAGTTTCCTGCATACCCATGGAGAGTGAAGGGATAGCTGTAATATGTTGGTTTTATTGGCAATAATAATAATAATCATCATCTTAAAGTTAAAGGATGCCTTTTTGTAAAAGTTTAATCATATGCTTCATGTAGAAAACAGTTGTTTCTATTATTGATTGGATTTCTTTCATCAAATTCACATAATAAAGTAATGCTTTAGGGAGGCCAGTCTTTGAAGATGAATGAATTGTATGTTCAGTTAAAAGGTCCAACAGTGAATGGACAATTATTTGTCCTGCAGTATTGCTATGGATACAAATTTGGCAGAGCCCAGCAAATCAGGGATAAAATAATGGTCTTACTAAATTAAGAAACTTATAGCGAAAAATATTTGTAGACTTGGCTGTGGTAGACAAATAAGGTATAATAACTTCATCCAACCAACTACAAGAGCCTATCATTTGAAATAGACACTGTAGATGTCTAAATTTATAAACACCAGAGTAAAGTAACGGTACTACAAAAATTTTTTGATGAAGCTTATGTTAAGTACCCCCAAAAAATATATTTGCAAGGCCATATATGCTTTCTCTCTTGCTATATATCTTCAATCAAATTTTAGAAATGTTTCAGCCTTTCAGAGAACTACTTTGCAAATCAACCTACTAGCTCTATTATGGCATTGCATATTTTCTTTAATAACTCTGCATTTAAAAAAATGGTGGGAAATCTTGTATCAAAATATCCAGTGATTTGGAAGCAAGAAAACTTCAGGTTTTGCAATAACTACAAACAAAGGCAAATTTATCCCTACAAAAACAGGGAGATGAACAAATTAAATGATGAGACCTCAAACCGTGTACAAGATTTAATTTTAAAATTCTGTAAACGCTTTTGAAATGACTTTTAGAAAAAATCTTTTGATCAAATTTCATTTTTTTAATTGGATTATATTTTTTCCTGGAATGGAATGAAATTGAAAAGACCTCATTTTGCTTCAAAAAGATGATTCTGCAGCATCTATTTGGCGAAACACTAAAAATAATTATGAATAGAGAATTTATTTTCCGAGTTTTGCCTTATAAAATATTTGTAGAAAAGAGAAACTCTAAACTGAGGCCAAAAGACAGTACCTATAAAAATATTCGAGCTAATAGAGCTACCATTTCATAAAAATTAGAATTGAGAATATCCTCTACTTAGTAGAATTTTCTGTGAACTTACTAGGTAACTCAGTATCCCTTAATATTTTCTCAAGTAAAATGCTATATAGTCTCAACAGAAAAGTAAATATGTATCCTTTTGAAATATATTCATATAAAATGTAACTGAAGATTGCAGGCAATTTTTGAAAAAATAAAAAGGCTAAGACCTTATCGAAATAATAATACATTCTCCAAAAAATATTAGTGAATCAGTATTAGAGAAAGATATAGCTTGTGCTAATTTTAAATATTTAGACAATCAATATAAATAACTTCTTTATTTTGCTTTAATCTAGAAGGATACATTTTATTTTTTTAGAAATAATTTTATTTTTCAAAATAATTTTTGCAGAGAAATATTTTATTCATCAACCAATATAAATGATATAGCCAATTGCTTGTTCAATGAATAAATATCTCAAAAATATATTTCCAATTAATTTTAATGTCTCTTTTTCACACTCAAAAGTATCTTGGCTTGGTGTCTTATTCTGCTCAGGCCACTATAACAAAATACGATAGACTGAGTGGTTTAAACAACAGACATTTCTGGAGCATAGAAATTTGAGATCAAGGTGACAGCATGGTCAAGTTCTGGGTTCAGGTGAGAGTTCTCTTTCTGGCTTGCAGAAAGCCCTGTGTCCTTAAATGGTGGGGAGAGAGAGACTATGCTCTCTGCTGTCTCTTCATATGTGATCACTAATCCTATCATGAGGGCCCCACCCTCATGACCTCATCTAAATGTAATAACCTCCCAAAGGCTCCATCTCCAAATTCCATAACATTGTGGACCAGGACTTCAACACATGAATTTTGGGAAAGACACAATTCAGCCCACAGCACTTAGATGATAAATTTTGGGGCACAATCCTTATGATTCTTATTATCTTGAAATAAGAAACATCTGGTCCATTGCCATTGAATTCCAGATGCACAGTCCTCTTCCTTGTCTTTGGTTGTGTACATCTAGCCCCACTGCATCCAAATCAGAATGAACATATTTCCCTTTAATCTCTTTTCCAAGAACAGGTCATTTTTTTATCCTCTTCTCCCTGTCTGGGAAAGATGTCTACTCTTCTGTCCCTCTCTTAGCCACTTCTGTGTTCCTCTTGGGAATATAGTCCCTCGTTTCCATCTTTCTAGGGGTTATGGCATCCTGTGAGGCTACCTTCAGGCATCTTGCTTAGACAGCTCATTCTACTATTGTTTGCTACTCAACTGCTCAGATGCCATGATGAATGTTGGGTACCTCTATGAGGCTTGCAACTTCCTTGGGAAGTGATTCAATGGTTCACTGTGGTCTGGGATACCCTCAAAATAATTTGAGGTTTTTATTCTTCCTCCCCACTCCTGGCACGTGCCTGAGGAGATGAGCCCTGGGCTCCTGTTCAGTAATTCATCACCATTAAGGTGACTAGTCACATCCCCTCTTATTTCTCCTTCCCAGAGAGTTGATTTTATCTCTTTTTGCTAAAGAACTGGCTCTTAAATCATTCCACATTATTTACATAGACACAGTTTAAAATTTGGCTCTCCTATTTTAAAAACTGCTTTTGGAACCCTCTATCAAATAACTTCACATTTGAAATCAAATGACTTGGGTTTCAGGATCATTGTGGCTAACATGAGTTTAAAAACAGCAATAAAAATTTAAATGACTTCATTGTTTACTGTCTCTACCCTTGTCCTAAATAATGAAAACTATAGCTCCATAGGGGAGGCAAAAACAAGAATGCTGGAAAGACAAACCTTAATTATTACTGCAAAATGTCCTGCCAAAAATGTTGGAATTTTAAAACTGAACAAAATCCTTATAAATGATTCATCAAGTCCACCCGTTTGTTTTATGGATGTCCTGTGTAAAGTGAGACCCAGACAGATTAAATGATTTTCTTCTAAGATACAGATTCTGTGCAGCAGAGGTAGGACCATAATGAACTTCACCTCCATCAAATACAGAACTCTCTCCACTGATTTACACCGTTTCCTTCTAGATATATTTAAGTTTTTCTGAATTTCTCTCCAAAGGTGACATCAAGAAATAGACATGGCACTTCAAGTGCATTCAGAATATGGTAGAATTCTGGTCGTACGCTGACTTCTGGACACTTCATTTCTCTAAGTGCAGACCAAGACTCTTTCCTTTTGTGTTTTGGTAGAGTCTCAACTGAGTGTAGCTTTGTTGTAAGCACATGCATTTATGCTGGCAACACCGCCAAGCCAGGTCTCTTTCTGTATCACGTGTTTAATTTGGGAATTTGAATTCAAACTCCAGGACATCAGGGTGTCATGGACTAAAGTTGCTTTAATATTCATATTGCTATGGGAAAAGAAAAATGATTTATACTGTAAAAACGAAACCCTTTCCAATTAGTGTATAATCTAAACCTTAACTGCTTATTAAAAACATTTTTTTTTTTCTCGCAGAGCTGAACCAACTTTCTATCCAAAGGTTTTCAGCTTCAAGCAGAACTTTCCAGATTAGGTTGCTTTCTGAACCACATTCTTTCCGGTTCTAGGATTCCAGTACTTCAACCTTTCCTATGAGACACCTTTGAATCTTGGCAAAACTGTGAACCATATCAGGATTTTTAGGGAAAGTAGTTCTAAACTGTCTTATAATAAGGTCAATACTATACCTATACATGAGCAAGATTTAATGGTCTTTGAAAGAACGAATTTGTTTTCGCATGAGACAATTGTTCTTATTGGTTTGGTCGCAGACTACAGAATTTTAAGAGGGATTATGATCTCTGAATGTTACCATCTCCTTTCTCCTCTATTTGTGGTCCATAATGGCAATAAACAAGTAATAAAATTCTCATCTTAAGAAATGTAGGTCTCAGGGAGCAAATGAATCTTTATTGTTTTATGATCTAAATAGGAGAGTTGTCTCATTTATTCCATATAAATCATGTCATTTTCTTTTTCTGCCCTGTGAATTCATTGAAACTTTCTAAAACAATAAGGTCTTAAGGTGTATGTAATGCACACAAAGCAGATTCTTCCATTTTCACAAACTTTTCATCCATAAGAGAAAAATAAATAAATCTGTTAGGGACTTTATTACAAGTTTAGAGCCTAAGCATAGCTATTTAAAAAACATATGGAAATACAAATGAACAATACTAGAAGATTTAATGCAAATGTAAAATAACTTATATAATTATTTCCTGCAAAGCTTCAGCTTTTGAAATACGGTATTTATAAGGGTGCTTTGCTTTCAAAAACAACAATACATTGTATATAAACCAGAGAGCATGCATAGCAGCTCTGTTTAGAAAATAGCAAAGTAGCATGTAAAAAGCCTCTGCTTAGTTAGCCCACCCACCAACTGAGGGAAAAGTTAAAATAAAAAAAGGACGATGGACTGCACGGAGTTGCTACCACTGTGTCAAACCTGGGATTTTATTTTCTAAACAGTGTTCGCCAAGTGGGGTCTTAGAGTAATTATTCAGTACATTTATTCAGTTAGGGACCTAATTTGAAAATTCAATCCCATATAACTTTCCTTGTTTTCTGTTTTGTTTTGTTTATAAAATGTGTTTTCCTCCTCCCTGACATAATGGGGCAAACCAGACAGAAAAATAGTAACAATAATCACCCTTTACTTTTGCACTTCATTTTCTAACTTTTACCTTCTTTTGTTTGATCCTGACTACGACCTTCTGTGGAAGAGATGATGAATGAGGAAACTTTGGCCTCAAATAGAAATGTCAAGATCAAGTTCCCACAGCTTCTTCGTGAGAGTCTGGATGATGATCTAGATTTTCTGCCTCTCAGGTTCCTGCTTTTTCTATTAGATGACACTAGTTACATAAGGCTTTTATTTGTTATTGATGCTGTGGAAATTGTATATATTCAATAAAATTGTCATGAAAAGTTTATCCATTGCCATGGATTACCGTGGAAATTGGGATGCTGAGAAGATCCCTAACCTTGATCTTGAGTCTTCCAGATTTCTGTCTCCCTGCCAGATATCATGTGGGTGCCCTCAAATAGAATGCATGTAAAACCAAACCCATTGTCCCCTTCCTGGCAGCCTGTTTCCTGTTGGTCACGCACGTGAACCTGGCAGGTCAAGTTTGCCCTTGCTCGGCAGACAGCCCCACGCGGAGGGCGCAGTTCAGCCCATGATTGCTGCACAGCCAGTGGAGCTCTGCTACCTCTACCAGCCGCCAGCACACACCCAGTTTCCCCTCTTCTCTGCCTTACCCGTGTGCTGTCCAACTCAGTTTACTTTAAATCCTGGCCCTTAGATGTTCCTTTTTTAATTTTTTAATTCAAGTATAGTTGATTTACAATGTTTTGTTAGTTTCAGGTGTACAGCAAAGTGATTCAGTTATATATATATAATTTCAGTATATATATATATATATATATATATATATATATTCTTTTTCAGATTCTTTTCCATTATAGGTTATTATAAGATATTGAATACAGTTCCCTGTGCTATACAGTAGGACCTTGTTGTTTACCTATTTTATATATAGTAGTGTGTATCTGTTAATCCCAAGCTCCTAATTTATCCCTCTCACTCTCTTTCCCCTTTGGTAACCATAAATTTGTCTCCTATGTCTGTGAGTCTATTTCTGTTTTATAAGTAAGTTCATTTGCATCATTGTTTTAGGTCCCACATATAAGTGATATCGTACGATATTTCTTGTCTGACTTACTTCACTTAGTATGAGAATCTGTAGGTCCATCCATGTTGCTGCAAATGGCATTATTTCATTCTTTTTTATAGCTGAGTAGTATTCTATCGTATATATATACATCTTCTTTATCCATTCACCTGTTGATGGACATTTAGGTTGCTTCCATGTCTTGGCTATTATAAATAGTGCTGCAATGAACACTGGGGTGGATGTACCTTTTCGAATTAGAGTTTTCTCTGGATATATGCCCAGAAGTGAGATTGCTGGATCATGTGGTAGCTCTTAGATGCTTCTTTTGTCCTAATTTCCTACCTGCCGTGTCCCTCCTGGCCCAACTCTTTCTGGTATCAAAGGATTTTTCTCCATAGCAACCAACTCTCCTGAAGCTTGGGTCCAGGACCTCTCTCCTTGGATGCTCTGTATCCCTGGATACAGAACACTGTTTGGTTCTGTGTCCCTTTGCTCCCGAGGGCTGGAGAGAACAAGACTTGGATTCTCTCTGCTTGGTATCCACACTCAATTAGTTGTCTATTTCAGCTGTTTCTATCTCCGAGTCTACTGCAACCATTCTCTTCCCTCGCTCCATAGTTCAAATCTCCATTTTCCCTTGCCCAGACTCTACTCCCGGGGATCAAATTTAAGTACAACCCACCAATATGTTTCATGACATGGAGATGAACACAGGTTTCGGTGCTTACCAGAAATAATCTAACCTTTTTTAGAGCTAATCATGCACGTAGTCTGAGTTTAGAGGAAATAGAAAACATTTCCTTACTCTTCCCACTGGATATCCTTTTGGTCCACATATAGGCTTCTTCGTATGGACACCTAGAATTCTCCCCCGCTTGGTCTCCTTCCCTCCTTCCTTTCCCACCCATGTCACTCTAGCCTTTCTCCTTCGTCTCATGCCTTACTTTGCTGGAAAAAGCCAGAAGCCAGAAAACCATTTTTATCCTTGTGGCCAAAGCCAACAAAAAGTTTTGCCCTGGATTCTTACCCTTTTCTGAATGAAGCTCCTACACACACGTGTCCTTTGCCAATATGATTCACCACAGATGGCATAGCTTGGTTCTGCATTATTATGCTAAATTAATGGATATCCAACCCAAACCTTCTCTCCCGACTCCAGACTCATATATCCATTTTCTCCTCAACATCGCCACGTGAACATTGTGTCAGTCAGGTTTCAACCACAGAAACAGAACCAGTAGGAGATAGATATTAAGAGGTCTATTGAAAAGAATTGGCTTATGTGATTGTGGGAGCTGGCTAGAGAAGTCTTCAAACCACAAGATAGACTGCCAGGAAAGGCAGGCTGGGACTCTCCTACATGGGCTGAAGCAGCAGGACAAAGGTGGAATTTCTTCATCAGGGAGGCCTCAGCTCTGTTCTCTTTTCAACCGATGGAATCAGGCCCACCCAGAATAATCCCCTTTATGAAAGCCTATCATCTATGGACTTGACTCACATCTACAAAATACCTTCACAACAACACTTAGACAAACGTTTGATCGAGTAACTGGAGGCTACAGTCTAGCCAAGTTGATACACCAAAAGACCATCCCAAACATCTAATAGATGCACCTCAGAATTAATGTGTCTGTACTGAACCCCAGTTCTGCCCTCCCCAGGCATTCTCTACAAACTGGCTGCCCTGCAATGGCAATGCCGTCCTTCAGTTGTTCAGGACACACACTCTGTGTGGTAGGTTAAATATTGGCATCCCAGCTATGCCTGTGCACTCATCCCCAGAACATTTTATGGCAAAAGGGACTATGTAGATGTGACTAAATTAAGAATCTTGAGATGGGGAGATTATTCTGGGTTCCCTGGGTGACCAATGCAATCACAACAGTCCTTATAAGAGAAACCCAGGAGGAGGAGGAGAAGGAGAAGGAGAAGGAGATGATGTGCTGATAGGAACAAGCATTGAAGTGATGGGCTGTGAAGACAGAGGGAAGGGGCTACAGGCAGCTTTTAGAAGCTGCAAAAGGCAAGGGACAGATTCTCCCCTCAGCCTCCAGAGGATTCAGCCTTGCCAACACCTTGACTTTAGCCCAGTGGAACTGATTTCAGACTTCTGACCTCCAGAACTGTAAGAGAGGAAGTTTATGTCTTTTGAAGCCACGAAGTTTGTGGTGCTTTTCTATAGCAGCAATAAAGAACTAACGTATCCATGTCCGATCTGAGGTGACATCTTCTTTACTTTCAACATGTCCAGAATGGAACCACTTTTCAACACTTCCCTGGCTAGCCCCCCGGTTCTAGCCTTCATCATCTCTGCTCTGGATGATGTCAATAGCCTGGCAACCGTCCTGGTCCACTGTTCTCTATTCTCCTGCCCCCCACCCCCAGGCCCCAAGCAGCCACTGCTGGCATATATACAGCACCTTCGTGAGAATCGGAAAAACGTGCCCCTTTCTTCAGGCAGACGCAATCTCATGCCAGGGTTCATAGCGTGGCCAACAGAGTTGAGACTCAGTGTCCTCACACAGGATATCACCTCAACGACTGTACACAGCAGCCCTGCCTACACCTTCTTAACAGCGGTCTGCATTACCCCTTAAAGGGAAGTCGGGTCCTATCACTGCTCTGCTCAAAACCCTCACGAGTCTCTCATCTGGCCAGTTACCTCTCGGGTCTCCTTTCTTACTATCCTCCCTCTCACTCACCGTTTCCCGCAAGAAGGCTGTAGGGGGAAAGAAGGCTTTTCCTCAAATGTCCCAGACACCTCAGCGTTTTTACTCTCACTGTTTGTTCCCTCAAGTTGCAAAGATTTGTCTGCAATATCCAAGTGACTGGCTCTCTCACGTCCTTCAAATGTTCGGTCAAATGTCCTTTTTTTACTGACATCTACTCTGGCTCTCCTAGTAAAAATGTACAACCCACACCTCTACCCCGACGCTTCCTAACCATTTATCCTGGCTTATTTTTCTCTTTGACACCTATAACCATCTAACATTCTGTATATAAAATGACTTAATTATTATATTTATTATAAGCTCTAAGAGGGTAGAGATTTTTTGTTTGTTTTTGTTTTTGTTTTTTGGCCACGCCATGTGGCATGTGGGATCTTAGTTCCCTGACCAGGGATCGAACCCGTGGCCCTTGCATTGGAAGTGAGGAGTTTTAATCACTGGATTGCCAGGGAAGTCCCTAGAGCTTTTGTCTGATGTGTCCACTCCCGTATCCTTAAATAATATCTGGTATCTAACAGGTGCACTATGAAGTTTTGAATGAATGAATAAAAGAGTCCTTTCTATTCTAGTTTGGGCTCTCCCAGAAGCAGACTCTAAGCCAACAATGTAGATACAAGAAATTTATTTGGAAGGTGATCCCAGTAAACACTGCTAGAGGCATGGGGAAGTGAGACAGAGGATGGAGACAGCCAATGAGGGGTACCTTTTCAAACCCTCCAGTTATACTGTGGGTAACTGGAGCTTCGGCTCACTGGGGGACCCTGGGAACTGGTGAAGAACATACACCTCTGTACGAGAGGAAAGATTATTTTTCTCTACCTTTTTCTGTTCTGTGGCTGGGCCTGAGAATTAAACTGGCAAACGACAGATTAACCGGAGAAAAGCACACAAGTTTCCTTCGAGGTTAATGTTTTTCCATGGCACGAGAGCCTTCATACAAAAAAAGATGAAGACTCAAAGAAGCAGATAGACCTGAAAGCTTATGTTACCATTTTAACAAAGAATGATAAATTGTGGAGTTGTGACCAGACAAAGACAAAAGGGGTTTGAGCTTGGGGTGGGAAACTGTGAGAAAGTGACTAGGAAATATACAGGGGAAACTAATGGAAGACAAAGGTTGCTTAGTAGGCTTGTTTGCACAGATGCATCTTGGTATCAACTCCCTGTCTCTGGTGATAAGAGTGTTCTCTTCCTCCTGGTACAGGGAGAGCACATTTTTCCTGGGAAATTTATGTCCTGCTTTTAAATAGAAAGAGGAGGTCACAGAGTACATCCTGCATCTGCTCTTTCTCAAGTGCCTTCCACTCAAAATCATCAATATGTCAGAGTGGCATATTTTGGGTTGTCATGTTCACCTCAGAGTCACCCCACCCAGGAGGCTAGGGATCTGGGGTCTTTATCCACCAAGTCCCAAAAGGGGCATTAATTCTCTGGCACTTCCCTTCTGTCACATGCACAGGGCGGAGCTGACTGCATCCTCGGAAATCCCCAAAGAGATCATCGTTAGCCAAAGAAGTCAAGCCTGTTGGCATGGAAACAGTCAGGCCTGAAGGCACATGAATGGGCTTCGATCGCATCTGCTCAGTTTCTCCTCCAGGAGAGAGAAGATGAACCTTTCCCGGCCAAATAAGTAAAGTTACAAATACAGTAACTTAATGATCTTATTATAACTGTCTTCAATTCCTGTTGCAGGACCCATCTTATCTGTCACCCTTGGTTGAGACGTGGAGACGGTGTGGGGAGTATTGGCAGGGGAGACAAGGGTACTTGGTGGCTATCCTATGATGTTCAAGTAGAGAAGGCCTTTTTCTGCAGGAACTGAAGGAGAAGACCGAGTCAGGATACAGTAGAAGACATGAAGTGATATTTACTGGGAACCCCCTGAATTGCTGTTCTGGTTGTTTATAGGCAGCATCCTGATTGGTCAGTGCCCTGGCCCTATGTGTTGTTCAATATTTTGAATATTAACCCCTAGAAGGACCCTACTCACCAAACCAGGGCTGGTATCTCAAAAGATTGCCAAAGAAATGTGGCAGCCCTGGGGCAAACATGGGGATCTGGATGGCATCAAAGAAGAGGGAGTCATGGGTTGAGTGGATGAGTGGGTGGGTGGTCTGGGTAAATGCCTAAGATGAGAACCATTCTCTTTGGATGCTCTCATGTCTTTCTGCAGTGTTGATAGATAGTTGATAGATCAGGTAGTTTAAGGGGCCTGGGAAAGGGTCTGTAAGTCAGACATCCTATAGACAGGACTGCCTCATCATGAAGTCTTTCTGATATTTCAATCCATTAGAGAGTCAAGTACATCCAGAAGCTGCAAAGAGAAAACTTCCTTAGTGACTATCACAATGCAGATTCCATCTACAACAGGTCAGCAAAGAGTGGTGGGTGCCTCAAGGGTCGTACTGTTCTTTTGCCTGACCTACCAAGAAGCATCTCTTTGCCACGTAAAGAGAGGGTCAGAGCACGGACTCCTCCCCCTTCCCACCCCCCCAGTTCTACTAGATTGTCTTTAGCCCTGATATTATTTTTCCTCTAAGCCTGTCCTCATCTTTCTTAGGTGCCTGGCTGAAAGCATGGACTAATTTGGTTGACTGATCATGATGACAGTCAATGCTGTGGTAATGGAATAGAGAGAAAAGAGGCAAAAAAGAAGCAAGTGAGTAATGAAAAACAGACCATTTGGGTCCCACAAGGAGATGTCTACTGGAACGGCGGGAATTAGAGTTAGGAAGCCCAAGGCAGAAATAATGAAGTCCAGGATAAGGGCCTGTCACTTGGCTTTCCTTCTTGCTCCAGATAAGTTAAAACAGCTTCTACTGGTATAAAACATCACTTTGAATTCTCATCAGAGTAGGGAAACCACTGTCTCAGGATTAGCGTTCCAAAGGTAGCTTCACAACCATGACCACGTCTAAAACAGAAAGATGACTCTAGCAGCTGTTCTCCCCAAATGGTTTCAACACGATGAGGTTATAATACAGAGAAGCTAGAGCTGCAAAACTGAATATATATTCTCTTTAGAATAAAAGGAAATGACTACAAGCCCGGTAATAAATGTGGTAGCTTACTAGAAAAGCAGGTTTAAAGAATAAGGAAAATCATGTTTGAGATTAAATTGAAAACAGGTGCCAGACCTTTTTCATGGAGTCAGAGAATGTCAGAACTGGAGGAGACCCAGGGGTAACTTATCCAATTCCCACATTTGATGTATCAGGAAACCCAGGTCACAAGGCATGGAGTGGCTTTCTCAATGCCACACACAGTTAGTGTCAGATTTATCTCCTAATTCCAACTTTAGTCTGCTTTTAAGACATTTTCATACCTCTGGTACAAAATTAATGAAATAAACCCGTGCTTCTTTTTAGAAGATCTGTTATGAATTTGAATCCTAAATAATGACACCTATTTGACCATTTCCTCTATTCCACATCCTCTGCAGCCTTATGCTTCATCATATTTTCATCAGTGCTGTCATGCTTTCCCAGTATCTTAGATGGCTCAAGACCTTGACTGTTTTTTTCATTCACTTGACTCTTTCCTTCCATCCCTACAGTCAAAGCAAAAAACAAGCCCTCACTGTCTCAATCTGCCTTACTATATCAGTGGTCTTGTACCTATATTTGTTGTTTCCCATCTTTCCTTTCTGTTATCAAACTTAAACATCGGGAAAATCATATCATTCTTTGTCTCCTAAAATCTTTAATATTTTTTTCATCCTTGGCAGACCAAGTCTTATCTCTTCAACTAGCAATCTCCATCATCTAATCATATCCTTTCTTTTTTTTTTTACTGAAAATTTTAAAAGCATTCAAGTTTATTTTTTAAGTCACTAATTCTATTTATTTTTTATTTTTTTAATTAATTTTTTTATTGGAGTATAGTTGATTTACAATGTTGTGTTAGTTTCTGCTGTACAACAAAGTGAATCAGCCATACATATACATATATCCACTCTCTTCTAGACTTCATTCCCAAATAGGTCATTACAGAGCACCGAATAGAGTTCCCTGTGCTATATGGCAGGTTCTTATTAGTTACCTTTTATATATAGTAGTGTGTATATGTCAGTCCCAATCTCCCCATTTATCCCTCCCCCTTTCTCCCTTTGGTAACCATAATTTTGTTTTCTACATCTGTGACTCAACTTCTGTTTTGTAAATAGGTTCATTTGTACCATTTTTTTAGATTCCACATATAAGCAATATATGATATTTGTCTTTGATTTACTTCACTCAGTATGACAATCTCTAGGTCCATCCATGTTACTGCAAAAGGCATTATTTCGTTCTTTTTTATGGCTGAGTAATATTCCATGCTACTAATCATATCCTTTCTTATCCAATGAGTAGCTGCCATTACTCACCAATATGAGCCCCCGACACCTCCCATCTCCTTACACTTTCAGAAATAAACTACACATAAACCTTCCACACGTAAACATATACATACTACATACAACCTCCCCCAACAGAAATGCTTTTCTACTCTTCTCTATGTATCTAAATCCCACCCATTCTTCAAAGCCCAGCAAAAACAAAAAAGGAAAGGGAAACGTCTTTGGTTATTCTGGCTCCTGTGTATTTTCCACACCTTTGAGTCCCTGAATATATCTTACATTGCTTCTCTAGTTCATAACTGTTCTGTGTGGATGGCTTATAAAACCCTGCAACAGTTTAGAGTCTAATTGAGACATTTTTTGTAGGTCCTTTTCAGCAGCCACTGTACATGATGATCGTGAAAAGCCTGCCAAAGAGTGAATAAAGGATGCCACATAATGCCTGTGGAAGTTGCTCTGTACTTGAAATCTTTAAATATATTAACATAGAGTCAATGTTCTAAACAGTGTGTAGCTTTTGTGTGGCAAGAAAGAACGTCCTCTCAGAGTGTACCTGCATAATACGCACAGAGATCCCTCATCGAGATTCTCTAGTGCCATTTGTCTTGAAAACTCCTTGTTGTTTTCCCATGGAGCAAGAAGGAGGGTGAGATCATCTCTAAAAACCATGCTCTTGAGCTGACAGGAATTCATTCATTCATTCAGTCAGTCAATCAGCTGGTCATTCAATCGACAGATATTATTTGAGTATCTACTATGTACCAGGCATTTTCTGGAACCATTAGGACTTCCTCTCCCTTGTTATTTCTCTTTCTAGGAGAGAGCCACTTCCTCGCCAGGACAGTGGACCATATGGTGATCATTTTTCACTTGTGCAACTTACAAGGTAGAAACGACTCTATTTCCACTCCCTGGCTCAGGCTTGGCTCTCTCGTTTAGCACCCTGGCTCCCTGAAGAATTAAAACCAAAGTATTTTTTTCTCACTAGACCCATTTTTTCTTTGGTTTCAATGCCTTGTCCTGCTCCTGGGCTCATGTGAAACAGTGATGTCCCTGTTCTTGCCCACAGGAAATATCTGACTAATTGTTCAGCTGATTATGGATATACTTACTCAGTTTTCCTGGTCTGAGTCACCAAACTCTATCAGCGACTTCAGTGAGGTTATTTTCCTACTTCAGATTCTGTCCTGATTCCCTTCCTAACTTTACAAGAAAATCTTTACCTTTAAGGTTTAGTTCTAATGGATGTTTAATCTCTGCTTTACAACATAATCCTATTTCCACTCTAATAATAATAATAAATAGAACAACAGTAACGATGACTAGCATTAATTTGGCAACTACTATATGTTAGATGCTGTGCTAACACATTATTGTTATTACTATTATCATTATCATTATTATTACGAATTCATTCAATCCTCACAACAACTCCTGAAGTAGACATTACTATTATCTCCATTTTGCAAATGAGCAAATTTCTGACCATAGAGTAATATTGTCTGTTTATTATATCAGTTTTTTTTTTTTAATGTCCTCTAGCAGCATCTAATGGTTCAAAACAGCAAAGGCCAAATTTAGTGATCTTTTCCCACCCCCCAATACCACCAAATAGTCTTCTCCTTCACATGTGTGATTTCATTTTAAAAACAGATGGCACTTTTTTTTTTCTGGGAGGTCTCATTATTGTCTATTGAGCTTCCAATAGACTCAAGCTCGAATACTTACACTTTAGGAAATCCACATTCTCACTATATCTACGGTCAGGAATATTTAGAATATATTTAACTTTGAAATTTAATGAGCAAAGTAGAATATAAAAATCACGTTTCCAACATTAAAATTTGCCATTAGAAGTCCAGCTTAAACCAATTTACCCAGGTTATTATATTATGAGCATGTCAATTACCAATAAACCCTAGAAATATGAATGACCCGTCAGGTCCAGAGCACTGTAAACTACTCACCCCTCCCCACACCCACATAGAGTCACCCCACATGGAGTCTTTAGAGACTCATAAATGGGCCACTATAATGGTGAATGAAGCTCTGAGTGAGAAAAGAGATCACACATTCAAAATTAAACTGGAAATCAGATTCTCATCTATCTGATTTAGGACACTTTTTCTCTGTGCATTCTACCTTTCCCAGTTTTGAAACTAGTGCAATAAAGTGGAGCCTAAAGATGAGTCCCATACCTAAGCTGCCCTTCCAAACGCCAAACGGGAACCAGAGGAGAAAGCCAAAGGGGAAGAGTTGGGAGTGAGTTGCCTGAGCGTGTCCCCGACTTAGATTTTGTGTTAAGGATGGAGGAGCTCCAACAAGCTTTCCCCAGAATGCTGTGCTGGGAGATAATGCATCTGGCATCCTTAGTAACAGTGAACGAATGAATGAATGAACACCAATAATGAAATATGCTTTTGCCTGGAGTCTCTTCATGCATAAATCATTAAGAAATTCAACATAGAGATAGGTAACTGCTCAAAGATTTGATAACTGGGGTGCTGGCTCTCTCTTTTCATCTTTCAGGACAGATATCGAAGGCACTAGAGAAATGTACATTGTTAGAAATGACTGATGAATGTTGATACTTTGAATATTTTTTTCCTGGGCATTGAAAGGAGGTGAGGACATTGCTATGATTTTCCCTGATGCTGCGATGTTGCACATTCGATTTGTTGTAATATTATCCCTTTGGTGAAGTTCCTTTTAGATGACAGTCCTGAAATTAATGAAAACCGCATCCTCTCATTAATGAGTTTTAAACATTTTATAACTGGTGATGTGGTCCTCCTCCATCTCTTTCACTTAGAGTCGCTTAACAAGAATATGCCTTTCTTTCTCTTGCCTTTTTCACACTTACGCTGAAAGCTTAACCAACTCCATTCAGACCTAAAGAAAGAAACAATGTGGTTTTGTACTTCATAAGAGCAACTGCTCTCTGTGTAAGGAGCAGCTTTCTATGGACTCTTAGGAGAGACAGGCATCTCCAGCCCCGATCTCTTCTTGCACCTATTTCATAAGGTGCATCTCTATGTGTTTCTTGCCCCACCACAAGGAAGAGAATTTTGGTCCTAGTTAAAAAAGAAAGTGTCCTTGTTTCTAGTGAGAGAAGTAAGGAGGAACTAAATAGTGGTAAAATAATGTATTCAGGCACATTGCCCAGCCTCTTTCTCCATGCTTTTCAGAAAAGGAACCACGTCAAGGAAAAAAGGAAAGTTCTGGTCCCAGATCCTCCAAGTTCTCGGTTACAAAGAGTCATAAAGGCGGTGATTTAATGCTGGGTCTCTACCCACACAGAGCACAGCCTCACAGCTCTGGTTCCTGTGTTAGCGCCTGTCTAATGCTACTTCATAGCGTTAGAAAGGCTAACTTGAGTTTTATCATTTTGTGTCATTTGAATGAGTTATTTAACTTCTTAGTTTACCACTTGCAGGCAGGCTCGAAAGGATCTCAGCCCTCACTGGGTGTGCCTCCCGGGAAACTGAGGCAATTAGGGAGGTTGTCCTAATTGAGGACAGTGAGGCCCTTCATTCCATACAGACTTGGGGGAAAATGTTGAATTACACTGTAGGCAGTCATTAAATTTAAATGTTCTGTTTCATCATTTAGTTCATTAATAAGTCTCTAGGCTCTAAAAGCACTCATACCAAACTTGGTAGCTCTCAATCATGCAAAGCATTGATTCTGATTCATAGTTGTCCAACTCCTTAAACAGATGAAACTAATGCCTTGTCCTTTAACAACTCAAATTTGGTAGAACAGACGCCTTTGGCATGAGGGGTTCTTAAGAATAAATGCTGTGAAATGGTAAGGAAAATGTTGGGATTCATTACTTTGAGTTATTTGCTTTAAAAGATGCCTTTTGTTTAAAAGTGAGTTTGCAATGTGTGTGAGGATGGAGTCATAGAACACAGGAGGTTTCTATAAATTTTACTAAAGAACAAGGAAATGCATATATATAATTTATTTATCCATTCATATAATGTATGCAAAAGTAAGTATTGAATTAGTCAGAGGCTACTTGAAATGTAGGATTTTCAAAAACTTCTGAAGTTCAGATTCCTTTAGTATTGTTTGCAAAGGTAAGTCAGTCAGAGAAAGACAAATGTCATATGATATCATTTGTATGGGGAATCTAAAAAAATGATACAAATGAACAGAAACAGACTCACAGACACAGGAAACAAACTTACGGTTACCAAAGGGGAAAGAGAGAGAGAGGGATAAATTAAGAGGTTGGGATTAACATATACACACTACTATATATAGAATAATCAACAAGGACCTACTGTCTAGCACAGGAAACTCTACACAATACTCTGTAATAACCTAGATGCAAAAAGAATCTGATAAAGAATAGATATGTGTATACGTATAACTGAATCACTTTGCTGTACACCTGCAAACAACACAACATTGTAAATCAACTATACTCCAATATAAAATAAAAATTAAAAAAAGAAACCTCTGAGGTTCAGATTCCTTTTGCATCGTTTGTAAAGATTAGCCACTGTAGAACACGACTGTCATCAATAACACTTGCCCTAAAGTAACTACCGAGATTCTAACTTAAGTGTGAAACCTCGCAGCAGAGCTAAGGCGAGTCAGCAGGGAAGCGTATATTATGATGGTTCAGAGCCCTAATGATGAAGTCAGGTATACTTGGCTTCCAGTCCTGCTCTGCCACTTACTAATGTTAGAGGACCCTGAGCTATGTGACTTATTGGAGCCTAGATGCTTTTCATCTATAAATCGACTAACATAGAACCTCTCTATCTCTTACGTTGTAAGGATTCAGTTGGAGTGTTGAGCAGAGTGGATAGCACATGGTAAACACTCAATAAATCCTCACTCATTTTATTAGTAATACTATGCTTTTCAATCTCCCAAACAGTGGTTCAGGTTAGTAAAGAAGAAAAAGGTTCTTAAGAAAAAAATAGAAAGAAGCTAAAAATATCTTTGGAGGGACTCCCACGGCATACTGATGGTTTTCAAATAAAAAATTGCCACCTGTTGATGTCACGGTGTCAACATGACATGAGACATCATCGGGAAAAAAGGAAAGAAAAATCAGAAGAATGAAATCTTCATCTATGACTGGGAAAACTTCCTTTGGGAGAGCTTAACAAGATAATAAAGACAAGACACAGGGTAAAATGATGCAGAAGTCTGAAAGTCATGTCTGAGAGAGACCTGTCACATGGAAGAGTGACAAATATTGGTTAATGGCAAGAGGAGGAATCCAAAGAAATAATAAACCTTCCAGCCATGACTAATGACAGTATTATACCAGAAAGCTTATAAGACAACAAATGAGGACATAACTATAAATCACTCCACATCAACACGATTCCCAATAATTTGTGGAAGTCTTTCAGAAGTGTGTGTACTACTGTAGCAATTTAGTTCTAAGGGCTGTTGGAAGACTTGAAGCATAGGCTATGCAAGAAGGCTAACACCCTCTCCAAAGAATTGAAAACTGTCATGTATCAAATTTTATTGCCCTCAATTTTCTGTCACCAGTCATTATATTCCAAATTAATGCTCACATTTAAATTGATATCTTGATTACTCAAAACATGCCAAGTGGTACAGAATTCAAATATATAAATAAAAATTACCCAGTCCAGAACAAGTTCAAAACAAATGTTATTTTCCTCAACGAACTAAGGATAAGAAAGCATTCGAGTTGGTGACATCTTCACTAATTTGGTCAATGTGTGAGGTTAAATAAACTGTCCAATTTCTCACTTGCTTTGTTTGGTTGTGTTCGAGTTATGCAATGGAAAAATACAACCAGGTCAGAACAAGAGAAGGGTGACAGGTCCAGTAGAGGTGGAACTGGGGCCAGTTGGGTATCAGCTGAAGATAGGAGGTAATGGAACCACGAATCCTGAGTCCTACTCTACTCAATATTCTGTGATAACCTATATGAGAAAAGAATCTGAAAAAGAATGGATATATGTATAGGTATAACTGAGTCACTTTGCTCTACACCTGAAGGTAACACAACATTGTAAATCAACTATACTCCAATAAAATTTCATTTAAGTTTTTTTTAAAGTAAAAAAAGAAAAAAAAAAGAAGAATCCTGTGTTCTAATGTCAGATATCACATTAAATGTCGTGGCTTCTAAAGTCACTTTGCCTCTCAGAACCAAGACTTTCTGATATGCCAAACGAGGAGGTCAGACTAATAATTTCTCAGGTTCCTGCCAGCCCTAGCATCCTGTGATTTCAGCTGTTCCCTTTGTTGCCCATATCATTCCTTTTGCCGTCACCATCTTCATGTCTGTGTGGACATGGGATAGAGGTAAGGATTGGGTTGGGAAAGGGATGTGAGGCTTTATGAAGAATGGAGAAAGAAGTGACAGCCTGTATTGCAAAGGAAAAGTCACTCGGTTGAATATTCACCCCTTAGAAGTTGCACTGACTCTTTTATCATATATGCAATTCTTTGATATCCAGTAACGTGATAAATAGCTGCCAATACAAGTGCTTAAAATGATAACAGACCCTTGCATACTCACGTATCTGATGGCTTTCATGGTAGATATAACTAAGGTGGTAAAAATTCCCAAATTCGGGCATTTACAACATTCCATGGGCTTCATATGTTCTCCTAAATTGTATTCCTGCTGAAGGTGACAGGAATTTCTTGTGTTGAGCCTCAGACCGCAAATTAATGACTCTTTTCACCGACACGCAAGTTTTATCTCACCCTGATAGCTTTTGTCTTGGTTGGAGAAGTTACTGAAATAATTTTACGAGTTACTTTTTATTCAAAAATGGGGCATAAGGTGGATATATTTGCATCATGCCTCCAGTTCACGAATGGATCGACATTCTGCTGTGATGCATCTTACACTTCTACCTGCCGGCTGAGACCTGTCACTTCCCCAAGCATCTCCATGTTTTCTCAGCATCCATCTATAGGACAACCTCTTGGTTTTCTCTTCTGGCCCTTTTTTTTTTTTTTTAATAAAGAAAATAAGTTCTTATTCACTCCTGAAAGTTAATCTGTATGTGGAGTAGAAAACAATACAATTATAAATCTATATTCGCGTTACATATACTGACTTGAGCCATGATACTTGCTCGCTTACAAAACTGAGTGACCTATCTGAGCTGACACAAACCTCACAGGTTTTGTGATTCATTCATTATAAGTTTTTCACATTTTTTCAACTGCTCACCAAACACCAAGCATGGGCATTTTAGCTTGTATTTCATTAAACTCAATCATCATGATAACCTTATGAGGTAGGTGTTATTATGACCCCAAGATGGGGTCCAGAAAGGTTCAATAACTAATTCAAGGTCACTCGTCACTGGTAACAGAGCCAAGACTTGACTTCGGCTCTAACTCCAAAGCCTCCCCGAAATACACTCTTTAGCAAAATTAGAGATCGCTACACGTCAGGCACCTCGTGAATCACTTCCAAATCACTGATATTGCAAAATTACATTCACAAATGCCTAAATGTGCAGGTCATGACTCTTCATGTTGGAAATGATGTTACGGGTGGTGATAAGAATGCAGCTGGACCTGCAAACAATTATATATGAAAAAGGAATCTGTACACTATAAACCCAAAGAATATTGGTGTCTATTAAGTAAATGCAAAAGTTATTTATATTTATTCCTTTGCTGAATTATAGACTAAAATATGACTGGACTTGTCCATAAATTATAAATATTAAAAATGGTTTTTAAAATTTTGCTTCTCACTGTTTTTTTGACTATCATAAAGATCATCGCACTGAAAAACTATTTCATCTTCAGCCTCTACCTACCTGTCCAAGTGTTAATACCTTTCATTTGACTGTGGTTTTGAATAAAGTGTTCACTGTATCATGCTATCTTCTACTTTGGGAAAGATGAAAACACCATTATTAATGCTATAACTTTAAAGCAAGTTTCTGATTTTGGTGCAGGTAGTACAGTTCATTTTGCTTAGAAAAGAATGTGGGTTTTTTTTGTAGAAAAAGATAAAAAATATTTAAAGATTATTAGGTTAAAATTTTTTCAAGTACAAAAAATCATTTCCAGTTTAATCCATTACTCCTCTCCCCTTTAATGCTGGGCTTACAAAGCAGAGTGAGGTAAAGTATATTCAGGTCTCAACCTCCCAAGCACTGGAGTCCAGTTAACAGGTGGATAAGAAATTTATTTTTCTTAATAGAGTTATATGTCTGGAATTTATTTAGTGGTTTTGAGGGAGACTAGAAAACAGGATTGCAAATAGGGTGGGAAAATAAGCCAGAAAAACCAAGATAATTTCCAGTTGAATTATGACCTCAAATGGATTCCAGAGAATGGAATTTCCATAATTCACAATCCTATTATGGGTTATTTCTGGAGCCTTTGGGGCTAAGTGCAATATCCTCTGTAGAATCCCAAACCTATTTCCTGCCCTGTTAGTCTTTACTCTGCATTCCCTATCTCACTAATTAATTGTATTTTATATGCTAACAGCTTCCGAAAAGGAATTGAGGTGGCTTGTTACAAATGCCAGAGAAATGGAGTCATTAACTTAAGGGGAACAAAAGGGAACAGAGCTATGTTATTAAAAGAAGTAGTTGTACCAGGATACCAGCCTAAGAATAATGATGACAACTGAGCAAAAAGGTAAGTTTCCACATTCCCAGCAGTCACAAAAAAAACATGTTTACCCCATGTAGTAAGGATAAGTAAGGGTAAAACATCGAAACAAGCTCTAGAAGAGCAATTGCTAAGAGAAAATAGATTCAGAGCATAGAAAGTCTGATGGAGATGACAAGACATAGCTGTCACTCCAAACAAACGAAGGAAAAGAATTCTATTCAAAGGAAAATGAAAGGATCCGAAAAAGAGAGACGTTAACACAACTGGAAGTGTTTGTTCCCTATGAATAAGCCCTTCCTTCAGAGATTTCTGGATGCAATATTAATTCCAGACAGGGGCAGGAAATAACCAAATGTCACCCAAATGATCTGGAAGTTAACGTAACCTCCTAGCATATGATTTACTTTCCAGAAAACAATTTACTCTCAGATTCCGCCTGGAAAATTCACTTTCAAAATGGGAGAGGGAGTGAAAAATATATACATGCCCAAGCAGCTTAACTGCTTAGGTCCTACAGAGTCAGGGTCAATTACAGACGGAAGGAGCAAGAAACTGAACATTTTCTGTCGATTTGGTGCTGTCGCCAAGTTCACGGCGGGGGAGCCGAACCACAGAGACTCCCGGGTGCTGTGCTGGCCTGTTTGGAGCTGCTTCCCCCTTGACTTTCGTGGGTCCCGCCCTCGCCAGCACATCTGGCAGGCAGTGTCTGGCACTGACGTCCGTGGAGCAGCCCATTAGGCCCGTCTGCAGCCTCCGCCGCGGGGGGGGGGGGGGGGTGGTGGGGTGGGACACAAGGCGGCTTTTCTTAACGGTCCACTCCCTGGGCTTCCGAGCTCCTGCACCGCGTCTGCAATATCATTCTCCGCTAAGTGGAGGACCTGAAGACAGGATGACATGTCCCAACACAGGTCTGGTGTCCCAGACCTGCTCCGATGGCATGTGATTTCCGCACCTTGAGAACACATGGGCCTTTGTGCGACATGCATCTGGAAAACTTCCCAGATCATGCATCTGCCCTCTGATTTACACCTTGCAGAAGAAGGCTGACCCGCAGGAAAGCCAGCGAATCTATAAGCGGTGGGTGGGCTGGGATCCCTCCCCCAACCCCTGCCTCTCTCTTATTCTGAGAAACAATCGTGGGTGTTCCCACCTCCCCAAAACTCCCTCCCCTGGAAAAACGAGGGGGGAAAAGCTGCTTCCTGGCTGAATAAAGCTGAAACACCTGTGTGCCAGAAACAGGCAGACGGAGACGGATCTATCTGCCCTGCTCGATTCACTCGGAGGTTAGGGTGGGAAACCCACTCCAGAGCAGAAGATTCCTTTGGTCCGTATTCTCCTCATTCCCTTGCAATTCTTCTCACATTTCTCTCCCTCTCCCTCACCTCTCTCTACCCAAGGATGAACGTGCAATGCCAAAAACGACCTTGTGCTTCAAAAAGGCCTGAAAGGCAGTTATATTTCAGGGGGGAATCTCCGGGGCGTTCGTTACTCATCCTGCCTTTATGGTCTGGGCTGGAAAGACACTCAGAAAGAAAAACAGTACAATACTCAGTGCACACTGAACCTCTGTCATCAATAGTCTGTCCTCGATGTGACGGCTGTGGCTCTTTTGCTCATGTGAAATGTGTGCAGAGCTTCATTCATCCTGAAAATATTTATTGAGCACGACTGTGCCTGGTGTTGTGCTGAGTCCCAGAGGTGTGACATCTGGCAAGAAGGCCTCATCAGAGCTCGTGGATGAATGCAGTAAAAACAACTGCCTTGTATTGCAGAAATAATGTCACATTTAACGCGTTGAATGGTATCGCCATTTTTATTTTGGTGCTTTTATTTATAACCAGCTTTCTTTTTCTCTCACATTGAGCAAGGTCCTTATAGAACACAGAAGAAGCCCTAATTGCTTAGTACGGTATGTGTAACATGTAACTAACATGTGCAGGCAACTAATGAGAGTTCTGCGAGAATAATAAGACGTTAAGAGTTGGGATGCATTAGCAGCCCTCTAAACTCTATTACGCAAATAAGCTTTCTATACAGCTACCAAAAATGGCCTGGGGTATGGGGAGTGGGTGGGTGTGGGGAAGAGATAGGGGTTATCAATCAGGGCCTAAAATAAATCAGACAATAATAGTTTGTTGTGGGTTTTTAAAAATATGTTTTATTTTGAGATAATATTAGGCTTACGGAAGAGATGCAGAGATTGTACGGAGAGTTTCTGCAGACGCTTCACCCAGCTCCCGCTAAAATGAACACCTTACATAACCATGGTACATGCATCCCAAACAAGAAATTAACATTGGTACAATACTATTAACTCTGTGACAGACTTTATTGAGATTTTGCCAGTTTTTCCACTAATGTCTTCTTTCTGTTCTGGGATCTAAGCCCGGATATCACATTGCATTTAGGTTTTGTTTTTGTTTTTTAATTGAAGTATAGTTGATTTACAATGTTGTGTTAATTTCTGCTGTACAGCAAAGTGATTCAGTTATACATATATATACATTCTTTTGTACAGTCTTTTCCATTATGGTTTATCACAGGCTATTGAATATAGCTCCTTGTGCTATGCAGTAGGACCTTGTTATTTAGGTTTAGTTTAAATGAAGTATTTCTGTATTCTCAGTAGGTGTCTTATCGTTATACTAATCACCCTTTGGAGGAAGGAGTTCTGCTCCTTAGGATCTGTAAAATGAAGAAAAGGAGATAGGAAACAAGACAAAGTGGAAAGATGGGATGCTGGGATTTACTTATTTTTTTAATTTACCTTCAGGGAGAACAGAATGCCTTAGGAAAGTGGTTTTCCTGACCCTGACTATCTTCTCAGGCCTGGGAAAAATGAAAGGTCAAGTACTCTCTTTTGATAACCTTGTTAATCTCTAGGGGCCCAACAGCCAGCCAGGCTGATGCAGCCCTGAGTATTCTTTCCATTTCACGGATGGGGAAAATGAAGGCCTGCCTGGCTGAATATGTGTTTAGGATCACAAAGGCCTATGGAACATATAATTAGACTGAAACGAATGGGGAATGAGATCAGCCCTGAGGTCTCAGTTGCTAACCTTTATTACACGAAATGACATTGATATGCAGGGATACAAGGGAAATGCTTTTACAGGGGAAAACGTGGAGCAGAAACCGGAGTCCCTAAGCATATCGGGGGTGGGGAGTTGGGGGCGGAGGGGTCCATACTCCTGTAGTAATGAACTCCGGCTGGCACGAGAGAAAAGTCTAGTCATTTTCAATTGGTTTAAGCTGCAATCGCCAGGCAGCTAAGTCATGTGGGACTTTCACACGTGTGAGGTTTGAAAGCCAGTGACTTGGACCGGCCCTGGTGTTCCCTGGACCTTGAAGTCCAAATTACAATCAAGGCACATTTCGAAAAGGCTCTCTGCATTTTGGACCCAGAAACCCAAGCTACAAACATCAGAGGGATTCACTTCTCAACGCTGCACATTTGTGGGTCCAGCAGAAGCAAACGTGCTGGAATTTTCACAGCAGGTATTATACTGACTGACTGTAAATACCATCCATCTTAGTCACAATTACAAACAGGTCTCCCCCCTCTCCACTCCATCCATCCCCTTCTCTCCGGCAAAAGAATCAACGTGGAGCAAGATGTGCTCATTTCTTTGCACCAATAACATTGCTGTCAGGGAGGGGCACCCTCCCTGGATCAAAGAGGCCTCTCTAGCCAGGCAGCGTGTGGCAAAGGGAACTTTCTCCACGGCCTTGCGCTCTCTCTCTCTCTCTCTCTCTCTTTCTCTCTCTCTCTCTCTCTCTCTCGCTCTCTCTCTTTCTTTCAATATTAGGCATTCTTTTATAGTTTCAAATTAACATTAAAGAACAATCACCTAGTGATTCACAGCTGTGATCAACAATAAAAAAATAGGGATACCTCCACTATAACTCTCTAAAATGCACCAACTGGCATGTTTTAAATGACTCTTTAGTAACAGAGGGGAGGAAAAAAAAAAAAAAAGCATATGAGGTAAATCCTTCACCGGGTAACTCACCAGGGAGACTGGTAAAAATAAATTGCACAGCTCTAATTTTCCTAGCAGCTTCCATGCTATTCTTTGAAACTGAGTAAGAACCCCTTGGCCTAATCCCAAGAGCCGATCTATAGTAAATAGTGCACACTTAATGCCTAAGTTCCTTTTTAGCACCATTCAGACAGTGACTTCAGCCACAGAGCTTAGTCATAGCAGACATTTTTGTGGTGAAAGCATTAAACCCACATGCAGCTCTCTTTCTGTGGCCACTGGGGGTCATGCTCCCTTCCCATTAGCTGAATAAATCATAAAGTCGGCTCAGACCACCCAAGGAGCACGACCAGAGAGCCACAGGCCATGCCTACAGCCGCTTATTTCTTTTCAGAATCCACAGGGGGAGGAGAAAAGAAAAAAAAAAAAAAGAACCGAAAAAGAAAAACAAGAAAAAAACATTGGCCGTAGGAAATCATTGGATTTTTTTTTTAACGTGATCTCTTTGTTGTTTATTTGTTTATTTTGTTCCAACCGGGGAGCCTGATTTAAGAAGAAAAGTGGTAGAAAAATAAAGACACAGGCATGCCTTTTGTCATATGCTGGAGTGGGCTGACAAGTACCACCCTCCCACCCCCCCGTGGATTTGAAATGAAGGAAGGCCGCCCTGTGTGGCCGGGCTCTTCAGGTGGTTCTGATAAGACACAATGCAGACGCTCCCCGGGGGGCTGCGCATCCGGCGGGTTTGTGGCCAGTGGGGATTTTAACGAGGAAGCGAACGTGTTGTGCAATGTTCCCTGGGTCCAGTGATTCACTCCGCCCGGGAGAAGGATGGTCCGATGGTTGGGGAGGAAGGTCTGCGAAGTCACGTTCCCATCAATCAGTAAATAAGATAAGAAGCAGGAATTTTAAACACAACTATTAGCAGGCGACTCCCATCGCATCAACAAACCTCAGCTCATTATGTTAAGCGGTCTCTGCGGGGGAGGAGGGGGAGGATGGCGAGGAGGAGGGGGAGGAGGGGGCGGCGGCTTTGGGGTTTCTTTTACTTGCATTTTTAAAGAGTGCGCTGAACTTTAAACAGCTCTGCCCAAGTCTAACAGGCAACCGAAATTGTGACCCCTTTTATCCCCCGAAAACTATTACCTCTCACTCAAGTATGGCCAAAAGGGAAGTATACTCAAGGTAGATTCTAATGACTTCTGGAAGACTCTGGGGCAGGTAGCATTTGGGATCCTGAAGGAATTTGAAGCTAAATGAGGGTTCAGTCACTTGTGTCTCCAAGAACGGCTTCCTTGGTGTCTGACAAATTTTCAGTTCGTGATCTTGAGACTTGTTTGTAAGTTTTCATTTGTTACTTAAGAGAATGAAATTCTTAAAGTAATAGACAATATTTAACCTTTGCCTAAAATCAGGAGAATGCAGGTAATTTTTAAATGAGAAACCACACAAAACTGCCTAAAAACTCTACAAAGCTTTGGTCTTCAATAGACCTCTCACTGCT
Organism: Eubalaena glacialis; assembly: GCF_028564815.1. Classification (NCBI taxonomy): domain Eukaryota; kingdom Metazoa; phylum Chordata; class Mammalia; order Artiodactyla; family Balaenidae; genus Eubalaena; species Eubalaena glacialis. The sequence continues at coordinate 122,274,511 of NC_083720.1, read as the reverse complement.
CAGGAAAGGGCAGCCAGTCTGTCTACATGGGACACATTACATGGTGATTTTGTGACTCATGCCCACCAGGGAGGAGGGCAAGGTCACACATCATTTGTGACCTAATATGTGAGTTGTAGGGTCATGGTGAAGCAATTCTAGCTGTCAACAGTCTGCGAGTCCTAGAAATCACAGCAAGAGGGCTGCGGTGAATCCCCCTAGTGATAACCTACAGCTCATTAAAATGTTGGTAATTGAAATCTTCATTTGCCAGATTACATATAGCTTTAACTAGATTATAAAAATCTCCTCCCTCGGTGAACCAAAAGCATTGTCCACAAAACCCTTCACTCACAAACGTTCACTCATCCTTCTGGAATGACTTTTATTTCTCATTTTTCATGCACGTATTTTCCACATCATTGAGAAATAAAACATTTCTTGAGCAGATGTTCTGAAGCCTTCTTCCCGAGTCAAGAGTGCCTGGAAGAATTAGGCCAACTGTTGCCTGCTGTCTAGCTGCTTATCTGTGACCCACCCAACTCCTCCTGGAAACAGGGCCATGTCCCTCTAATCACACAACGTAGACAAAGTGGCCTGCATCTGTATCTGTGGGGCCCTCTGCATTGCAGGAGAAGGTAAACAACTCCAAAGAAAATAGTCCAGAAGAAATAAAAACAGATGAATTTTTAAAAAATTTGGAAACAGACGCCTTTCATTATTAATAGACATCAATCACTTGGGAGATTAGCTCTTATGCTGTGTAATTGGCAACTTAGTCTCATGTAGTTAACCTCTGCCAGAATTAATTGTGTGTGTGTGTCGCTAAAGCTTTGTGTGTGCGTGTGCCTATGGAGGGTCTTGTGGATAAACTGTACCATTTGGATACACACAGATTGGAAATTTTTCTCCCTATAGGTTGGGAGGTAAAACATTGAGAAGCTGGACGTTTGAGTCACGGCAGTTAAATAGTGGCATTGAAGTGGATGGCTTTAGTTCATAAACAATACCGTTTTAAAAACAAGTCACCCACCTCTAACCTAACACTGACCACATTTCTCAAGACAGGATTCGGGAACCACTACCCTTCTCTCTATTCTTGTCTCGGGTTCTACTCTCTGCCCAGACTGTCTCCTTCCATTTTTCCTTTGTCTTCTCCCCAAAGTTTACCTGCTCGCCTCAATGTGGCTAAACTCTGTCATGAAAAAAGCAGCTCCTGTAACACTAATTACAGACTATGTGAAAAATCCAAATTTACTACAAAATCATCATCCATTTCTTCCCTACTCTAAAGCATAACATTAATGAACATTAATATCTTTCATAACTGGAACAACCACCACCAAACACTTATCAAGTTGAACCATATGAAATTGCCTACATTCAACTGTTTTTGGTCTACATATGATTTATGTTTATATGGAGAACCTACTAGATGCCTGGTACTATGCATGGTATTTGAAAATGCAATAGAGCTTTGAATCCTAGTTGAACACCAGGTATATAACCTTGGGCAAGATTCTTGATTTGTCAGTGACTCTGTTCTTACGTATAACTTGGAGATATTAATGGAACCTCAACAAGTGTTAGCTATTATTATTATGTGCTAGAGGCAGAAAGATGATAAGACATGACCCTGCCTTTGTGAGCCTCATAGTCTTGTGAGGTCGTATGTTGTGCTGAGTCCAGGGCTGTTGCTAGCTTACGTGGTGGCTTTGAATTAATTAGCAAAGGATACGCCACTGGACGGATGAACTTGCCCCCAGAGCAGGGATCTTCCTGCTGTGCTCAACCTCCCACAATGCTCTGCAGCAGTCCCAGCGAGGGCTGAGATGGAGGCGGGCACAGGGGACTCTGACAGCACGGGAGATGGGCATCCAGCCCAACTGGAGGCTTCCCTTTCAGTAAAACTAGACATTTTTGCTACACTCCAGACTCAGAACATAAGCAAATAAATACCACTGAAGCCAGATCATTGAAGGTAGAAAATCCTTGACTTCTGTGTGTTATCAGTTACGAGAGGCTCCCCTGGGAGTGGGGAACATGCCTTTCTTCCCCATTCCTCTTCCTTTCTTCCGATCACCGGAGACCTGTGGCTTCTTAGTCTCACCACACCTTCCAACCAGGTTTCTGATTCTCTCTGGCCTCTGTTTTGGCCCTGGACACTCAGTTTTTGAATATAGGACCTTTGGGCTCATAGCCAAGTCCTGTAGGAAGCATCCCAGCATCCTTCTCATTTCTCACTAGTATTTCCACCTTCCTCCCAAAGGCTCCTCAGCCCAGCCTCCCGCCTGTAACAAAACACCAGGGGACTCCTTGAGTTTAGGCATTTCTCTAAAGTGCTCCAAGACTATCCTAACTACCTAAACATAACTTCCCTGCTGGAGAGTCTTTTGTATACAAGATACTCTTTGTATTGTGTTTTATTAGTACATATAAAACCTCAAAGACATATATGGAATGAGGAAGAAACTTGTCACCTTGTGTTCTGTTTCAGAAAGGCCTGGGAAGGGAGGGAAGTTCTGCCCTGAGAAAGAGGTGAAGTCTGTGGACAGAAGGTGAAACATGTGGTCCCCACCCTCAAGGAGCATATGGTCCATGAGGCAAGACTGCTGTATAAACAGATTATTCCATGACAGTGTGATGTGAAATACAAAGAAATTGCCTACACCCTACAGAAAGAAAAGACAGGGTGGTAGGCAAGCTAAAGGTTCAGAAGAGTGAAGGGATAAATAAAGGAGCAAGCTATGAGAAAATAGTCAAAAGTGGGACTTCCCTGGCGATCCAGTGGTTAAGGCTTCGCCTTCCAATGCAGAGGGTACGGGTTCGATCCCTGGTTGGGGAGTTAAGATCCTACATGCCTTGTGGCCAAAAAACCAAAAAATATATATTTAAAGAAAAAAAACAGTAACAAATTCAATAAAGACTTTAAAAATGGTCCACATCGAAAAAAAAAAATCTCAAAAAAAATAGTCATAAGTAAAAGTGGAGAAATAGGTGCTAAGTAGGGAAAAGGACCCTCAGCCTATGAATGGAGGCAAGGAGATAATTGTGGAAGCAAGGCTGTGGGTCGTGTTGAGGTAGGCGTGAGTATGACATTGAGTCATTCCTTCTCAATGGTCCAGCTTGTATTGGAAACAAAGCCATCTGTGTGTGGGGTGGGATTGGGGGGCAGATGATTACAAAGGATGGACAAGGTTTGGGCTATTCATTAAGAAGAATAAGGGAGCTGAAAATGAGAAGTGAAGACAGCAATACATGACACAAAACATTCCAAATGGGTTGGGAAGGCAGAGATTACGACGATGCCAATCATCATAGCTGTGCAATTTCCCTCTATAGCACAGAGCTACCAAGGAAAAAGATTACAGGAGGTGGATTTTTCACTTGCTCCAGGCTTGAGGTTCAAAGATGTCATAGATACTGGTCAGAGTAAATTATATGATTGACTAGGAGGTCTAGTTTGGGCAAACACTCCTTATTGCTTATTCAAAATCCTTAAGCGCTAACCCAATAACCCACATGATTTGGCACCTGCCTTTGGTGCTCTATCAGCCTTTATTCTTTGGCACTGCTGCCACGCCCCAGACTCAGTGGGATATGATCAATTCTTTCGCATACCTTAAAAGTGCAACTGTCTCAGACCTCAGAGTTTTTAAACATGCTGATCTCTCTGTGGGAATACCCTTCTTCATGCTTCGCCTGGCTAACATCTCTTCATTCTTCTGTTTCTACTTAAATGTAGAAACCATCTCAGAGACAAGCTTCTCAGAGAAATCTTCTTATGCCCCCTGGCTAGGTAAGCTCCCCCTGCACCTACACGCTATTCCCTAATGTTCATCATGCTTGTAATTACTCACCCACTATTTTCTTACTCTATTTATTACAAGTTCATTGAGCATGTTTCTCATATTTACTATCACAACCTGTGTCTTTCATGATGCTCTGCTCACAGCAGATGCTCAATGGACGTGTTGAGAGAACGACTAGATGAGTTGGTAATTCTAAAAGGCACTCCTAAGGCTCCAAGGCAGGAAATCAGACAGTGAGCAAGGGAAGATGATGGGGGGGGGGGGGGAGGTTGGAGATTGAGAGTACGGAGTTGGAGAGGTTTCTTCACAAAAACATTCCTCAAGATGCCAAGAGGAGAGGATTGCTTAAGGTGAGCTATGGGCTTTGGAGTTGTGAATATCAAGGAACTGGAAGGCTAGTGTGTTTGTTAGATGTTTTATTAGTTCAAGTGACTATTAAAAGCACTCAAAATAGTGCAACTGTGCTTGGAAAGCAGCATAAAAATCTAGGGTCCAAAATCTTTCGTGAATAATGGAGAATGAAGGAAAAATCAGTAGACAACATACCCAAGGAAAAGCAGGTGGTAAAGCTCCATGGTTTGCCCTTCAAGGGAAGAGAGAGATGAGTGATCACCATCAAGATTTCCATCTTATTGGAGCAGGGCCAGCCTGACTGGGAGGATTAACATAGTATCACTGTGAAGGCTCTAAATATTTGTTGAAAGTACAGAGCATATGTATAATTTAGAAAGGTTTTTAGCAAGGTCTTAAACTAAGTGGCATTTTCCGATTAACAAATGGCTAATCAAATAATTAAGTTAGACAGAAAAGTGCATTTCCAAAGCATTCTCTTGTTAGCATCTGTCTCTTAGTAGCAGTAAGCCCCATGAAAGGGTAATTTTGATCTGTTTCATTCATTGCTATATGCTTAGTGCCTAAACAGGGCCAGTTGCATAGCTGACACTCAGTAAACTTTTCTTAAAGGAGTGAATTCCATTTAACAAAGGATCAGTTTTCTTTAGTTATTTGTCAGACTAGTTCAATGAGACTTGGTGAGCAAGATGTATCTTAATTTTTAAATCATCTCTAAAGCTATTTTAGAAATAGTGCTGTGTCTGTGAAAGAGCTGGGATTTGCTTTGTTTTCGGTAAAAGATAGCAAACCTTTCTGAGAAGTGATTATTCGATTCCAAGCCGTCTAATACCTGCATGCAATATTACACCCACGTCTCTGTAATATATCTTGGTTATAAATTGTAAGCATAGTTAGCAGCTTCTAGACCCTTCTCATCAACACACAGATTTAATGTGCCGATATGAACCTGGAAGCTAACTGGTCATGAATCACTTCTTGAAGGTGTTGATATCTTCAATGGCATTTCCAGTAATTTCCTTAGAATTCAAGCCCAGTCTTTAAAAAAAAATCTCAGGTGATGTTGCTAAATACTAAAAGTTCCTTATTTTCTTGTGAGGTTTCTTTTTTTAGAGAGATTGGCTAAAATATCTTTTAAGTTGGGGGGAAATCTTCATTTATTTGCAAACTAAGTAATACATAGTATTAAAACCAATGACTATCATAAACAGCACTGTAAAATCTAATTTCTTTTTAGTAATGATTCAAATAGTGCATATGAAATTCTACTTTTGTGACACTACCTTGAAACATGGGCGATTCTTCTGCTTTCAACATGCAGCAACAATTGAAGCAGAGCTCAGAGACAAAGAGGGCAAAGCAGCTCCTATGACTGCTTCTATGTATTCTTTGACAGAGCAGCTGCATCCAGGACAGAGGGGAGTGCCCTGCAATGGGACCCACTGGGCAAAAGGCTCATGGATCTGGGACAGCTGTGAAAGACCTGGGCATGCTTGATTTCAAACAGTGCACCTAGGGTTGCCAGATTTAGCAAATAAAAATACAGGATGGCCAGCTAAATTTGGTCTGATAAATAATGAATAATTTTGTGTGTGAGTATATCCCAAATATTGCATTGGACATGCTTATACTAAAACATCATTTGTTTTTTTTTTTTTTCCTTCGTCTGAAATTCAAATGTACATAGGATTAAATAAAGGATGCCCTTTATTTAATCTGGCGCTCCTAAGAGCATCCTAGTTTTCTGTTATAGCTCAGAGCACTGAGACTCCCCCAAGAAGTGGACGATGAGCCCAGTGGATGCCTTGAGTGGACCTCTTGGCTGTGTTATAAGGGGTGAAAGTGAAGGGATGCCCAAAGAGAGAGGGGGCACGTGAGTATAGTCATTCTCATTGCTAGGCCTTTGCTTTTCATTCAGTCAATTAAATGAAGGTAAAAATGAGGCTTTGACAGGACAAATAGCAAAGGCTTTCACGGAGGTAATAGATAATGGTCCAAAGCACCATTAAGGAGTCAGCCAGCGGGTTCTGTGGCAGCCAGCTGCCCCATCCTCTGCCCACTTACTTCTCATGCCTATGTATTAAGGGAAGTGGGGCAAGATTTGAGAGACTCAACTTGTAAGCATGTCTCTGACAGTTTACTTTTCATAACATTGTTTGTATTGTGGAAATGAACAGAAAAAAAAAATCATCAGTGGCAGTTTTAATGCTATTAAATGCCACCAGATAGCTCAACTATGCAAGAAGCTTCACTTGGAAAGCTCACCAACTCTGAGTTTCATTTGTCAACCTGGGGAAAGAAACCGAAAAGAGTAGGAAACTGAACAATCGAACAATTGGTGATTAATGGAGACCCAACTATTTTGTTATTGTACAGCAGTTGCCATAAAATCCTGGCTCCGGTAGTGTTTCCTTTGTAGATTCCTAGCAAAATCTGAGTATAGAAAATCCAGATCGATATTGCTGATTATTATATTTTTATGTCAAATTATTTTCTTCAGTAATGTTGAGAATGGGAAATATAGGCCCTATCCCCAGGCTTGCCACTAGTTTGTCTATTCTTAGACAAGGCATTTCATATCTCAGGGCTTCATATTCTTCATCTTTAAAATGCAAATAATAACATGCATTCTGCCATCCTCATGGTGCACTATGAACAAAGTTGTGATAATAACACCAAGTTCTATGAAAAGCACAAAAATTCACTCCTGCTACTTCATTTTAACTAATGGCACAAGCGATTTAGATGCATCACTAGAGATGAGCCTGAATCAGCTCCTGTAGTAAGTCCAAGTGCTGGACCAGCCAAAAAGATTGGCAAAAATATCACTGCGGAAAAAACTTTGGTTTCGAGAGTGATAACTGACTAGAACGTGCGTAGCTCTGTCTTTGGTGTTCTCTAAAGTACAAAGGAGGGTAAGTCCCTATCCGTGTGAAGATTACAATCTATTGGAGGAAGGAAAAAAACAGACATGCTCACTGCTAAATGAAAATGTAAGATAGTTTATGATTTAGGGTCCACTGAACGGTGATGACAGATGGTTTCCCTTAGAGATCATAGCAGAACATGGTCAATGTAGGGAAATTATTTTAGAGAGTTAGTCTTCAGGATGGTTAGAGAGGAGCTTAAAGAAATGAAGAGAAGAAGGAAGGGCATTCTACCCAGGCAGGGGTGGGAACAGGGGCCTATTGAAGACAGTAAGAAGACTAGTTTGTCTGGATCAAAAATTCTTGCTAGGAATAATGCACAAAAGATTAGCGCATAAATTAAAATAATAGTTCATAAAAGATAAGGCTGAATAGGTAGATTGATTCAAGGTTATGGCAGGTCAGGAACACTAGGATTGGGAGTTTGGACTCCTGGAAGTGACAGATCTATTCACAAGCAAATGCAGATGAACTATGTATGTATACATGAATGCACACATAATATATATTTTCTATCTGGAACATAGAACAGTTGCCATCTACTCAGAATTTGGTTTAAAAGATCGCTACTTCAAGAGAGGCCCCCCTGAAGGCTGACCTATGTTTTGAAACTGCAGCCATTAGCAGCAAAAGCTACCACAGCTAGCAGCTCTTTCATTTAGTTTTACAGGGTTCACAGCTTTTGCAGTAACAATTTTCCTAACTGCTGTATTCCCTCTTATTGGTTTATCTGCTGCCCCAATTTGAAATTCTGTTGCCAAATATTTTAGTTTCCTCAGCTTCTAAGCACTGTGTCAGTGTGGTTTACTGTACAGACAATGGCCCCTGTGGTTTCCACTGTCATCTCTTTTCCACATATGTCTCACCCAGGGAAAAATCTCCATTTCAACGCTGCAAGATTGGCCACATTACAGCGTTTTGTTAAGTCACTCTGCTAGTTAATGTTAACTAATGGCATAAGTGATTTTGATGAATTACAATAGAACCTGAATCAATTTCTGTAGCGGGTCCAAGTCTTGGAGCAGCAAGAAAGATTAGCACGAACACTGCTTTGGAAAAAGTTTTGGTGTTTGAGAGTGACGCTGGACAGAATGGTCTCTTATTCTGTGCACCAGTCTTCCTGAAAGACATCCTGGCCTTATGGATTTTATTTAATGCACCTTGGTCAATCAGCACACTGTTAGATACCGTGTTGCCAAGGAAAGAAAATTCAGTGATGATTTTTAGCCATGTTGCCAATGAAAATCTTACAACGACTAAGTCTCACTTCCTTTGTTGAGTCTTTGAACATGGCTGTGGAATATGGATTTAATAAAAATGGACCGATTACACAATTCTCTGTTTTAGTCTATTGGTAATGAGGAATGGATTGGCCGTGGTGATGTCAATGGTGACACAACTGAACAAACCTTCATTGAGTAGCTTGGAGATCATCATGAGAACTAGTTGGGAAGGCAAGCTTTTTTAAAAGCTGCCAAGGTTCATGAGAACAAAAGCTTCATGGATATTGAAACCAGTACTGGCATCCTCTGTACTTCCGTGTCAACCAAGATTATGTCTATCTTGCATTAAGGGCAAATCTGCCTTGTGCTTTTAGAAGTTGTGCCGTCGGTTTCAGATCAGAATGCCACCAGTAGGAGTCAGGAGGATGCTGTCAGAAATCCCGTGTCGTTGTCTCCTTCTCCTGTACTGTGGAAAGCTTCTGCAAATATCTACGTAAATCTAAATAAAGCTTTTAAAGGCGAGCACATAGTACATGCTATAGGAGTATTTGCTATTATAATTATTATTATTTTTTATCATAAAATGTCTCAGCACATATGTACGTCATAGGGTTCAGGAACTTTATTGTTTTTTGCTGATCTGCCTTAAGAGAGTACTTTCTCAAAATATGTTTAAAACCTGGTAGATGGCTATTTCTTTAAACCTTGGAAGGTTTTATCTGCAAAATTAGCATAAATATTTAGGAAATCTCATTAAGTATCAATAGAAAGAACTTTTCCTTCTTTGTCCAAAATGAGAGCGTCTTCATCTTCATTATGGGTTCTGACCATACCTGCTCTTTGATAATGAACATGGGCAGGAGGTTTGTCAGAAGTCTTAACCTTAACCTCTCTGCTCTTTGCATTCTGCCGCATGTGCTTCTTAACTTCACATCACCTTGCAGGTCTCTAGGATATTTATTTTGCCTTGATGGTGAGAAACTTTAAGATTCTGAAATTTGTGTTTTCCTATTATCAACAGATGTTTTCCCCCTTTCACTTAGTATTATTTGATGAAACCATCTCAAGTCCCTGGACAGAAACTGCTATACTGGATATTAATACCCAATACCCATTCTACCACTATTAAAGCAGATACAAGTGTTCACTTTCCAGCCTCCCTTACAGATAGGATAAGACAGTGGCATATAAGAGGAAGTTGATGAGCAGAACTTCCAGAAAAGTTTTTTAGTAATTTGAGCAGCTCTTTTGCTCCTCCTTTATCCTTCTTCTTGCCTAGAATGTGAACGTGATGGCTGGAGCTACAGGAACCATCTTATAAACATGAGGTGCCCTTGAGGATGAGCATTAAGAAAGATACAACAAAAACATACAAGAAGCCTGGAATGCTAATGATAGTGTGGAGCTTCTGAACAATCCCTGAACTATCTACCCCGGACTTGATTTTACGTGAGAAAAATAAACCCTTGCATTAGTTTAGGTTCCCTTAGTTTTTATCTCAATTACTAAGGGCCTATGGTAATTTCTAACTGACACTGTGTCCAGTCTTTTTGCCTACTTGGATGTTTCAGAGTGACCTTTTCTATTAAAGGTTTTTGGCCCTGTCTGAGGATATAAATTCCTTAAAAGGCAGGAACAGTGTTTATGCCATTGTTCTCTTTCTTTGGTACTTAAAGAGCATATGCAATACAGGGCTGTTAATAAGTTATCTTTGCCACTGTTAAAACCATCTGGGGGGCTTCCCTGGTGGCGCAGTGGTTGAGAATCTGCCTGCCAATGCAGGGGACACGGGTTCAACCCTGGTCTGGGAAGATCCCACATGCCGCGGAGCGGCTAGGCCCATGAGCCACAACTGCTGAGCCTGCGCGTCTGGAGCCTGTGCGCCGCAACAAGAGAGGTCGCGACAGTGAGAGGCCCGCGCACCGCGCACCGCGATGAAGAGTGGCCCCCGCTTGCCACAACTAGAGAGAGCCCTCGCACAAAAACGAAGACCCAACACAGCCAAAAATAAATAAATAAATAAATAAATAAAGGAGTTCCTTAAAAAAAAAAAACAAACCATCTGGGGCCTTACAGATTGGAGTTTCCTGATCAGAGACTGATTATAGATAGATAGATAGATAGATAGATAGATAGATAGATAGATAGATAGATAGATGTAGATATATATATATAGAGAGAGAGATACATATATATTTATAGATACACACGCACATATATAAATGCCATTCTCAAGTTTCTAACATTTGCCTTAATTCTCACCTCTGTGTTTCTTTCAAACATTGCTTTCTAACCAGAAAAATTGCCTTGGAAATAGATATAAAAGTAAAACTAATTAGGAAAGAGAATATCGAGCTGCCAAACTTATTTTAAGGATTCACTTATTTTGAATGGTCAAAGTCACCCATTCTTTTTGACCCTATATCTAAGCATAAAAATAGCACTGGGGACTTCCCTGGTGGCGCAGTGGTTATAAGTCTGCCTGCCAACGCAGGGGACACAAGTTCAATCCCTGTGCCACAGAGCAGCTAAGCCCGTGTGCCACAACCATTTGAAACTGTGCTCTAGAGCCTGCGAGCCACAACTACTGAGCTTGCATGCCACAACTACTGAAGCCCGCGTGCCTAGAACCCGTGCTCCACAACAAGAGAAGCCACCGCAATGAGAAGCCCACGCACCGCAATGAAGAGTAGCCCCCGCTCAGAGCAACTAGAGAAAGCCCATGCACAGCAACGAAGACCCAACGCAGCCAAAAAAAAAAAACAAAAACTAAGAACCAGCCATTTCCCACACGTTCTGAACGTAACCTTTATTCAATTCATATATCTAACAATAGTAGTCAGGGGAATACATCTTATACAAAGGTTTTTGATGAATGGGCCACTATACGGAAGACTCTTGCCTGATGGGTTAGTTCAATTCATTAATTTTGTAACTGCTTTAAGAATGGTTTTCCCAGTAAAATATTACCAAACCTCACCTACTGGAAGATTTACAAATACCAATAGGACAATTCTAGGAATGGATTCGCATATATTATAGATATGAATTGCCTTGGAATTTATTTAAAGTTTACCAATAAACACATTCACCAAAAAAACAAAATAACATTTGAGTTCTCTTGGTTTGATTTTGAGTAGGTTCAGAAATAAATACCTCTTCCTCATAGAACATCTTTTTCCACACCGGTTCCTCAATGAAGATAGAAAATGAGGCCTAAGGATACAGATGAAAATACAGATTAAAATGTCACTTTATTATTGATGAAGTCCAGGCTGAAGAATAGCTTTTAAATAGAGAACCTCAGAATTAACCTGACCAATCCAGCTAGGCTAAGGAACAACTGCAGCCAGAGGCCACCCCCATGGAGGCCTGGTCCGCTCCCACATGAAGGCCTGGTTGTGTACACTTAGAGCATGGAGAATCAGACCAGAGGCTGTGCTTTCTGCAAACCACTGGCTCTTAAGTAGAGAAGGGGAAGGGAGATCAGTTTCTGCACGTCCAGTTCTTTCCCCAGATTCATCAATCTGATCAGTTTCTCCAGCTTCACTGATGGGTAGAGAGTAGGGCCTGGGGGATGAGAGGGTAGGAATGTAGGGAAAATCTCTCCTCCGGGCAGCCAGGGGTGTGAGGAATAAACAGCCCCTCCACTGCAACCTCCTACACAACACCCTCCCTTATTTCTAAACTATATTCTTTTTTAATTGAAGTGTAGTTGATTTACAATGTTTCAGGTGTACAGCAAAGTGATTCAGTTTTATATATATATATGTATATTTCCCTGTGCTATATAGTAGGTCCTTGTTGTTTATCTAGTTTATATATAGTAGTGTATATCTGTTCATCCCAAATCCCCAATTCATCCCTTTCCCATCCTTTCACCTTTGGTGATCAAAAGTTTGTTTTCTATGTCTGTGAGTCTATTTCTCTTTTTAAACTATCATTCTTCACGTGGCTGGTGAAGGTGTTTTCCATTTAAAGCTTCTAGTGATTTCAGGTTTCATATTACTTGATGGGCTAACAATGCTTGTTCAACAATCTTCAAAGCTTTTTAACAAATAATAACTAAGGATGAGCTTGATACATTTCCTGAAAAGGTGTGAGTCATTTTCCAAAGGAACAAGGGGTGGATTCATCAAAAGGCTTGTCTGAATCACCAGTGAGGAAATCCAAGTGCTTCAAAGCCTCAACCACATCGGGAGACTAAAATTGATGGTGTTGGTGTGCCTACTGTTAAAGGAAAACTGGCCAAAGCGATTTTGCTAAATCAGGGGCTTCCCTGTCTCTGCTGCCCTAGAAGTATCAGGCAAGCCAGGAGAGCAGGGTTGCAGTTAAGAGCACATGCTGACTTCATTGGTTAAGAGATATTTCAATGTCAAACTCAACACGCAAATGTCTGTTTTATTTCTCAAATTATTAGGTAAGTCTATGTGTGCTTGTATTTAAACATATTGCTATAGATACATTGATTTTGCCATTCTTATGCTAAGTTTAACTTTGAGAAGCAAGCAACTCATGCATTTCTACTGCTTAAAAAAAAAAAAAACACTTCGAGCTCTACTTTTTATCTAAATAAGCTATCAAGAAGATCTTAACTTCATAGCCTTTTGGATTAAATCTACCTAACTCCATGTTTTCAACACCTTTGTCAACTCAATCTCAGAGATTTCTTGGTAATATATGAGTTTTGATCTTATCTGGATTGCTGTTCCTCAACTACAACTCACCATTTAAAATCACTTTCCTAAGAGTGATGTACATTTTGGGCATCTGAGTATATTTGTAGAACTAGTAGTTGTGGTAACAAGACTAAGTTTACATGTCTGTCCACATCAGCACCATGTACGCAAGATGGATTTCAGCTGGCAAAAAGGTCACTCCAAACTGCTTGCACAAACCTGTCTTTATGCCCCTGTTTATTATGCTCCCATGTAGTCGATGTCTTAGGCACTGAAACAGCCCAGCCATATATCAACAGCTCTCTGGTGGTTCCGAATGTTCTAAACAAGAGCAAGGGTGCGCTGAACCTCCCATGTAAACTTTATACAACAGATTCAGCAGAACTGTAATTATTTACAAAATGATGGCATGAGAAATCTCTGGATTTATATCTTACGTTAAAGTAACTTAGATGGTGTCCACATAATTCTTGAATTCGTGGTAGGTTTGCAATTTATTTTGTTTTATGTTGGTTGCACTTGATACAGCTCTAAGGCTATTTTCATTGAAGTTTCAAAGAGAAAACAACTCAGAATGGACAGGTTTCTGAAATGTACGTGACAATTAAACCTGGTGCATACATGGTACCGCAGCAACTTGAACTTGTTCCTGCCTTGGCAGGAAGTCTTGTGCATTGGGTATATAATGTGAAATCCATTTCTGTTTTTTGCTTTTATAATGCAAACAAAGTAATTAAGAAAAAAATATAGCATTACAGAGACATATCTGTAGACACTAGGCCAACTAAATCAGGTGGAATTTAGAACTTCATGTCCCTTTTTTTTGATTTGTTTCGTGTCCAAAGTAGCAAATCTAAGCACAAAGCTCCTTTTGAGGTCAAGGGGACTCCCTGTTTGTACAGGCATCACACGGTGGAGATGAAAAAAAGGAATGAAGCTTCTGAAAACATGGAAAAACCCGGTTTCAATGAAGATTACAGTCCCAAAGTTAAAGTGATACAATGACATCAAAATATCACATAGACTTATAGCTGGATATATACCGATTTGTAAACTAAATCACTAAAAGACTCATAGAGTTGTTTTGTCCCTATTCAATACTCCTACCCCTTGAAACCGAGACTTTGCAGCACTGAGGACTTGAATGAGAAAAAGAATCTACCTCCTATTGTAGCATATTTATAAAATCAATTGTGTTAAGTCAGTTATGTCTTGTCCTTTCTGTAGCTTCTGAGAAGTTAAAATTTCTGCCAAAAAAAAAAGGATAATGTTATCACCAGAAACCTTTGCTCACATATCAAAATTACTCTGGGTATGTTCTATTGAGATATTTCAGTGGATGTTTAGCCATAAGCGTGTGAATAATCTGCTATGAAATGTTATCTTATTACTGTCAACTTACTTTTCAAGCTTTAACTAAATATTGCTCCTAACACCACTGTAGGAAAGAAAAAGATTACTATCATATCTTCTTCTCACAGCAGGAGGACTGAAAGAAGAGCAATTAGTTAACTGTTTTACTCAAAGCGAGAGAAAATATTAGGGTGAGAAATAAGATTAGACTCCAGTGTAACACTTGTTCTGCAACCAGGCCCAGCTTAAGAACTGCCTACAGATTTAGGAGGATGAAGAAAAGAGTCCAGACAATCACCATTATTCTCCCCATATCATTAGCTGGGAATAAACTAGGTCAGCATTTCCAGGGAAGATTCATTTCTTCAGACCTTGAAGGAGTCATTTTTTACAGTGTAATATCACCACGTCAAATGTTTTACCTACTCTGGATAGTATTTTTACAAAATAAGAAACTGGCCAAACCTGGTCATGTGGCATACTAATCATTTAATTCATCAGTCAATGTTGAAAAAAATCACAGACCTCATTTGCTTGTTAAAAGTGAATTTGTTAATAAATAATGTCTCTCCATGGGAATGACCTATTCCCTGGGGAAAATATAATTTGCTATGAAGCCAAACCTTCATGAACCAGAAATTGTGGGACAGAAATGTGTAGAGTTGGGAGGCTTGAGGTTTGTTTTGCCAAAAGTGGATGTATTTTTGAGGACTTTGGAATTCACATTATAGTTCTGTGCCTCATTATTTTTAAATATCAGATGGGAATGATAACAGTGGAGCATAATTGGAAAAGCTAGGAAAAAAATCGGTGTTTATATTCTTTAGACCAATTATCCTCAGAATCTTTGAATTTGTCACATTTTATCATTTCATAGTTGATTTTACATAAACTATTGTGCCTTGTAAAATTTCACTTGGTATAAATTTATTTTAAAGATTAAATTGATATATAAAGGTAAATATGCTTTCATGTCTTTTTGTAAGTGGAGGTGCTGTTTTAAAACATAATTTTATGGCATGTCTTGAAGTTTTTAAGGATGTCCCAGATCTATTCTAAACAGGTGTCAAAAACCAGGTTGGTCTTCACTACTTTGTATCAAGTTTATTTTATTACCTTTTAAAAAAATGAAGTTCACAAATAATGGAAAGTGAGATCACTTTGTTTTATGTTCACAAAAGTAATTCAAAGAAAATAGGACTGTTAGAATTAAACTCATAAAAAGAAGTAAACCAGTGGTATGTCTGTTAGAAGTAATAATTGTCTTTCAGGCACAAAATACACATTCAGTTGCACTAGAGATTTCAAAAAGTTTTTGAACCAACAAAAACTTCAGTGGAAACAATCTCAGATTTTTTAAAGCTAGACTTCAGGAAGGAAGGGAAACTCTCATTTGTCCAAAGAGCTGTCGATTATTCAGTCTAAGGGGGTGAACAAAGTTCTAGACCATCCCCCAAATGTGAGGAGATAGTTTTTTTTAAGAGCATTAACTCTTTTGCCTTTTCTGTACTCCGTGGATCTTCTCCATCCTCCCCTTCTAGCCAATTGTGGGCTGTAGTTCATTGCATCAGACATGGTTAGGAACAAGTGAAAAGCAGAGGGAAAAGCCTACTGACTTTCCTGGCTTTGATTTCCCCAAACTTAAATCCATTAAGATTGAATGGATTTATTGTAGCTGCCTCTTACGCCTGTCAAATATCAGGCAAGGGATAGATTGTTGCTTAAAGCTAAGGTTGTTGTTTCTCTGAGAGTTCCCTTGAGCCAGAGAGCCAACAGTGGAGAGGATATCAGGGGGGGTTCAAAAGCCTGCTTCCTGGCAGCCCATCACGTGGTCAGTGTGAGCAAGATGGAGAGGCTGAGGTAGATAGACATGTGGGACCTCTTGGCAGAGGACTGCCATGGGGCCCCTTTGCTGCGCTGAGTCATCTCCTATCTCCTTCATGGGAGCAAGAACCAACATCACCCAGTCAGCAACAGGTGAGAACTTCCCTGCCTCAGCAAGCAGCGGCTTGACTAGGGCTTGCCCTCCTGGGATGCCTCAAGACTTTCCTTGGTGGACTATTTGACTTTCCCTAGTGGACAGCTTCAAGATACTCAAAAACCCACCCAAAGGTCCCAGGTATCCCTGAGTGCCTTGCAGTATTGTAATAGACCAGGGAAGCCCCATCTATATGTGCAATGGGGTTAAATAATAAAAGACTGAGATAGCTTCCATGATGACTGAGACACCTCAGGCACCATGATTTTGGGGAGGATTTGAAAGGTATTTCATTTCATGTTTGAGTTGTATAACAATGCATTTGATGTTCAATTCACTTCCAACTAAACAGCAGGCATGAATCCACAACAAAGAGAAACCCCAGCAAGGGCAGGGACTGCTTAGATTTGACTTGCTTCCTCGGTTCAACTCCTTCCAGAAATCGACTAAATGCCAAAGTATTGGGGTGGCCAAGAAGTTCGTTTAGGTTTTTCCCTAAGATGTTACGGAAAACCCAAACGAACTTTTTGGCCACCCCAATAGATAGATGAAAATCACTTCTCTCAGAAGTTTCCTGAAAGACAAGATATTAAGCACTCTGGTTTCACAGGACATCTCTGCCAACTACTTAACACAGAAATGGATGAAAACTGTCCAAACCCCAAAACAAGATTTGCTGAATGCCGTTCAAATACTAATCATCCAGAAGAGATTCGACGTTTAAGTTCAAATCTGGAACAGGACTGAACTCCTTGGAAGGGGGAAAGGACCAAATTTTACATCCTGGGATACCGACTTTCCTTGTCAGCAGGTAAATCTGAGCAGGCCCTAAACTGAGGACTCGTCCACTCAGTGTGGACTATTTTAATCTCACATTAGTGGAGGGGCCAGTCTTGCAGGCTTCGCTGCATGGTCTGTTACCCTGCACATGCCCTGGTTAATCAGACCCAAATGGCTTAACTTGACTGTGCTCTACCCATAAATATTTGTATTTTTTCTTCTGTGTGTCGTTCTAATTAATTAAAAATACTTTGACTTGAAATGAACATATCAGGGATAATTTTTCGATTTAAATAAGGTTTTCTTCTCAACCTCATGACCACTGATGAGATTCTCCCTCCTGGCATATCACCCCTGCCCTGACCACCACCATTGTCCTGGGCCCAGGTTCGTCTGTTTAAAACTGGTGATTTTCTGTTGTAAACATTCTATGATATGGTGGACAATAGAGTATCAAACAGTGAAGAGTTTAAAGGTGCCTTTTAAAACATTGAACCCAAGGGATTGTAACTTTCCACTGGAGAGTTTAACATCCTACAATCATCAGCGTCCACAAGTGCTGTTAACCAGCTCTCCCAATACAAACGTTTCTTTGCAAGCATTTACTGAGATATTGTAAATTACTTAACTACAGCAATGTACTTTCTTTCCCTTAATCTTGATCTGATCCCTGAGGGGCTATTTATTACAGATATATACAACTTGTCATTAGAAGTGAAGTTAATGTAATATGACACAAGTAGCACACATTGTTTAAATGTGTTCCAGAAAGTTAGCAAATTTAGTTCAGAGAATACTTACATACTCTTCTGCCTGAAAAGCAGCAAGAAAGGAGTGAGGCCGGGGGGTAGGGGCAAAATATTAAACACTGCTCACTGTAGGTGGCCAATTAATACCCTGTATCCAAGCTGGAACAAATCCTTCCACGATATATGTAAAGCATATAATCTCTTATCTGCTTAGGCATTATCAAATATTTTAGCAAATCCTAGTAACTTCAAACACAGGTTTAATGGAATGCAGTGCTAAAACATGCAAAGTCAAGAATCAAGTTTTTTAAGAACATAATCTGTTTTAGAAGGTTTCAAGAGAACTACTTTGTAATGCCATTATAATCTCATCCCATGAGGAAAGACGTCTGATTTGGCAAAACATTGCATCTGTTAAAGCAAAACGCACAACTTTGCCTTCCCCTACATCAGAGCCATAAGCAGGAAAATCACTTTAATTCCTTAGAAGCTGAAAGAGTGCACAGCTATTGGTCCAGTTCTCAACATTTGGTCACCAGACAATATTAATTTGAGAGGGAATTCATATAGATGGCAAGATGACATTAACAGTATCATGCAGCTGGGACATGTGCCAGTATTAATTCAACATTGTGGTTTGTATCTCATCATCAAGTTAAAAGCAATACAATTCATTATACCACGAGCGTGAAAAAAGCAAAAACAAAATCAAAACACCAACGGAGCAAGAGTAAAGCTCTGACAAAATGTGTTTCCGCTCATTCGTACATTTACTTAAAAATGGATCTATTTCTCCCCCAGCCCCGCTGTCCTCTTTTCCTGGATAACTGGGATATATTTTAAGTGCCTTTTCATCTTTTCCATCTTCATCTGGGATTCTGCTCGTGCACTCAGGGTGGTTTAGATGAAAGATCAGAAAGTAGGGAAAGTGAGAGAAATCTCCCTTTTAAAGTGAAGCAAACACAGCGTGAAGCCAGAGAGTAAGGCAAAGAAACAGACAGGGAGAGACAGACAAAACTGCCTGTAGAAAACTGATCTTTCCATGTATTTTAAAGCAAAAGCTGAGTGATATACTTGACTTATAAGCGTAACATTTTACACCTTTTTTAAAAGCCAGAATATAGAAAACCAAAAGGCAACTCTTACCTAAAAGCGGGGGAAAAAAATAAAGCCATCTTATTTTTTTAAAAAGAAAATTTCTTAGTAAGGTTTGCACAGCTTGAGGAATCTAGTGCTTGTGAGTGATGCAAGATAACACTTCCTTGTAATTTTATATAGTAAGCAAAGATTTAGAATATTTACAGACCACCCTGAGTAAGAACGTCACTGGATTCTAGGAGCATGCTCATAGCAGAACATTCATCTTTAAAAAAAAAAAGGTCCAATGGCCCTCAGGCCATATATGGCTATAGGGGAAGGTATGCCTTTGACCTCCCAGTGCCTGCAGAATTAGAGCACGAAGTCATTACAGCCTACTGAAAGGATTTTCTTTCTTTAATTTGTTATAATGAGTACCTTTTTTTCAGATCTGGCCTGCAACTATACTAAAACACTAAGGTTCTCCACATTCTAATCTCTGACAGAAAGAGATCGTAAAGACACTTGTATTGTTTTGAGTGACAGTCTGCTGGGTGGGTGGGTGTGGGCTATGATTCAGTGTAAAACAAAGTTTTTCCATCATTTGCACACCAGCAAACTGTATTGCTTTGGTATTTGGGTTCTGATGGCTTGCTCTGTGCTCATGGGCTAACATAGAAGGGAGCTCCGTGTATTATATTTTTGACCGTATACAACCAGTCTGGTATAAGTTCCTTTTTTTGATTTATGGGTGGGTCTTGAAACAGTCAGAATTTCTTATTAAAATTGATATAGGAACATTCCAAGCTTTCAGTCAAGAAGAATTCCTTTCATTTTTATTCTATGCAATGTAATTGTAATGAATTACAGTATTCCACTATTTATATTCTCAGCATACACTTTCACAGAAGTTCCCTGTCACTCTGCATTAGTTAACAGATGCTACAATGTCTGATCTTAAAGATTTTGTGGCCCCGTGTATTTTTCCCATTACTCAGGCAGCTAGATTTCCCCCCATTGGTTATTTCCTCCCTGGGAATAAAGGCACTTTTGCTAAAGCGTTAACTCTTTCGTGGTTTCACTTGCTCTAGCATAAGGAATCAGTAAACAAAACCGATGACACCACATTTGTCTGAAGGAGCGCTCATTCCTACTTACTTACAAATTGAAGGATTGTTCAGTTAGCTGTTTCTGAAATGCTAAGAATATTCTTCTACAAAATATTCACAGTACTTACTTTTCTATCAAACAACTCTTTACAGCAAAAGATGCCAGGCAACTTATGCAGCATTATTTTCTATCAGCAGGGATATATAACCCACATTACACCGTATGTTTACCTACAAGTCATAATCTACTTGGGGTGCAGGTTTCTAAATATTTTATTTTAGGATACCAGTTCAATTTGTTTTTAATTGAATGGAATGCCTTTGGTTTTATTCCTTGCTGGATTCCTGAAGTATGCAATGTAAGTCTGCAGTCTAACAATATTACTATTCTAGGAACGATAGTATTGTGCAAAAGTCTCCTTATGCTTTGAGTTCTGCAGTCACTGTAATTCATTAAGTCTGAGTTATTTTAACAGAGTCCCAGGGAGCCTTAGATTTGGTGATAATTTATAATATCTAGGTATGTATTACAATAAGTAGGTATTTATTTTAAGGATAGGTGAATATAACCTGCTGCCTCTGGTTTAGGAGATTGGCAATTCCAAACCAAGATCAGCTGTATGGCTTCCTTGACCTTGGTCAAAAAAAAGCTGGTGCTATTTTATTCATATCAACAAATCAATGATCAATACATTGTACTCTCTGTGCGCATTAATCCATTCATTGATTCAAAGAATGTTCTTAGTTGCCTTGCAGTAGAGTTACAGAGGTTCGTAAGGATCACCTCTTGCCCCCAAGAAGGTCTGGAGTTCTGGTAGGCACCTTGCTGAAAATGTGGTCAAACACTTACAGGTTCTGTCTTCACCCAGTGTGCCCATGAGTACAGTTAACTTAAGTAAAATTCTCTTCTGTTTGATACCAAAAAGTAAGGTCACAGGATATCCTTCAAGTGTAGGATTGCCTATGCTCATTCAGAAGTGACCCACTAGTACCTTCTCACATCTGATTCTGCAGGGCAGAGGGGAGAGCAGCAAAAGCAAATGTTGTCAGGAGGGAAACTTGACTGAACTAAAGCCTTCATAATCCTAGATCTCATCCTGAAGCTCACACATTTTAAGGATTTACATCCCAAGGCACACACAAGACCTGCAGACACATAATACTTTCTGAGGTTATTTGAAAAGATATACTTTCAATCTCAGATAGTGGTAAATAAAATCTATAATAGTCTATTGCTAACCTTTCTGATTGCAGAAGATCTGTTTCCCAAAATTGTTTACAAGGAACCAGAAAAGACAAACAAAAACAAGATTCCTGAGAATATTTAAATTTTGGAAATTTCAAAAACTCTTTGGATTACATGATACAGGTTAAAGGTTCGAACTTCAGAAAACTCATGGAGCAAGTTATGGCTTATTCAATATGGGGGGCTTTCAGACAGTGTTCCTGAGAGCCTCAGTAAGAGGTGAGGCTGGAGTGGAGATGGAAGAGAGGCCAGGAGAGAAAATTCTGCCGCTTGGACCACATGACTGTACTTTTGGCTATTGTATGTATACATCGAAGGTCACCATAAGACTTCGTTTGACAAAGGATTCTCAAAGAAAGAAGGAAATGCTACAAAATACGCATTCTAGATTAATGTGTTACCAGAGGAATTACAGAAATCCAGAATAACTGTTTTTAGCAAGAGAGTTCATTTTTTTTCCAAATAAAAACCTATGAAGACTATCAGAATTTTCTTGAAATTTGAACAAACTTTTAGTATTCATTATGGAAATGTGAATCAGTTATTACCCCACAGAAGAAGATAAGAAATAAGCACTGTAGTGAGGATTTTATAACAAAACGACAAAAGAGAGAAGTGTGTTAATGTAAAAATAATTGTTCTTTGGGCTATAAATGTAATATATTTTCATTGTGGAAAAATTTTCATACATAGAGAAATATTTTTAAGGTGATATCAAATCATCTATAGGCCCATTGTTAGTTTTTCTGTGAATGCATGGATGTAGGAACATAATCAATACTGTAATGAATACACTTTTGTGGCCTGTGTATTTGATTTAACATTGTCTTGCGTAGTTTCTCATGCTTAAAAAAAAATCTTTACTGAAGGAGGAAATAGAAAGGACAGAATCGAAGCAAGTTGTCATTGGTCTAAAATTTTAGAAGCGTGAAACAGGGACTTTAGCTCATCACAAGTTCCTTCACTTTTCTATTTGAATAACCGCAGGTAGCATGCAGTATTTGCCTTGAAGCTAATATTTTCTTGGAGATGGGAGCCTTAGTGGTCCTAGGTCTCTGGAAATTTAATCAAGTCTATCTTAGGGATATTGTCCCCATTTGTCTACCCTTTGCTTTCCTAATTTCTTTTTCCATTATCTTATAAAGAAAATAGTTATAAAATAAATAAGAGGTAATTTCCACTGTGAGAAGAAAAGCCAAATAATCAGTTAGAAAAGAATTGTCTTAATGAACTGCTAAGCCTAAATTAGACTTCCTGATATAAACTAAAATAAAATGCCCACAGCTTGTGATAAATGAATGAATATTGCACAAATTAAGCAAAAGATTATCTAGTCTGTCTGTGAGCTAAAAAAAGGCAAGATTTCCCAACCAGAAGCCAGAGGAAATGGGTTTGGGGGATGGGTAGAGTCACACAATTGCTTAAGTGTGAAGGTCCTCTAGGATTTTCTCCAAATATATTTTAGATTAAGTGCCAAAGAATCATTAGATCTATTTAAAGTTCACAGCTACTACAAGTATTAAACACGTTGGGATAAGAAACAATCTGTCCATCACCCTACAGAGAGAATTCAAGGAATTAAAACAGTTTGCCTAGTGGTAATCAGAATCTAGTAGGTTAAAATATCCCTTCTCTAGCTTCTTTGTACTTATTCTCTCTCTCTCTTCTCAGCTTTTTCCCTAACTAGACTTTCCTCCATTTGCTGTGGAAGCCACGTCAGCATGGTTACCTCTTTTTTTTTTTTTTAATTTTTGGCCACACTGCATGGCTTGTGGGATGTTAGTTCCCTGACCAGGGATCGAACCCTCACCCTCAAGCAGTGAACGCACGGAGTCCTAACCACTGGACCACCAGGGAATTCCCAGCACGGTTACCTTTTAATTATCATATTAAGTTTTAGACTTTACATCCTCCCTAACGTCTGTTAACGCCTCCCATTTACTCAGAAAGCAGCCTGTAAATCCTTTATCGTAACAGTGTACAAAAATTGCCTTTTTACATGTCTTTCCCCACCTACATTACAAATATCTTGAGAACATCATTTTTTCCCAGCATCCAGTGGAGTCCTAGTCATTGAGTAGGTGCTCAAAAATATTTATTAAATAAATGAATAAACAAATGATAAGTAAATAAATAAATGGAATAAATGAATAGAAAAGGGAATAAAATTTTGTATAACTGAGATGTTGCCATTATAGTGATGGCATGGCACTTTGGTCAATTCTTTTTGTGCAATAACCTAGCATATTAAACTCGACATGACCAGGTGAATTCCACTCCGTTAGCTGTAACCATTAAAACATCACCTGCAGTCAAACATACCTTTCAGTCTCTGTGTGTTGTTTAAGAGAACTAAGGACCTCAGCCTAGAGGCTTTCTTTTGGATAAACCATCATTAAGGGTTAATGACCCAATGCCTTGCTTTAGGCCAAAAACTATTTCTAATCGGTCATTAGCCTCCCCTTACTTGTCCTGAAACTCTGATTATTGCTTAATTTAAGCACAAACTACTATGCAGGCAGAACATTGCCTATCTCTGTCCTTTAAACATAATGAGCACAGATTTCAGCGAATTTAATCAGTTGTTTACGTACAAGTTAGTTCTTGGCAATAACAGAAATTGTGTCCTTCACTTTTATAAAAATGTAAGCATAGTATCCTAAGAGGTCAGATCATATTGGTTATTTCCTCCATGAATCAACATCATTATATTTAAGATTAAATATTTTTAAAGTTACAAATTGGATAACATTTTATTTTAACGTTCTGCCATGTTACTCTCTATTTTGTTTTCTCTTGTAGCATAAATTTGATTAGTTCTTGAAATATATAGTAGCAATTATCTAATGACAATGTGACCCATGTTTCTTCAGGCAATTTGATACCATATGATTTCAGAAATACCTTGGGTTCCTAAATTAGTAACAGAAAATGTATCATGGATTTTTCCAGAGTTTTGTTTTATAAATATTTACTGCAGCACAAAACTTTGTTATACTTCTTGAGTCTACTTGATAATCTCCTGATTAGACCATCCCATGCTTGGAGGAGCCAAAGAAAAATTGTGGAGCCTGCCAAAGGCAAATAGACTGTGTATTTCTTTCAAAATACTATTTTTTTCAATAGCTTGTGTTTTTTTTTTTCTGATAAAATAAACGATTTAGACTAACAAGGCACTCATTGATCTTTGACCTTTTCAGCCACATCAAAAGCATCTTAAAAGCCAATTAGTGGAAATACAGAGAAAAGGTCATTTTATTATAGCACTCAACATTGGAACCATAATATTT
Organism: Eubalaena glacialis; assembly: GCF_028564815.1. Taxonomy (NCBI): domain Eukaryota; kingdom Metazoa; phylum Chordata; class Mammalia; order Artiodactyla; family Balaenidae; genus Eubalaena; species Eubalaena glacialis. The sequence goes on along the minus strand of NC_083720.1, from coordinate 122,249,958 downwards.
TACATAGATTCACATTATCCCATGGCTTTCATTAGAAAAATAGAAAGAAAAACACTTCAATCATAAAGTAGGTAGATATTCTGCATGCACAAATGGTTTTACTCTTCCTCATTTGGATACAGTAATTTTTTAGCACAGCCAATGCACAACGATCTCTGGGAAACGCTCTCTTGATTATTTCTTTTGATGTAGAACAGGGACAACCCTGATAAATGATGTCTATTGATAATCCCCAAGCCTCATTTTAGACACTGGCTTTAATTACTTTCTCACAATAACCCTTCACCAGAGGATTTCAGAAGAAGAAATACATATAAGATGAAACATTAGCTTTTATTCTCTGTCCTCCTTTTCTTCTTTGAGAGTGTGGATTTGTAGGCAGCATAACACAGAGGAAAGGAAAATCGAGGACTCTGATGACTTCAGAATCAAGCCCTCAGAAATTAAAATAATTATTTGATTATTCAATATATTTGTAATTAAATTTCTAAAATTAGGTGTTTCAAGAAGCATTCATTCATTTGTTTTTCTGATTTGATTTGAGGATCTGCAATCTGCAAGGCCCTGGGCTAGATATACTTTGAATATATAATAATAGAAAATACATCATTACAATCCTTAGAAAATTATAGTTTACCAGAGGATATTCCTACCTGGTCAATCTTTTGCTATGTTGTGCTGGAACATGATATCTTTCTGTCAGTTTAATAAGAAATGGTAGAAATCATTTTGATTTTGGTAGCAAGTATTGTCCTGTGACACAGAGAACCAATTCATCTTATTTAAAAATGAGAGTATCAGAGTTTTCTCCAAATAAGACGTTATCTTTGTATATAGGACAGAAAAGAAAACAAGTATACAAAAAAAAAAAAAAAAGCAAACAAACAAACCCTAGAACAAAAACCTAAATATATCCTAAAATAAAGCATAATGCCATAATGCTGTAATGTAAAAAATATGTGGAGCTGGTGGAATAAAGTCTCCAAGGTCACTTGTAACATACAAGTATCGGGTATTGAAAAACTGTATTAGACTTTGATTTTCTGAGCAAGAATTTCCAGTGTTTTCCTGAAAGCTTTTCCTTTAAAGTACAAGCAGACCACATTCATCAAAACCAGATGCTAAGGTCTCTCTGCTCAGTTTCAGTTATCAATATCAAGTTTGAAAGATCCAAAACATTTTTGTAAAAATGGACTATGCCTGAGATCAGGCCATATTCACCGGGGTTGACATGAGCCAAGGTCCATAAAAGCCTTTGAAACAAAAAAAAATCAAGGTCATCAAACCATGTTTTTCTCTTTAATTTTTTTTGAGTCAAAAAATTAGTTGTTCAAGATATTTCACATACATGTGCAGCATGCACACACACACACACACACACATTTGTACACACATATTTTAGCTAAGGTCTGCTAAACATTAGGTCAGGAGAGAAGCCAAACTTCCTGATTTGGTTCCTTTGAAAACTGCTGACACTGAACGAATCAGCCCTTCAAACTCTGGTTGGCTCTGTTGGCCACAGTGTGTCCATATGATGGTTTGGGCAGTCAACAATCAAGACCACTGGTGTTGCCACTCCCACAGTCCTGAGTGGATGGGGCAAACCACGAGTTAGAGCGCCACAGTTAGTACCAATGCGTTGGTAGAGATGGGATCATGTTGTATGGTAATATCTTCAAAAGAATATTGAAGTCCTTGAGCTGCTTTGATGCCCTTCCCTCAGGCATCCAAAAGTCTAACCATATACAATTTTCTCCAGCTATATTTGACTATTCTACATAAAAGTCTTTCCTTTCCTCTTAGAGAGTAAGACCAATGGCAATGGTATCTTAGACAAAATTTCATAGTTTTTTAAAAGGCATTTGGACACTTGATTTAAGGCTTTTAAAATTTACTTCAGCTATAGAATTTCAAAGAGACAAGTAATCAAATTTAAAAAATACATGAATTCATGAATTCACTTACTGGCATAGATATTATCAAAAATACCAACTAGGTGCTAATATTCTGGTATAACATAGGAGAGCACGTAGTATAATTTAGTGCTACATGTATATTAAATGTGAGCATCTATATTAAATGTGATCTAAACACTATTTAGAATTTTAATCTTAGAGATAGACAATTGCTGTATTAGACGTTAAGTATACAATGGTAAACCAAACAATCAGGAGCTCTGTCTTCATAGAGCTTACAGCCATTAAACAAGCACAAAAGTAATAAACACAAAAATAAACAAGTAAATAAATAAATGGTAATATGTACAATGAAGAAAATAAACAGGCCACAGAAGCACTTTTTAAATTTTGTAGGTCACAGATGATGTGATGGTTCATTTGATGTGTCAGTTTGACTGGGCCATGGGGTCTCTAGGTACTTGGTTAAAAAATTATTCTGGGTGTGTCTGTGAGGGTGCTTCTGGATGAGATTAACATTTGAATTGGTTGACTAAGGGAATAAAGCAGATTGCTCTCCCTTATGTGGTGGGCCTCATCCAATCAGTTGAAGGCCTGAATAGAATAAAAAGTTCAAGTAAGAGAAAACTCCTCCTGCCTTACTGCCTTCTAGCTGGGACACCAGTTTTTTCTGCCTTCTGACTTGAACTGAAATATCAGCTCTTCCTGGGTCTCAAGTCTGCCAACATTTGCACCAGAACTACATCATGGGCTCTCCTAGTTCTCTAGCTTGCCGACTGCACATCCTGGGATTGGTCAGTCTCCATAATCACGTGAGCCAATTCTTTATAATGAATCTCGCTCTCTCTATCTCTCTCTCTCCCTCCCTCCCTCCGTCTATATAGTATATATATTTGTAATATATATATTATATCTATAGATACACACAGCCTGTTGGTTCTGCTTCTATGGAGAACCTTAAGCAATAGAGATGATATCTCTTAGGAAGTCTCACTTAATCTGAGATGTGGACGCTAAATAGAAATGAACAAAGTGAAGAAAGCGCGAAGCATTTGTAAAATTCTTGAATTGAAAACAGCCCTAAGTGGCTGAAATCTAGTGAAAAACTCTATGTTATGAATTTTGTTTTTGTAAGTGTAATTATGAAAGGTTTTTGAGCAGAGTCATGACATGTGTTTATAGTTTAAAATATATCTTACCCTTAAAACATTTTATATTTTTAAAAACAGCTCACTGGAACGAGTGATTGGAGAACAGAGTAAAAGTGCAAGTGAGATAAGACAGGAAGGGGGTAGTAGCAGAGATGGAGTAAATAAAGTGTAGACAGGTTTTGGAGGTAAGGTCATCAAAACTAGCTTATGGTTGAGGAAGACAAGGGAGAAGGAGCTCATGTGAAAGATAACTCTCATGTTGATTGCTTGAGCAGGTGGGTTGAAACGATTGGATGAGGAGCAGATTTGTGGAGGAATAACAATAGTGAAATTTGGGGCATATTTTTTTTCCTTTTTTTGGGCTGCGCCATGCAGCTTGTGGGATCTCAGTTCCCCAACCAGGGATTGAACCCGGGCCATGGCAGTGAAAGTCTGGAATCCTAACCACTAGGCCACCAGGGAACTCCCTATTTTCTAAATGTAATCATCCAAATGGTGATTTCCAAAAGAATTGCATATAGAGATCTGAAGGTCAGGAAAGACGTCTTAATTGGAGATCTATCTTCAGGACACATAGACTTACACATGACATTAAAGGCATGGCAATGGTTTAGATCACCTAGGGAATAAGCAGAGTCAGAGAAAAGAGCCTAGAGGACTGAGCCCAAATTTAAAATTTGGGAAGAGAATGAACCCACAAACAATACTGAGAAGGGGTCAGTAAGCAACATCAGGAGAGCGTGGTGTCACAGTCAGATGAAGAAAAGATGTTGTAAAGAATAGAGGAGGTAAGGGCCTACCCTGGTGGTCCAGTGGTAAGGAATCCGCCTTACAATGCAGGGGACGTGGGTTCGATCTCTGGTCAGGGAAGATCCCACATGCGTGCCACAACTAGAGAGAAGCCCGCGAGCCTCAACTAAGACCTGAAGCAGCCAAATATAAATAAAAGAGATAAATAATAATAAATCTTTAAAAAAAAAATAATGGAGGAGGCAAGAGTGTTAAATGAAAGTGTTATCAGTTCCTGAGAACCGATGAGAGAACACTACAATTCGGCAGGAGATAATCGGAGGTGGGAAAAGAAACCCATAAAGAGAGATCACCATATCTAGTAGAGTGAAAGACTACTCTAGTAAATAGTTCTCTCAAGACTGATAGGATCATGTCACAACCAAAGGAACAGATTCAAAGAAAATCCGAAAATAGGAGAATTCTATACATAATTTCTGGAATTGCCAGCTTTTTGAAAATGGTATTTCAACTCTATATGTACCATTTCACTGTGAACATTGATGTGCTAGAAATGTAGTTTAATAGGTAGTTTTTTCTGTATATTTAAACTCAAATTGCCTGCAAAGAAGAAAGTGTGCCAAAACGACTAAAAAGTTTCATAGAAAATCTAATTCAAATAAAGTTCTCATCATAATAGGGTAATTAGGCCTAGAGCTATTCCTCTGCCATCAACAGGAAGAAAACTGGAAAGAATGTATGGAGCAATTGTTCACAGATATTGAGATGACGGGATACGTAGTACTGTAATCCTGGAGAGACAGGAAACTAAAAGCTAAGCCCTATGCTAGCCCTGCCTCGCTGCCTAGAGGTATGTTTGTATCATGGTGTGAAGAGAGAGATCTCAAACAGAGCACAGGTGTATACTGACTTGAGGACACAGACAGAAGTTCAGAGAGCCTGAGGCAACTGGAATTTGAGGAGCAGAGAATTGGAAGGGAGGGAGAAACCCGTGGAAGAGCTTAAGAACACTCCTTAGGGGTCTGCTTAAGCCTTTGGCTGAATATGAAGCCATACACACATAGTGTGAAACTCAGTGGGTCTGAGCAAAGAAAGCACAAGGGATTTGTAAGCTGAATAATTCCCAGACTGGGAGACAGTCATGTACTAATATCCACAGTGGAGAGATTTCTTTAACGCCTGAGAAATTCAGTAGAGATTTCAGAAATGTCATGACTAAGTAGGAAGCCTAAACTAGCACTGCAGTAGCCCTCATTAAGCTTAATAACTGGCCTTGAAAAGATCGAGATGATCTGCAAGTAACTAAACTGCTTGCCAGTGTGTGTGTGTGTGTGTGTGTGTGTGTATGTGTGTATTTAATGGGATTGAACTGAAAAGAGAAGACTGGCGTGAGCCTAAAGAATTATTATCTAACTGGAAGTAGAAACAGTTCCCTTTCCCTTTCCCTTTAACTTGATTTTTATATTAGACTTATTTTTGATGCAGTGTCTTATGGCTGGCAATTTATAAAGAAGGGACATAAAAATAGTTAAATACTTGATATATTTAATGCACATATCCAAGGAAAGTAAAATCAGAAAAGTAATTTTCTTTAGAACAGTTTGTGACATTGTGGATTCATTTATATGAGCCTTATTTGGAATGACTCCTATCAGAAGCTGAAAATTCCAGATGTCCGCATGGCAACCTCCAACCCTGAGCTCATTCACTTATTCATTCGGCAAACATGTATTCATTACCTACCATGTGCTAGGCCCTGGAGTAGACTGAGGTTACAAGGATGGGGAAGACAAAGACCCCACTGCAGCATTTCTAAACACTGGTTTGGAGAGATTATCAGTGGGGTGAATTGCACTTTTGTTAGTAAAGCACTGAAGCATATAAATTATATTATTTTAAGGAGCTCCCTATTAGAGACGTAGTCATCACATATTTTTATATACCGTCTTAGGTAGGACAGAATAAGGTGAAGTAGCAGCCCTTGGACATAATTCTAGATGTGCCCATAAAATGTCACACATAGGAATGTGTCTGTCATGTATTTAGCCCCAGAAATAAAAAGAAGAGCTTGTGTGGGAGAGGAAGATGCATATGTGAATAAACTGTTATGGACAGGATAACACAGTACAGTAGCATCCAGGTGAGAAAGCCAGAGCAAGGGCTTTGTACGGAAGATCATTCTTGATGTAGGAGGGAAATGGGTGTTTGCTCTCTGGACAAGACATCAATGAAGGAGAGGGTGTTTGGCACGGATGTGAATATGGGACGGGGTAATGGAGCAGGGGAAGGAGACACAGTGGCAGCAAAATCAGAGAGACTGACTGAGGCTGGATGGGAGCATTCCCATGCCATGCCATACTGAATTTGGACTTATTTTTGTAAATGATAGGAAAATTACCGAAACATTCTGAGCAGGTAAATACTGGTGAGAATTAGATTTCCATTTTGCAAAGGTTTCTCTGGAGGTGTTTTGCACAGTGAATGAAGGCATGGAGACAAGTAAGGCCCAGCTTTAAAAAAAAACAACAGTACTGTAATAAAACTGTAAGAGACAGCAAGGACCTAAGGCCATCTCAGTGGCAGGGAAGGAGGAGACTATCTGTTGATCATTAAGACATAGAGCAGACTTGTGATCGCCAAGGGGTAGAGGGGTGGGTGAGGGTGAAGTGGGAGTCTGGAGTTAGTAGATGCAAACTATTACATTTAGAATGGATGGACAAGGTCCTACTGTATAGGACAGGGAACTATATCCAATGTCCTGGGATAAACCATAATGGAAAAGAATATAAAAAAGAATGTGTATATATATATATATATATATATATGTATAAGTGAGTCACTTTTTTGTACAGCAGAAATTAACACCACACTGTAAATCAACTATACTTCAATTAAAAAAAAGAAAAAAAAAGACTTGGTCCTGTTGGAATGTGACTGGTGACAGAAGAGCAGCTGGCCGGGATGACTCAGCTTTTGGACCTGGGGCATTTAACTGGGTGAAGAGTGGTCTCATTAAGCACAATAAACAATAGGCCAACGCATTTCTAGTGATTTCAGAAACCAGTGAGGCTAGCAGACAGTGATACTTGCTTATCATTGAAGTAGAATACGGAAGAGGTAGTTCTCTGGGATATCCAAGAAGTGTTTCACAGGTATCTTGCATCCTGGGTTCTAGCTACTGGCTGAGCAAGTGTCTCATAGACACATAAATTAACGCTGAGGGACCCAGCTCAGATCCTGGGCTAACAATCTTCTTTCTCCTGTGGCTGAAAAAATATTGATACTGTGAACCAGAATTCAGTGGATAGTCTACCCAAGATACTCAAAAAGTTATTTTAAGTTCTCATTATTCTGGGACTACCTACCACGTGTTCTTAAGCAAGTCTCTGAACCTCACTTTTCCATGAGAATGCTGAACTACATGGTTCCTGCATTCCCTGTCTGGCTCCTTTAAAAAAAATCTGTACTGTGTTGGGCAACAAAAAGAGACTTCATCACTGAATAAGTGCTAGAAGAGTGAGTGGGTGTACCTATGTGAATAGAGTGGGTACTCCATTTCTTCCAAAATATGATAGGGGGTTTTGTCAGTTGAAGGCTGCCTTTTTATGACTATCACAACCATTCTCCCAGCAATTTTTTAAATTTTATTTTTTATTGAAGAATAGTTTATTTACATTGTTGTGTTTGTTTCTGGTATACAGCAAAGTGATACATATATATACATATATATATATATATATGTATATATATATATATATATATTCTTTTTCAGTTTCTTTTCCATTATAGTTATTACAAGATATTGAATATAGTTCCCTGTGCTCTATAGTAGGTCCTTGTTGTTTATTTTATATATAGTGGTGTGTATCTGTTAATCCCAAGCTCCTAATTTATCTCTCCTCATCCCTCTTTCCCCTTTGGTAACCATAAGTTTGTCTCTATGTCTGTGAGTCTATTTCTGTTTTGTAAACAAGTTCATTTGTAGCATTTTTTTAGATTCCACATATAAGCGATATCATATAATATTTGTCTTTCTCTGTCTGACTTCCTTCACTCAGTGTGATCATCTCTAGCTGCATCCATGTTGCTGCATCATCCAGCATTTTAACCCAAGGATAATTTTTACTTTTGGGAACTGTTACCTCCAGAGTGCCAAACATCAAATTTACCGATAAGATAGTCCAAAAGCAGAAATCAAATAGTCGAGGGTACCTATTTACTACTCATTCTTTCCATAAAATAAAAATAAAACATCTTTTCCTTTCCTAAATCTAATTTGGGGCTTGCCAAAAAGCTCAGAATCAATCTACCCTTTCTTATGAAAAGGACCAGGCAAAACCCTGAAGAGAGTTTGAACATTTGGCAATGTTGTTCTGGACTTTTTTAAGGTTATCTTCACAGAAGCAATGTGGGTTAAAGGAAAATAGTGTGTGATTTTTTTTTTTTTTTTTTTTTAATGTTAACACTCAAGGGAATGACTTTGGCATTGCTGCCTCTAGGACCATCAAGATACCATTTCCCTTCTCCTGTTCATACAGTTGTATATACAAGAAAACCAGGGCTTCATTTATGGTTTTGCTTCTTCTCCCCTTGGGACTTGCCAGTGTTCTCAATTTAAATCTAAGGCATAAGTACAATGGGCTGACTTTGGCTTAACTATAAAGTCACATATTTGCAAATATATAAGAAAAATGTTGAACTGATTCTGACAGCCCACAAACTATTCAGTTTCAGTTGATAGCTCTACTTTATTCAAATCCATTGCATGTTTTAAATTCTTAATATGCATGTTTGTGAATGGGAATTGAAGAATTTGTGGCAACATTAAACATATGGGAATTCTGTATAGCTCTGAATTAGCCTTTTTTGATGTTATGAGTTTTACTTGGTGTTATTTTCACGCGGATAAGTTAGGTCTGCTATTGGTATAAACTCCTGAATGCTGAATTTAGTGGTGGGTTTGTAAGTAACAAAATTCCAACTCACTTTCATTCTCCACTGATGGTCTATCTACAAGGTGGTTAGGGACCATATTTCTGTAGGGTTTTGGCTTTCCAAATATGTTGGCAGTTCTTGGCCTCCACTCAGATTCTGGCTGGTATGGAATTTGTTTTTCTTTGAAGGTTACTCCAAGGCTTGAGTAGAATGATTTGTATCTGGGTCTGCTTTGCTTCTCAGGTGGTATCACACTCCCTTGCAGGGACTTTGCCAGGAATAACCTCTGTTGGAAGGAAAGGAGAAGGGAGGGAGGAAAAGAGGGAGAAGGGGGGAAACAGAGCCTATCAGACTGCTTTTGTATTTCAAATTTTGGAAAAGAAAGCAGGACCTACTGTGGAATTCACTTAAATAAATATTCCATTGCCTAGATAATCATACTCAAGTGTTTTGGTACAAGATGAGAAAGATACAGCTTAATGTTATTCATAGATGGCTACAAGTGCAATTATTAGCTCACAATGTGATCTGATGCATAAAACGAAGGCTATATTAGGCTGCACTGATGGAAACACAGTGCCTGAATCACAGAGTGCAGTGGTCCATCTGGATGCTACTGCTTTCACACTGCTTTGAGGGACTGCATTTAATCCAGCTACCACAATCTAAAGAGGATCATGACAAATTAGAACATATCTGAAAATGGCCACCGAGTAACCCTAGCACAGAAGACATGATTTTTGAGAAAGAGTGAGAGAAAGTCAACATATTTATCTCAGACCCAAGAAGGATTCGATGGCATTTCTGAAAGTGTTTTTGATTGATACCTGCATCAGAATCACTTAAGGTGCTCTTTAGAACTTGGATTTCTTGCCTCCACCTGTGAATCTTGTGGGCCAGTTGGGGGTGGGTGGATATACTTCTTTAAGAAGTTTCCAGATAATGTTTATGCACACAAGCATTTGCAAACTACTGGAATAGAGAAGCTGAGAGCAATCTTCCAGGGACTGACGGGCTATCATACTGTAGACCCAGTGGGTAAGGCATGTGCTTAGGTCCAAGGATGGAGCTAAAGCACACGGAGACAGATTTCAGTACAATTAACCCCTTGAAATCATGAGCACTTTTTCATCAGAGACGGTTTTACTTTCTTCTGTATACCCTCATTTCTTAACAAAGTGCATTAACTTCATGATGCTAATTAAATATCGTGGAATGGATGGATGGAGTAACTCTTCGATTAGGGTGACCATATATTCGGGTTCGATAGGGCTGTTCTTGGTTTACACCTGTTAGGCCAGTGTCCTTTCCAGTTTAGCATTTGTCCTGAATTTCTCATTTTTAAGCAAAATATTATTATTATTACTAGTGGCATTGAAATAAGACAGGATAGGTTTAGCCTGTGTCCACTTTGTACTTCCAGCTTCTGCCATGGTCTCCTCCACTGCTTGTGGGGTGAATGTAAGTGAACAGAGTTGTCACTTTTCACATTTGGTGAAATCTGAAAGGTGACCAACAGTGACGCCCTCTCTTTTCCCTGTCCTTTCCAGCTGTAACATAATTAACACTTCTCTTTATAGAACAGTGGGCAGAAAGCTCACTGTTAAAATGAGTACCTTGGGACCCAAACAGCTGAGGGCAGCTAATTTGATCCAGCCTTAGATGATAAAGAGGTTAAGCAGTGGATGCCGCTATCCTTGCAGACTGCTTGGTGTACCAACCAGCTATGCCTTTACCCATGCTTGGCTGGCAAGGGGCACAAAGCTTGCAGGCCACCAGTTAGCAAGGCCAGAGGACAGTGTGGAAAATTATAAGCTAGGTGTGCATAGGTATGTGCAGGAAACAGAAGTCGAGCCGTTCTACCAAAGAACATGGAGCAAAAAATTGGAACACTCTTGTTGACAGTGGTTTGCTCAGAACTTTGTATATTGTTAATCTTCAGCTATTCAGTTATTTCACTATTTGTTAATTCTATTTTGTTTCTCAATAAACCTTTTCAGCAGCAATATGCTGAAACCAAAGACGAAACTGTATGTTTAATGAAAGTTTAAGTTCTGAATTTCTATTTCACAAAATCCGCTGATGGTGACTATTCACGAAGGGGTCATAGTGGCATCAGTGGTCCCAAGAAAATCAGAGGATACGAATCTGCTGAAAATGCATTAATGTCTCGTTAGGCTGAGCTACTTGAAATTGCTATCTCGCAGCTCAAAAGCAAAGAGTTTCAGCAAAATCATATAATTCAACCCTAATGCTTCCTAAGTTACTAGTTATTTTAAGATGATAATTTATCATGAATAGTGGCAGAGGGTGTATCTGTGTATCATTCTTCGAAGGCTGGTGTTTCATTAAAGTCAAATGATTGATTTTATAAATGAATTTCACTCATTTTCCTTTCTAAATTTTTATACATTATTACCAAAGGTTAGTGCTGACTTCATTAGCAATAGAAGAACTTGCAAACATTTAAATGATATCAATTTTATATTAGTAAATATCAGATGCTTCAAGTGGAAAATTAGTTAAGTGAATTATAACTTGAAGGATCCAGTTCACAAATGACAAAATGCAATGTGAATATGAATACAAATTTTGGAGGAGCAGGTGATTACAAAACAATATTCTTCCCAAATTAAGAAAACCGTGAAGCAGAAATACACTTGGAATTGGTTATGCCATAGAAATAATTCATAATTGCATCCAAGTAAACAGGAGTATTCTACAAAAGAAGGAGAATGTCTCCTTGCTAACATTTATAAATACTTTGTATGCACATAAAGTAATAATACTACAAAAATGTTGTGATGAAGCCTGTTAAATAAAAGAAATTCATTTGACATGGTACATGCAACTTTTCTCTTTGCTGCCATCAACAACCCAGTACTAGAAATATCAAGCCTCTAAAGAAGTACTTTGTAAATTACCTAAATATCCTTAATAGCACGGGACTTTTTATAAGGAACGCCTCTCAATTTTCGTTACAGCCTTTTCAATCAATTAAAATCATTAATCAAAGTATTCAACATATGAAAGTTTTAGAAAAGCTTGTGAAGCTTTAAGGAAATTGCAATAATTGAACAAAGCTTGCAAACCAGAGGACATTGAAATTGATCCCTATAGAAGCAAAGGAGCAACTGAACAAGTTAAGCCAAATTCTGTACAAGATTTCATTTTGAAATATCTCAAATTGTGAGAAGAATCATTTGACCAAGCCCCTACTTTATTGGATAAATTTCTATTCTAAATGAGAAGAGAATAAAATTGAGAAGCCTTACTATTTTACAGCATCTAAATTTGGTGAAACATTTAAAAGAATTATAAGTAGAACTTAGATATATGAAAGAAAAATACCGTGAATGGAGGCAAAAACATAGCACCTGTGAAAATATTTACACATTTCAATACAGAAAAAAATTGGAATTGAGAATTTCCTTTAGTAGAATTTGCTCTGAGCTTATTAGGCAATTCAGCATGTATGTGTATTTATTTCCCAATTATAAAAATCATGGTATACAGAGAAGAGTCAATAGATAACATCAGTAATTTCTAATGCATTCACACTAAAATGTAACTTTGAGGGAGACTGAAGACAATTTTGTTTTTAAAATTTTAAATATTAAGACCAATATTGAAAATAAAATGAAAATAATATTTTGAAAATAATGTTCTTCAGAAAATTGCCAGTGACACATTTTTAGAGACAGATACAGCTAGGAAACTAATGCAGGAATACATACAAAAAAGAATTATTTGGACTATGTGATTTTTTAAAAAATAATTTATTTTATTTATTTATTTTTGGCTGTGTTGGGTCTTGTTAGCTGTGCGTGGGCTTCTCTAGTTGTGGCAAGCGGAGGCTACTCTTCGCTGTGGTGCGTGGGGTTCTCATTGCGGTGGCCTATCTCGTTGCGGAGCATGGGCTCTAGGCGTGTGGGCTTCAGAAGTTGTGGCACACGGGCTCAGTAGTTGTGGCTCAGGGGCTTAGTTGCTCCGTGGCATGTGGGATCTTCCTGGACCAAGGCTCGAACCCATGTCCCCTGCATTGGCAGGCAGATTCTTAACCACTGCACCACCAGGGAAGCCCAGACTATGTGATTTTTAAAAATAATAATATAATGGCACATTTTAAATAGTGTTTTAATTTACTTCGATGTCTTGGTTTTTGTTTTTAAGCAAAATATTTTTCCAAATAGTTTTTGAATACTATTTTTACGGTTCCCCAATTTACTAAGACCAATTTGTCAATCAATAAACATTTCAAAAGTTATATAATTTAGTTAGTTTTAGTACCTCTCTCCTTTTACTTTCAAATGTATCACAGTTTTGCTGAAGAATCGTGTGGTCATCCTATTTTTAGTGGTTAATGAGAGTAGGATTAGGCTGAAACAGAAAGGAGTGGGAATCTTGTCCCAAGAAATTGTAAGGAACAGGATACAATGATCTGGATAAGGGAAGACACATCTGAATCAGGAGAGAAGCTGGTCTAGATCACTGGATTTCAATCTTCCATATCCTGCCTGTACAATCGCTTTTTTATTTTTGAGGATATTTGTGCAGGTGAGAAAAGCAAAATTACCTTCAAAAATTTTTACTCATCAAGTAAGAAAATGGAAGGAAAGAAGGAAGAGAGAGAAGGAAGGAAGGAAAAGGGAGGGAGAGAGTGAGAAGGTAAAGAGGAAAGACGAGAGGATCTAAACACCAAGATGGCCACTTCCTGTTGCCCATCATGCTGAAGGGTTTCCGTCTTCTTGAATCAGACCTAGTTTTCAAGAGTGAGCTCCTTTACAGCTTGTCTGTTTTTATGTAATGACCCTTATGCCAGGAAATGGGCAGGGGCCCAAGCACAATAACCTCTAGAACATAGTCAAGACATATGCTGGTGGGTAGGGAGAAAGGCAGAATGGGAGAGGCACTCGTGGTCCAGGTCACCGCGGCCAAATCAGCAGGGATGGGTACTCTGTGGACAGGCGCCACCAGCTTTAGTTAGCATCCCACAGGCTCCATGGAGTGAAGGAGAGGCTTCCTTGGTAGTTGTTAGGAAAACCGCAGACCAAACTATCTCTGCATCTCACCAGTAACATGGGCACTGCTGGATGAGGATCCCTGACCTGTGGAGACCTCTTCCAACTCTGCAATGCTGCCATAGCTACTAAGTATGAGAGTTATGAGTATGAGTATGGAGTATGTGAGTGGAGTATGTGAAGCCAGACAGACTTTGAACCCAAGCGTGGTCCCTCACCTTATAGCCTAGGTGACCCTGAGTAATTTCCTGAACATGTCTAAGCCCGCATCTTCATTTGTAAAGTGGAGCTATTTCTTACTTCATTATGCTTGGGGAAGGATTAAATAAAATAATGTATGACTGATGCTTACTGTCTGATAATACTGAGTGAGCACACGGTAAATTACAGCTATTAGGATATATTATTAACATTATTACTATTATTAACTTGATTATTATTACTATTATTATTGTGACAAGGCAGCATTCTGGTTTTCCCCTCTTCCCTTTAGAAATTCAATACTACATTTATGGCTTCCTTCACTGACTCAACTAATGTTTATTAAATTCCTACCATCTGCAGGGGTCTGAGATGTTTGGGATGGAAACATGAGTAAGACACATGGCAAGATCTCATGTCTGTGATACTATACATAGAGAATCCTAAAGATGCTACCAGAAAACTACTAGAGCTAATCAATGAATTTGGTAAAGTAGCAGAATATAAAATTAATGCACAGAAATCTCTTGCATTCCTATACACTAATGATGAAAAATCTGAAAGTGAAATTAAGAAAACACTCCCATTTACCATTGCAACAAAAAGGATAAAATACCTAGGAATAAACCTACCTAAGGAGACAAAAGACCTGTATGCAGAAAATTATAAGATACTATTGAAAGAAATTAAAGATGATACAAATAGATGGAGAGATATACCATGTTCTTGGATTGGAAGAATCAACATTGTGAAAATGACTATACTACCTAAAGCAATCTACAGATTTAATGCAATCCCTCTCAAACTACCACTGGCATTTTTCACAGAACTAGAACAAAAAATTTCACAATTTGTATGGAAACACAAAAGACCCCAAATAGCCAAAGCAATCTTGAGAAAGAAAAACGGAGCTGGAGGAATCAGGCTCCCGGACTTCAGACTATACTACAAAGCTACAGTAATCAAGACACAAAAACAGAAATATACACCAATGGAACAGGATAGAAAGTCCAGAGATAAACCCATGCACATATGGTCACCTTACCTTTGATAAAGGAGGCAAGAATATACAATAGAGAAAAGGCAGTCTCTTCAATAAGTGGTGATGGGAAAACTGGACAGCTACATGTAAAAGAACGATATTAGAACACTCCTTAACACCATACACAAAAATAAACTCAAAATGGATTAAACACCTAAATGTAAGGTCAGACACTATCAAACTCTTAGAGGAAAACATAGGCAGAACACTCTATGACATAAATCACAGCAAGATCCTTTTTGACCCGCCTCTTAGAGAAATGGAACTAAAAACAAAAATAAACAAATGGGACCTAATGAAACTTGAAAGCTTTTGCACAGCAAAGAAAACCATAAACAAGACCAAAACACAACCCTCAGAATGGGAGAAAATATTTGCAAATGAAGCAACTGACAAAGGATTCATCTCCAAAATTTACAAGCAGCTCATGCAGCTCAATATCAAAAAAACAAACAACCCAATCCAAAAATGGGCAGAAGACCTAAATAGACATTTCTCCAAAGAAGATATACAGATTGCCAACAAACACATGAAAGTATGCTCAACATCATTAATCATTAGAGAAATGCAAATCAAAACTACAATGAGATATCATCTCACACCGGTCAGAATGGCCATCATCAAAAATCTACAAACAATAAATGCTGGAGAGGATGTGGAGAAAAGGGAACCCTCTTTCACTGTTGGTGGGAATGTAAATTGATACAGCCACTATGGAGAACAGTATGGAGATTCCTTAAAAAACTAAAAATAGAACTACCATACAACCCAGCAATCCCACTACTGGGCATATACCCTGGGAAAACCATAATTCAAAAAGAGTCATGTACCACAATGTTCATTGTAGCTCTATTTACGATAGCCAGGACATGGAAGCAACCTAAGTGTCCATCGACAGATGAATCGATAAAGAAGATGTGGCACATATATACAATGGAATATTACTCAGCCATAAAAAGAAACGAAATTGAGTTATTTGTAGTGAGGTGGATGGACCTAGGGTCTGTCATACAGAGTGAAGTAAGTCAGAAAGAGAAAAACAAATACCGTATCCTAACACATATACATGGAGTCTGAAAAAAAAAAAAAGGTCATGAAGAACCTAGGGGCAAGACGGGAATAAAGACACAGATCTACTAGAGAATGGACTTGAGGACACGGGGAGGGGGAACGGTAAGATGGGACAAAGTGAGAGAGTGGTAGTGTATATATGGACATATATACACTACCAAATGTAAAATAGATAGCTAGTGGGAAGCAGTCATATAGCACAGGGAGATCAGCTTGGTGCTTTGTGACCAGCTAGAAGGGTGGGATAGGGAGGGTGGGAGGGAGGGAGACGCAAGAGGGAAGAGATATGGGGATATATGTATATGTATAACTGATTCACTTTGTTATAAAGCAGAAACTAACACAGCACTGTAAAGCAATTATACTCCAATAAAAATGTTAAGAAAAAAAAAAAAGATCTCATGTCTGGGTGGGGAAACTAGACTTTTTGCCTCTTTGGGGACAGTTTTTATTCAGAAGTGATGTAACTGAATCTCCATTGCCTATGCTTTGATGTATAACTAAATACAAGGAAGAGTTGTTTTGTGTTCCTTGGGGCAGCTCACCATCTGGACTTGTAAGCCGCTTCCTTTTTGAGATGATGTACGTACACGTGTGTGTGTTTTCTCTGTGGAGGTTAATTGGCCCTTACGACAGATTACAAAGAGAAGGCAGTATCGTGCCAAAATTGTCTTAGGTGGGAGCGTGGTGGCCATGGCAGTGTATGATTTCAGGCGAGTGAGACTTCACTTAGGTTTCGTTCTGTCTTGTCTCTCCCATGCTGAGCCGGCTGCAGGTCCCTGAGAAGACAGGACTATTTGTGCCTCCATATCGAGCTCGTTCTAAGTAGATCCCTTTGCTGTGAACAGCCATCCCTGCCCTGCCACCTGCAGAGCCCCGCTCTTCTCACAGCTCAGCTCCTGTGTGATCTCTACGCAGCCCTGCTGATACACTGGTCCTGTAATAGGGTGGACCACACTTCCCTTTGTCCCCACTATACTCTCTATAAACTTCTGTAATTATACAGAGAATACCTTTTTTTTTTGACCTTCACTGATACATGTCTTTATCTTTCTGCTAAACATAAGTTCCTTAAGGACAGAAACTATTTCTTATTGATCTTGTATCTCAAGCGCACAACACAATGCCTAGAACATAAATGGGAATCTAATAAAAACTTGCTGAATAGATGGGTGAATGAATGAATAAAGGAATGAATAGGAGTGATGATTAGAGTAGTACGATATGTAGGATTAATTATTCTACTCTGAAACTTTTCCTGCATTATCAACCAAGCCTCCAGGAATGAGTTCTCCTTCCAATGCTTTCTCTTTCATAATCTTGATTCTCTTAGAATCTTAAACTCTCAAAAGAACTGTCTATCCCCTATCTACTCTTACTTACCAAACTTTGAACATTCAACAGAATGTTTCTGAAACTAAATACCATCCTCCCCCTTTTGACAACTGCTACTAGAGATTCTCACTCACCTACAAACCATATAGATTTGTCATCACTTTCAATTCCCTAAAAGCCCCAACTTTCTTTCTCCATCACTTCCAAACCTGATGACAATTCTGATTCTCTTTTCCTCCCTCTAACCCTCCAAGAGCACAACCTTCCACCTGCCTCGACCCCATCTCTTCTCAGTTACTGATAACCTTGGCCTCAAACTCACTCCTCCTCTTACGCTCTTCATTAATCTATTTCCACCCCCGCCCCCTCCCCCAGGATCATTCTCAGCTTTGTTCAAGCATGTTGGCTTCTGCTTTTCACAGAATGTTCACCGAATTCCATCTGTCCTTTCATCCACCACCCCACACAAGTCCTTCTGTCATTAACCTCCTATCCCTGTCCTCCTCTGCAGGCTCTTTTCAGGCCACTTTTAGACACGTATAGGTCTCCTTTATCTTCACAAAGTTATCACTGGATTCAACACCCTTATCTAACTGCCACTCCAGATTCTCCTACTGTTCATCAGATCAAAACCCATGCAGCAGTTCTCTAATTCCTTCCAATCTGAGACTTGTTTGAAGTAGTCCCAAGAAATGTAACAAGTCAGTTTTCGAGTCAAACCCAAGGTCAACTAATTCTTTCTCGTTCCTGATGATTGGTCCCACCCACTCTTCTCTCCTCAGCTTCAGACAGCTGGCCCTGACCCCTTTTTCCACATTGTGTTTGTTTGCTTCCTGTCTCCAATTGGTCGTTGATTCAACACCATCTTTCTGGTTCCATTATATCCAAACAACATTCATAAGCAGTACCATAAGCGTTGGGAAATATTCAATTTGATATAAAAGGTATTGGGGCACCTAGTGCAATGCCTGGCACATAACAGTTCTTTATATATCAGTTCTATACATTTACCCTTTCTCTGCCCATGATACCACCATGAGGTCTTTCGTTTCACAGGCAGAAACTGAGGACTGAGAGATGGATTCAGCTTTCCTAACATTCACAGTGGATCAGTGACTACATCAGAAGCAGGAACCAGGTCTCCCATCTCCAGACACAGGCACAGTATTCATCCCTTTCACTTCTCTACTTCGAAACCACATTTTACACCATGAAATTTCATTTCCCCAAACTCCAAAGAGACTTCCAGATTTAATAATCATCTGAAACACAGAGATTATTAACCACAGAGAAAGACTGACAAATGTGTCCCAATTTAAAACAAACTTATCGGTGCCAAGACCGAACGTCTTTGAAAAATAGAAAAGAAAAGAATGAATTCTTTACATTGCAAGAGGATACTCACTTTACAAAGGGGGAACCACTGAAAGTACCTCTAAAGTGTGCAGTATCCTGTTACTTAAAATAGCTTATATAAATTATATCATTTATATAGTTCTATATATATTGCATAAATGTCTGTGGTTTAAAATAGCATTTAATCTTCAAAGTTTAATTTACATAAAAACTTTGAAAGCCACCATAGGAACTGTGCAGCGTGTATGGTGACACCTCTGTAAGTGGGCGCTGGGTGCTCAGCTATGGATGGGTGCACCCACACGAAGACACCACGAGGAGTTTGTGAATCTCATTACAATGCTACCAGACAGTTCTGTCACTGACTAGCTTGGCAACCTTGGGAAAGCTCCTTAACCGCTACTGAACTATAGCTGATACATCTACAAAATGGCGATAATGCCTAGGATTAAAAATAATGTTTATCCAGCGTCTAATGCAATGCTTGGCACGTAATGGTGCTATTTGCCTCTGTTTCCCCTCCTCTAGCCTCTTTGTGAGATTCTCGGGTAACAATCCATGAAAGCCATCTTCCTCCAATCCGGAATGTTAACAACCCATAAACAGACTTTAAAGTTTTTCTTTAGGAAATCACATTTCTGCTCTTGTACTTATTTGTGATAGGAAAATATAAATAAAAGGAGACAGCCTCAATGCCCAACTAAAAGGAACTGGTTAAATACATTATGATACATCCATTTAATGTGATACTATCCATCCTAAATAATGTTAATGTGTATTTGAATTTGTTAATATGAAGAGCAGTTTATAATATATTATTAATTGAAAATGACAAGTCAAGACAGTACATATAGTCTGATACCATTTAAAGAAGTCTCATGCACGGAAACACACATGTACTTATACACTTATGTACATGTTTTATGAGTACAAAACTGTATCATTACTGGATTCCTTATAGCTGGACATTAAGAATGTTTCAAAATTTTTTTTCCTATTATAAATAAGTGAAAGAACGCAGACTTGATTTCCTAAAGAAAAGCTTTAACACGCTATGGAGATTAGACATTAAATTTTTAACTAACAATCAGTATCTCACTGTAATGAGATTATGGTTAATTTTAAAAAATGTAACCTACATTATGTATTTTCTCAAAAAATAAATATATATTACTTGCTTAATAAAAAGTAATTAAACTGGACAAAAACAAGCAAACCGTATATTCATTGTACCACATCAGATACCCTGGTGAGTCAACACACCAAGTGCACATCCCTCACCGACAGTTGACAGGCTATTGTGAAAAATACAGCAGTTCCTACTTTGAAATGTACATAGCAAATATCTGCTATTGACATTAATCAATTCATCAACTGTCTTTGTGTTTACACAAATTCCAAATGTGACCAGTAGTTTAAATGCCACTTCATGGCATCATCACTAGAGTCACTGTACTAGTATTGATGTAGCTTGAATTCCTGGGGAAAAATGTGCACAGATTCAAACAAACTTGAAAAATCCAAACAGAGTCTTTTATTAGTGACCCCTAATGACCCACAATCAAGGCTAAACATCTTGGCTAAACAATTATCTTTGGGAATTGAAATGTAAACAGAAAAAAAATTTGCTGCTTGCCCTTACCCTATGTGGCTATTCCTCTCTGGCAATAACACATCTGCATACATCCTATCAAAGTTAAAAAGTTCCTGGCACAATTTTAAAAGTTTTCACTTTCTCATTTAGAAAGCAAAATGGATATAATTATATATCGATGTACCCCAATAAATTGCTTTTTCCTAAACAAAACCCAGTATAAAACTATATAGAAAACAGCAGACTTTGTTCCTACAACTAGGCATCCAAAATGCCTCTGTAATGTTATTTATTCTCCTTACATTCACGTTTCCAAATCAGTTTGCCTCTCAAATATCATCATACGAATAGCTTTTCAAAACTCGGGTATGTAGTCATCTGCACACCGGTCTTCAGAATTATGTCCCAAGAACTGTTTAATGTTAGAAGTTCGAGTGCAGATTAAAAGTTCTAGAAATAAACTTTAAAATGTGTGGAGGTATACGTGTATGTGTTTAGAAGAAGGGATTTCACAAAGAATCAGTTTATGACTTTGCACTGGGCTCTAAAGAATTAAGATGAGTACAAACCTTGATGCCCTCTATAAACTGCAAACCGATAGATCAAAGTCGGTGAGGATACTATTTGTTAAGAGTCAGAACACTGTAGTCTCATATACTTCTGCTTTGAATGGATGTTGTTTTTGGACTGATTTCCTACAACCCTGACTATACTCGTTATGAATAAAGAGCCATTCCAGGAAACTTCCTTTCAGAGTCAGATGTTTTAGCCACACAAACCCCTGGCAGAGATAGGACTAAAATAAATTTCTTTCATTTTATTTTTCTACAATCATAAACCTGTGCAAATGTAGAGATAAACAAGAACTGCCAAAGGCAAATATCCCTTTCAGTGGATGGTATTAGCAGAATATCAACTTGTCTTTGCCGTGCCTTGTGACTCCTGTTGCTTACTTTCTAAAGAAATCTCACTACTTTTAAAAAGTGTAAATGGCCTTACATGGCATTCAAAATAAATGGAGAGAAAAGCACAATAAAAAAGGAAATAGTAAATGATTATATTAAACTCTAGCCCTTTACTTGGCCATCTGTCTTCAATTTCAGGCATGTTGTTTTTGAGTAGCGTCCCATTGTAACCAAATATAATAGGATAGGCAAGTTAATGAACTACGACACATCCCATAATAAATGTGATGTATCACCGAAGCAAAGCCACCCAAGATGCAAGGCAGCTACTGTTTTCCTGTGAAGCTACTAGTTTTTAGTTCAGATGCTCTGGGGAAAGAGTAGCCTCATTTATCTTTGTGTTTGTTATAAACCCTCAGACTGCTACCCTATCCTTTTTCTCCCTTCCTGACCTTGACCTTTAAAGAAAAATGAAAAAGGTAGAGAAGCCCCAGGGAGGTGTAGGTAAAGGAGAAAGAGGTGCGATTTGGATTCACCTGAAAGAAAAATATATGTTCACCATTTTCATCACCAATCAGGATTCCTCAGTAAATTACAAATCAGTTTTACTAACATGGAAATGGTTATTGGCCAATTCAATTATTGACCAACTGTGTCTTTGTATATTCCTCCCCTGAAACTAAACTCTTTCCTCAGAAAACTCCTAATTGGTTTACATTCTTCAAATTTATTTAGACAACACTATTCTCTGAAGCACTGGATTTAATTTCTTGCTTATTAAAAATATTCTAAATGTTATGAGAAATGAAATACACATTGTTAGAAATTGAGACACTTAAGATATTGCATTGGAGGAGTCTGAGTCTCCCCTAACCCATTTTTATTTTGTGTCTAATGGATTGAGTGATTTTGATCTAATAGGATAGTTGATTATAAAGTTCATTAATGTATGGGATTAAGGATCTCTTCCTGAACTCATTTCCTTCTCTGACTTTCCCCTTTCCATCTATTCCTCTTTAACTGCTCAAGTGAAAAATTGTCCTCCTTACTTACTTGAGCTGATTTAGGGCAGGAAGTTGATCCCTCATTCACAAGTGCTGAAAAACAGCATGATCCGTTTCATATTAGCATTCTCCTTTTTCTATGGGAGTTTTACTTCCCAGCATCAATTCTCATGCAGAGTATGGTAGACAGAGTGCTGAGATTCCCACCCCTTGGTGTACACACACTGTATACTCCCCTTCCCTCGAGTGTGAACAAGACTGGGGATATGATGGATTTCATAGGTTCACCATTAAGCTACCTTATATTGCAAAGGGGAAAAGATTTTGCAGATGTAATTAAAGTCCCAAATCAGATGACTTTCAATAAACAAAAGGGAGAGCCTGGGCGACCCTGGCCTTATCAGGTGAGCCTTGGAAAGGGACAGGGCCCTTTCTGATAGGAAAGATTCAAAAGTGCAAGGGTTTCTCCTGCTGGCCTTGAAGGAGCAAAGTGCTGTGTTATGAGGAAGGCCACGTGCAGGAAATGGTGTATGGCTAGGAGCTGAGAGTGACCGTGGTCTGACAGTCTGCAAGTAAATAGAGACCTGAGTCCCATAGCTTCAAGGAATGAACTTGGAAGAGGATGCTGAGTCTCAGATGAAATCACAGCCCAGGCCAACACCTTGATTTCAACGTGGAGAGACTCTGAGCAGAGGACCCGGCTAACGTGTGCCTGGACTCCTGACCTATGGAAACTGTGATATAATAAATTTGTGTTAAGTCACTAAATGTGTGGTAATCTGTTATAGAGCAATAGAAAACTAATACACACAGCACATGAATCCATTCAGGGGCATTGTAAAGTGTGTGATGATTACTTTCTTGCCAATCCTCAGCCTTACAATCATTCCCCTGAACAGTCACTATTTAGTAACACTCATGAGTCATAACTGCGAAGACAAACTCATTTGATCTTTGGATCATTCAAGCTGAAATCTAGATGTACCCCCCTCCTATTTCATAGATCAGGAAACAGGTTCAGAATAATTGACTAGTTTGAGTTTATACTGTTAATAAGTAGAAAGAATTTGAGATCTATTCCGGAGTTCTTTCCACAAAAGTAGAGAAACTGGATTAAGATTTACTTTTGGGGGACTTCCCTGGCTGTCCAGTGGTTAAGACTCCACGCTTCCACTGCAGGGGGCATGGGTTCGATCCCTGGTCGGGAAACTAAGATCCCACATGCTTTTGGTTTAATTACAATGGAATCAATCCCTCCCACTTCTGAGTTGTGTTAGCACTGCTATTTGTTGTCAGTCTATTTCCTATAACACCCAATACAATTCATTTTAACTGTACTAGAACTTTTGTTTCCCATAGTATTATATCAGCAGAGCATGCTGTAACTGATAAGTATTTAATTGATATTTTGTGAATTAATGAATGACTTTAATGAGGATGAATTGGCTGGGTAGATGGGAGAGACAATTAGAATTATTAAGACATCTGCAAATTATAATGGGGTGGAGGAGTGGGGGCAGGCAATTAGGAATGTAGAAAGGCTTTAAAACCAGATGCCTATCATTAATCATTAGAGAAATGCAAATCAAAGCTACAATGAGATATCATCTCACACCAGTCAGAATGGCCATCATCAAAAAATCTACAAACAATAAATGCCGGAGAGGGTGTGGAGAAAAGGGAACCCTCTTTCACTGTTGGTGGGAATGTAAATTGATACAGCCACTATGGAGAACAGTATGGAGGTTCCTTAAAAAGCTAAAAATAGAACTACCATACGACCCAGCAATCCCACTACTGGGCCTATACCCTGAGAAAACCATAATTCAAAAAGAGTCATGTACCACAATGCTCATTGCAGCACTATTTACAATAGCCAGGACATGGAAGCAACCTAAGTGTCCATCGACAGATGAATGGATAAAGAAGATGTGGCACATATATACAATGGAATATTACTCAGCCATAAAAAGAAACGAAACTGAGTTATTTGTAGTGAGGTGGATGGACCTAGAGTCTGTCATACAGAGTGAAGTAAGTCAGAAAGAGAAAAACAAATACCGCATCCTAACACATATATATGGAATCTAAAAAAATAAAAAACAAAAAGGTCATGAAGAACCTAGGGGCAAGATGGGAATAAAGACAGAGACCTACTAGAGAATGGACTTAAGGATATGGGGCGGGGGAAGGGTAAGGTGGGACAAAGTGAGAGAGTGACATGGACATATATACACTACCAAATGTAAAATAGATAGCTAGTGGGAAGCAGCTGCATTGCACAGGGAGATCAGCTCGGTGCTTTGTGACCACCTAGAGGGGTGGGATAGGGAGGGTGGGAGGGAGGGAGATGCAAGAGGGAAGAGATATGGGGATATATGTATATGTATAACTGATTCACTTTGTTATAAAGCAGAAACTAACACACCATTGTAAAGCAAATATACTCCAATAAAGATGTTAAAAAAAAAAAGATGTCTAAGGAAAAAATTAAATTTCTAAGGAAATACTTGCAACATATATTGATGAAATACTTTGACACTGTGACATACTCAAACCACATCTCCCAATAAAGTCATCATTAATAAAATAGAAAACAACATTAATGAAATAGAATTACAGGGCTGTGATTTCATCTAAAACCTTGGCAATGTAATCATCTCTCTCTTTTCGCTGCACATATGTCACTCTCGCTGTAAAGACTGCGACCTTAAAAAGTAGATCAATGTGAAAAAATGTCCACCAATCTCAGGTCACCCTAACATCTCTTCCAAGGGAACTTCAAGAATACCTCACATTGGAAAGAACTAGAACCCTAGACTAACCTCTGAAATACTCAGCTCTTGCTTTAACAAGGGATGAGCATTGACTGAACTCTACATTTCTCTGAAGCCTCTTGTTGCTTAATTGTGACAGTAATCAGGAAGCTGGAGGCTCCTCGAGGGAATGCCTACTCTTCCAGCTCTATACTCTCTGATTCTAGCGCAATGTCTCTGTATGAGATGAGGGTAAATTATGTATTTTGCTCCTGATGTTTCTCCAGTTGTCGGAACTGAGTGAGTTCAGCTGTAACAGCTCGTGTGAGAATCAGGCATGTCGGGGGCAGAAATAGCAAAGACAGAAAGAACAGCTAGTGGAAACTGGCTGCATGAATTGTACAAATTCAAGGAGTCACTCTTTCTCAGTGGGAATTTTGGAGGGTTTATGAATTAAGTCTGATTTCTATTGAATAAGAGATATTTAAAATGTACACTTCTTGGAGCACATTCTTTTCCTTTTATTTCCACAAAAATTTTCATGTGAGGGAAGAATGCTGACCTTTGCATTTGACTTATTCTTAATTTCAGAGAAACATGACCAACAAGAACGTCATCGAAGTGTGAGTATAGTAATTAAAGGGAGAAAATAAAGAAAGGACTAAATGTCATCCAAAAGAAATTCTCCTGAAATGTAGTTTACTCCAGTCTTGGACTTCAGTGTAAGTGAGCCTATCTCTGAAGTCCCAAACTGGAAGAGATTACCCTGGTCCCCAGGTCTAAGGTAACTGTAAGGGTAGCAATCCAGGAAAAGAGTGCTCAAAAATGGCTTACACATCAAAGGAGACACGTGTCCCCTGTTAGTTTTGTTGGTCCTGGTTTTCAGTCTATAACTCCTGGAAATGACAATTATTCTTTGATATCACATGAATACTCTTTATCCAGAAAGAGTATGGATCATACTCAATCATTTATTGAGAGTGATGGAGGTATTAGCTAATGCTACGGTGGTAATCACATTACAATACATCAATGCATCAAATTAACATATTGTACACCTTAAGTTCACACGAGATCATATGCTAATTATATTTGAATTAGAAAAAGAGCATATTAATGGTCTAAAAGAGTAAATACTAGTTCCAAAGATGTTTAAATTATCACTATCACATAACTAACACATGGCAAGGACCTTGCAAGTCTATCAAAAACTTCAAAGTAGGGTTGCCAGATAAAATACAGGATGCCCAGTCAAATTTAAATCTCAGATAAATAACAAATTATTTTTTTTAGTATAAGTATACCCCAAACATTTCATAGACACGCTTATATTAGAAATTATTCACTGTTTATCTGAAATTCAGTTTTAAATGAGCATCCTGAATTTTTATTTGCTAAATATGACAACCCTACAGAAGACATTAGGGTGGAATCACTCTGAACTTCCCAGACTGAACATTTTATTCTTTAAATCATTAGCTTTCATGTTACCTGGAAAGAAAAGAACAGCAGAGAAGATTGTCATTTCCTAAACAATTTTTTCCATTGGTCTGTGTACACTGTCCTGGACCAAAGGTAAAGTTCCAGTAATAACTATCCCAACAATTGCAACCAAAATAGAACAGAGATGTACGATAGGTATCGCAAATACCTAACTTTTAGTCACATTTCATCAAATCATTTTTAAGTGGACATGGAGGTTGCATTTATAAAGTACTTACTATAATCTAACATTGATACATGCCATGTAAATAAAAGACCAAAGTATAGTCTGCTGGGTTGAGGAGCTTAAATTTGGTTTAAGGAAATTGTGACGATACATGAAGCACAATTGGAAAAGGATGAAGACCTGCAACTTACTTGGCATTCAAGTTCAAGTGTGTGCTCTACAGGCTCATTCATTTCTTCACGTATCAGAGAGATCCATGGTCAGGTCTTGTTCCAGTGCTGGTGAAAAAGCTGTGAACGAATCAGATAAAAGTCCTTTCTTTGATAGAGTTCCATTCTAGTTGAGCGTAGATAGATAATAAACAAATGAATTCATAAAGAAATGTCGAGTGGTAATAATTTCTATGGTGACTATTGAAAAAGGAAGTCAGGAGTGAACTTAGGTTTGGGGCAAGCAAGGTTGTCTCTAAGGAGGTGACATTTCAGCTATGCAACAAGAAGGAAACAGCCTACAGGAAGATTGAAGAGAAGCAGCAGTCCAGCAGGGAGTAGAATGAGTGAGTGCGAAGACCTGAAAGTAGAAGTGGCCAAGGCAGAAACAAGCTTGCCGTGACTGAGCAACAGAGAGAAGGATCCAGTGCCTGAGTCAGCAAAGAGGAGATGAAGGCAGGGCCATTTAGGTCAGGATTTTGGTCCACCTGTTCTACGTTTCTTCTAAGAGACAATGGAAGGCTTTAACAATGGAAGGCTTTAAGCAAGAGAGTGACAGGATGTGAAGTATATTGGAAAAGAAATCATCCCAGCTGCTGTGAAGACACAATTTTCTGTACACAATAACCAAGGAAGAGTAGAAACAGAAGCAGTGATGGAGAGACAATGACCCTAAGCAGGCGATGGTGGTTTATCTCAAGTTGGAATGAAGATGGAGATAGAGGTTAGGTTTGAGATGGATTTTGGAGGCAAAGTTGATAGGACTTGCTAGTGGCCAGGTGGGAATCAAGGGTGCTTCCTTAAGTTTCGACCTAAGCATCTGGAGGATGAGACTACCATTTACTGAGAAGGAGAATCAGATAACCAAAAGCTTTACTATGGAACTTGTTCAGTTTGAGATGTCTTTTCATCAGCCAAGTGGATATGTTAAATAGGAGAGCAAGATTAAATCTGGGCTGGCATAGTCTAGAAAAGAACTTGCAGAAGAAAGAAGACTTGCCTTTGAAAAGTGAGTTGGATTCAAATGGATACTGGAGGAATTTTCTGCATTTCTTGCAGAGGAAAGAAAATTAGAAAAAGATGTAAAAGTGAGAAAGAGCATGAAATGTGGTTGGAAGTGAAAGAATGGGGAATCGATGTTGAGGAAAAGTAAGAGGTAAAATTAGACTTGTGAAGTAGGGCTAGTGTATCCGGACCTCCAAAAAAAGAGTTTGAACTCTTCCTCTAAAAAACATGTAGGAGCTGGGATAAATTTCAATTTCTGTTCTGACTTGTTCTCTGTTTTATCTCCAGTTCTTACCACAGAGTCTGGTATGTAGAAAGTTGTCAATTTATTAAATGAATGAATGGACAATGAATGAATGATTAGAAAGCTAAGTGTGTTTGCACAATGAGAGAACGAGTGAAAAAAAAAGCAATGAAAGGCTCTCTTTTACAAACATTTAGGTTTTTCAGAGAAGGAGATAAAGCCTTTGTATAATATAGTGGTGAAGAAAAGGAAATAAAGCTGCCTTATTATGTTGCCTAGCATGGTAAGATGACAAAGGTAGATGGAAAATACAAGTTCAATCTCTCCAAAGGTACTAAAGTTTTAAAATATCACAGGAGATTTCTACTAAAACAATGAATTCAACAGAGAACCTAGCTGATTAATGAGATTAAGCAAAATTTGGATAAGACTTTTTAATGTTCTAAAAATCAAGTGGCTGCAATTTTTCTCTCAACTACTCATGTCACATGCCATTCAATTCTTAAATAGGTTTAAAGTTGAAAGTTTATATTATTTTTGTTCAGTGTGCCTGTAGCGTTTCTGCTGAAGTTTGAAATTGATTAGATTGTTTTCTAGGGCACAATATCAATATCCAGTGGAACAATGAATCAAGTTCTCCCTTTTCTTTGTAACCTGCTATTGTTTCAAATAATGTGCATTTTCTACAAAGCTTGTAATTGTCATAAATTCATATTTATGTATGCAGATACACAAGTATGTTATAGTTTTGTCACTGTAGAGATGGTCGTGTTGCATTGTTCACTCAAGAAGTAAAACTAAGTCACTGCTCAGCACACAATGAGGAAAGCAGAGGAGGAGAAACCTCCCATAAAGTCAATAAGATTTGCTGGCACTCATTTGCTATTGGCCGCAACGTTCTCAGACTATACACTCCTTTTATTGGATTATTACTTTAATGGGACTTTTTAAAGGGCATTTTAATAGCCTCCCTGTTTCAGCAGATATACATTGAAAGGCATTTGGAATACTTCCCAGTTGCAACATTTTTGATCTTCTCATTTCTTAGAATTCTGACAACCTACCAGGTAACAGTTAGTATGATATTAAGCTGACACATTCCAGAGTTGGCAGTTGTTAGATTTGCCAGTGCAGTTTGCTGCCCAGATCCCATGGGCCTGAGATTTATTGCCTTTTCCTCTTACCCACCTCTCCATAGACCCTTCCCCCCACCTTTTTTTTTTTTTTTTTTTTTAACTCTTTGGCTGAATATACTATGGGTGCGTTTTTAGGTACATCATGACTATTCACGGTAAATGTGTGACCTAGTACAAAACAAGAATTAGCCACAGAAATTCTCATATTAGAAATTTGCACTATGCTGTGTTATTTGAAGAATCAGAGATAGCTTGTTTAGAGCAAAGATATTTGTTTTCTTCACCCAGAGTCATGCCATTCTCAGAACTCTCCTAAGTTCACAGATGGATCATGGGTGATCTGGAAACCCTCTGAAAAGCTAAATCCAGCAGAGCGACTCTGCTGTGGCCACTACTCAGATTTCTTTCCCAAACAAGAGCTGAAAGCATGGAAAGGAACAGGGAGGGAAGACATTTAAAAATGATTCTAAAAAATAATTATAAATGGTTATAAAAAATTCTTCAAAGGCTACCGTTTTGGCGGCCAATGATAACGAGGGCCAGACAAGTGTCAAACTCTCCTGGTGTTGAGTTGGCTTCAATTCTGTTGGAAGCCATCTTCTTCCTGATAGAGGAAGCAAAGAGAAGAAGGTAGGCCATGGTATTAAATAGCATCTTGTCTTACAGTGGAGCTACCTGACCTCTGTTCCACATTGGGTTTTTCTAGGTTCAGGTAATGAGAAGGGTTGTAGGAATTGGCATAGACATTAGGCCAAGGCATTCTTGATATAGCACTAGGTCCAATGCATTCCTTCCTTCATTTATTCAACAAAGGTTTATTGGGCACTAACCATGAGCCAAGCATGGATTTAGGAACTAAAAACATAAAGACAGAAATAGGCTCTGACCTCAAGGAGGTAAATATCTAGGGGGGAGACAGAGTCATAACAGATAAATAGAGTCCAGTATTAAAAATAAAATCATAGATCCATGCACTAGCAATTGTGAGAGTGTGAAAGAAGGGCACCTAATCCAGCTGGAATGACAGTGGGGGAACGATTCCTAAATTGAATTGTTAATAATAGTTAGCAAGGTGCGCTTGGAATGCAGAAGGCTACGAGGATCCCATAAGCAAATGCACCAAGTTGACAACACACATAATGTGTTTGGAGAACTTCATGCACTGCAGTATTTCTGTTTTATAAACTGTGAGTTGTGGGCAAAGAGAAATGTGCTGAAGAAACCAGGCAGTGATCAACACAGAGGGCTTGATGTTTAGTTGCTTCCAACACTGTCTACCATGAAGGCACATATGGCTGTTTACATTTAAATTAAGTAATATCTCAAAAAAGAAAAAGTTAGTTCTTTAAGATGCACTAGTCATATTTCACAGGCTCAACAGCCACGAGCAGTTAGTGGCTACCATGGAGAGTGCAGATTATAGAACATTTCCATCAGCGCAGAAAGTTCTATTGGGCAGTGCTTGTATAGGCAGTCCTGAACCTTTGAAGTGTTTTATATAAAGAAGTTAGATTTAGGTCTTAGATTCACACGGGGGGCTCTGGAGGACACATTTGAAAAGATAAGATGGAGACAGGAGGTCCTTTAGAGAGAATACTTGATGTTCCATGGAGCTTCCATTCTAATGGTGAAACAGACAAAAAGCAACAAATAGTAAGTAAAATACATAGAATGTCAGAGAGTGACAAGTATTAGAGACAAAGACAAAGGAAGGGAGGAGAATAGAAGGGGCTGATGGGGGGTTCAATTGTAAATAAAGTGTTTAGAGAAAGTCTCACTGAGAAGGTGACTTTGGACCAAAGACCTGAAAGAGGTAAAAACATGACTTAGGTATCTAGGGACGAGGTGCATGAATATCTCGATCTATTTAAGACACATGTGGATCATGATTTAAAATTTTTATATTCTTTATCTCATTGAATCAGTCAGAGATTTCCCAGAGAAACAGAACCAAAAATATACGTGTGTGCATAAATATGTAGGTATATATAAAGGGACTTGCTAAAGGAATAGGCTAATGCAATTATGCAGTTGTGGCGCCTAGAAAGTCTAAAATCTGTCGGGCAAGCTGGAAACTCAGGCAGGAATTGATCTTGCAGTTTTGAGGCAGAATTTCTTCTTTTCCAGGAAACCTCAATTTTTGCTCTTAAGGCCTTCAGCTGATAGGATGAGACCCATCCACGTGATCACGGATAATCTTTTTTACAGAAAGTAATATGCTAACTTGTATATGCTAACCACAGTTGCAAAACACCTTCTCAGCAATATCTAGCCTAAAGGTCATTACCTAATCCCCATGTTTCAGATAAGGGAATCGAGGTTCATAAAGACTAAAAACTTGACCAGACTAATTCAAGGGGAAGAGTAAAGAGCCTAACACCTGTCTAAGTCTCCTGAAACTAAATCTAGTTCACATTTTGCTACCCAGTCTAAGTAAACCAGACAAAGAAACCTGAATTAGACCACATAGGGAGCTCCAGTTTAAAGAATAGATTCAGACATGCATTTATATTTTATGACATTCACCATTGAAATCTATTTTTGAAATGAAAAGTTCTTATCTTTATCTCTTTGAATATTTTTTCCCATTCTGCAATTTTTTTCTATTCTGTCTTTATGGTACTTCTACTGGATATATATTGAAATTCAGTTTCCCAAGTCCATAATCTCTCTCTCTTATTTTTCATTTGTTTATCTCTCTGTACTGCATTCTTCGGAGTTTCCTTACAACTATCTTTCAGGGTATGAATTTTCTCCTCAGTTATGTTAATATGCCTTTAACCAAACATTTAGTATTTTTATAACAATTCTTATGTTTTTCATCTCTAGAGATTCTTTATGGTTCTTTACCCCATGTTCCTTTTCTTTTTTACTTTTCTTTTTGCTTCCAACTTGTATGACTTTATTTTAAACATATTTATTTTAGACAACACTACTAATTGTATTTTCTGAAGCTTTTGAGAATTTAATCCTACAGTTGGATGTGCCCTCCAATTCTTGCTTATAGTAATGGAGTTTTATTCATATATTTTATAATTTGGGATTGTGAGCTCATCTTCAGTGGGGCTCTACCAGCAGAACCCCTGTGGCTTGGGTTAAGGGCATGTCCCTCTAGAGTTATTTTGCATTTGCTTCCTCCAGGCAACCCAAGGATATCTCCAGCTTGGGACTCATTTTAATATTAATTCTTTTGCTTTAGGGGCACAAATTATGCAAGCAATGTAATTTGAACATCAAACCCAAGTGTGATATAAGCCCATGGGAATGAATTCTCAAGAGAGACTTGTCCTTAGCAATAATACAGGCAGAAACAAACAAGTTTCTTTGTAATGTCCTTCTGCCAGTGGAAGGATTTTTATAACCCAGTTTTTTACTGAGGGTTCAGACTTTGAGTATCCAGGTTTTTATATGAGAAGTCTAAGTTCCAAGTCTTTGCTTTACCAGGGCTTCATGTAAATGAACTTGTATTACCTAGACTGACCACCTCTCTTTAACCCCTGGGGTAGCTAGCTTGCTTATCCTCTGGTTTTCAATTCCTGCTTTGTTTCTGACAGATAAATTAGATTGATACATATTATGCTAGAAAATATAGTAATTATTCTTTTTTAATGTAACTGCCTATTACTTGACTAGACACACACACACACACACACCCCAACATACGTAAAGGTACTTCAACTAGTTATAATAATAGTCTCCATTCACTGAGCCCTCAGAATATGATAGGAACTATGCCACCGTGTGTGTGTTATCTCAATAGTACTATTACTATACCCATTTTACAGGTAAGAAAACAGAATTTGAGGACTTGGGAAACTGCCTTAAAGTGACAGACTAGCATGGAAACCCAAAGTTATCTGAATCACTGGAGATGTTTTTAATCATCATACCATATAGCTTCCACATATGAGAGAAAGTCTCAATATATGCATGTCTTTTCTCTGTTTTAAAAACTTTTAGTTTAACAAAATATTCATAGATTTTATAAATTGTTAGTGATTGTATAAATGTATTTATATTTTGTCAACCAAATGTCATTTTTGTATTTAAAATCAGGCAGAAAATTTATCATGGTAAAAATGTAAGTTAATTTGCTTTTGCAAACTGGATTTGAAAGGAAGTAAAAATATAATAAACTTACGTTTCTTCTTCATGGTAGGGAAGTATCTGTCCACCTAAATAAATTATGCAAACTACCAGATTAACCTTTCACATACAGAATTTTAATAATTTTAGTAGAAATGTTGCTTCCTTCTTTTTATACTATTATAGTTTTTACAAGGTGTAGTCACCAATCCAGACTCTCCTTTGTAACCCCTGAGGTTCCCAACACTCATGGCTTTTTGAACATTTTTAAAATAAGGCAGCCTCAATGGAACCACTTTGGTTCTATAAACAGTTTTATATCTTTGGACCAAAATCGGGATGCATCAGGATCTCATTCTCTTTTTTTCTAGGAGATTCCTCTGCTTGGCTAAATTCATGGTTAAAAACAGATTTATAAAGGAGCGCTACTATCCAGTAGCATCAAGAACAAAAAAAATGTATATATCAGCTTAAGAATAATATCAAACTCCTCAATTTTAATTTATTTTTCCTATTGTAAATAGCAGAGCAATGAATACTAAATCATGTGAGATATGAGCATTTCCCCCAATTAATCCATATTATTTAACTACTTTTCTAGAAATTTGAACATTTTACCTCACTCTCATAGACATTGAATGTGCTTTTTTTGCTAATATGATTAGCAAATATAATTTTTCACCTCTAAAATTAGAATATTTAGTGAGGTCAAACATCTTTTAAAACTCAATAGCATTGGTATTTCTTCTATTGTGAAATAATTGTGTCTATTCATTCTCCATATAATTATTTGAGTCTGAGTTTATTTCCCTCTACATGTTTTATGTAGTAATATTTAATTATTGGTTCCAATACTTCCCAGTTAATTGATCAACTTTTAATTTGGGGGCTTTTGGACACACAAAGTCTTCTAATTTTTAGATATTCAAACCTATCTGTTTCAATTTTTATGATATTTTGAATGCTTTTAACTTCTCTCCCCACTATTTAGAGATTGAATAGATATTTGTTTCTACTTTTAGCTTTCATGGTTCTCTTTGCTGACACTGACACTCTCATTGATCTGGAATTTATTTTAACATTTAGATGCAGTAATAATCTAAATTGATTTTTTTTCTAAATAGGTAACTTATCTTCTGCAGCATTAATAGTCTTGCATAATCCATTTATTCTCAATGGATTTGAAATGACTCTTTTAAAAAATAAATATTAACTACTTATATATTATAGGGTGTATCTAGTTTCCCTCTGTTATTTATTTTAAACATTCTTGAGCCAGTTCTACACAGATTTAATTTTCAGAGCTTTACAGTATCTTTACATATCCAATAGGCATATTCGCCAACCATACACCCAAATGCCCTGCCTTATTATTCTCCCTGCAAAAAATTCTGAGTTATTTTTAATGGTTTAGTTCACTATCATTAAGCCAAATTCAGGTAAAAATAAAATCTTTTCAATATATTCACAGTTCTTACTGTGCACATCAGATGTTTGTTACATTTTGATACCATGGTACCCTCTGGACATTGGCACTTAAATATTGTGGTACGTTTCTCCTAAAAAGAATTCCATGACCAAGAACATTTGGGAAAGAGTGCCTATTTTACCCTCCTCTTGGAGGTTCACAGCAAATATGAGCATATAAAAGAGAGAGAAATAAAGAAATTGCTCGGTAAAGAAACCTGTGTTTAACCTAGTGTTTTCCAAATATTCAGTCTATTTTATATTTTGCTGAACAATTACTAGCAAACTATCAAGATGGCTTCTCTGCTCTATATGTTCCTTTTGGCTACTCCCAGTCCTTCTTTTTAATCCCTTTTGCCTGAAATGCTGACCAATTCCCTGGCTAAGGAGCATGTTTCTATGTAGGAGTGCCTCTAGCTGGCAGAAGACAGAAAGGGACAGAGATGGCAGAGGTGCTGAATGTGCGTTATGTCAGACCCATCAAAGAGGTTTGCACTCTTTCATGCTGTGGGAGCTCATGGGAGCGACTTCAGTCAAGGAACAGAGGCGTTGGACCATGTTGCCTAAGTCTTCTGAAGAGAAGCAGAGTCTCCAGCGAGCCTGCAGCCCAGCTGAAAGTGGGTCACTTCACCACTGAGGAATGGCACTGGGTCACACTTCAGAGACCCTGCGGTGAGGGAACAGACCCTTATTCATCATGGGGCAGATAGTGTTTTTCCTCCCCTGTGATAGATTCACTCTGGCCCGGCAG
Organism: Eubalaena glacialis; assembly: GCF_028564815.1. Classification (NCBI taxonomy): domain Eukaryota; kingdom Metazoa; phylum Chordata; class Mammalia; order Artiodactyla; family Balaenidae; genus Eubalaena; species Eubalaena glacialis. Next base: position 122,214,354 of record NC_083720.1, on the reverse strand, counting down.
CCTTTATGGTTAGGCGTGACTTCCTGAGGGATTTTCCCTGGATTCACAGAAGGTTCCCTGAATACCAGGGAAAGCCTGACTCACCCACAGGCCTTCCAGGGTGGGGCTGGCATGAGTTGGATGCAACTTCTTCGACTTGGCTGAACTCCCACGACGGTAATTAAATCAGCTGCCCCAAGGAGAAATGGAAGAGGCCCCACGGAGGTGCTGACAGGGGCAATAAAATCTCCTCTCACAGGCTTCTCACTGGTGCCCTAGGGTGACATGTGAGGGAGCTTGGAAAATATTTTTTTTCTCTACAACTTCCTTTTTCCCTACAGCATCTTCTCCAGCAAGTCCATGTCCCTGCATCGTACTAGCTGATACCTATCCTAATAACTGCTCCTCACCATGCTTTGGATAATTGGATCCAAGTCTGGATCCTAACTTTGCATCTTAATCCTTAGCTTCTGTACAAAAAGGCTAAAGCTTCCTTTCAATATCCTATCTTGTATTCTCTATCACTGACGTTACAAGAGCAATCTTGGTCTATTTACTGCCACCCTTGGAAGAGGCCCTTGAATTCTCACATGCTGTCACTCGGGTGCCAACACAAGCCCATATCTGATTTCTGTAAACAAGCAGGGTGATGGAGCTGCCTGGTAGTTAAGTCCCTCCGAGGAAGTCAAGGGTTTGTTTGCCGTTACTTAAAGCCCCCAGTAGCCAGACACCAGATAAAGAGACTATATCAGCTTGGCTGGGGAAGTAATGTGGTAAGTCACAGAAAGAAGGAAAGGAGACGCATGGAAGGCAATTTATCAAGGTGTTTGAATCCCAGTTCTGACTCTTACTAGTTGAGTGACTTCCGGCAATCTACTTTATCTTGTCTTTAGTTTCCTATGAAACAGGGATGGCAATAGTGTTAGTTTCACAAGAATGTCAAGATGATTAAGTGAGATAGTGTGTATATAGATATAAAATACATCTGACATAGACTTATGCCCAGGAAAAGTTAAGAATTATGGTGACCACAATGGCCTTTGAGGGGTCGCTAAAACCTTGGAAGTTCAGTGCCCTGAGTAACTTTCTGGGAAAAAGGGTCTATAACTTTCATTATGAGTTCTCCAAATTATTAAAAGCTCCTGAAATCACGGAAAGCAATGTGAAAACATTGAGTATCACTGAAATAAAGACAGCTGTTCCAAACAAACTGGTCTTTCCAAAGTCACAAAGACAACAACTACCAAATTGTTATCCTTGACTAAAATGTACTCCGTTGCTTTCCCTCACTTATTTAAATATCCTCTTTCCTCCAAAACTCAGGTCAGCTAACCCCTTGCTGAATACCTGACTGGACCACTCAGCTGATACTTGCATAGTTCCCTCTGTACACGTTGGTCCTTTTTCTCCAACTTCGTCCCAGCTGCTGGAAAGCAAGGCTCCAATATTATATCTTCCTTCAATGCCCAAGACAATCCTTTGCAATGTTTACTAATAGCAACTGTGTGTCACTGATAATGATATTTGTCAAGGTGTATTTCTACATAGAGTATAATGAACTTCTTCTAGGTAAATTCATATAATGGACTATCCCCTCTCTACAGCACAGCATCCAACGTATAAGTGCTTCATGAGTGAGGGGTGAATAAATAGTTAAAAAACTGGGTGGCTACGAGAAAGTTATACACCAATAAATGGATAAATTAGGCAGGTAAGATCAAGAGGAAGTATTTTTTTAAAAAGATCACATATGGAGGATGTAACCAACCCTCTCAGCACTTATTTCACATTTTTCAAACATTTATAACTTGTGTACCAAAAATTCACTGGAACAATGTATTTTCATCAGGAGACCAAAGTTTAAGTCTAAAGGATCAGCCACCCTTCCATTCTGCCTGAGGACAAAGTCCAAACCACAGTTCCATTAGTTTTCCTCTTATGGTCTTAACATGAAGTGTATCACCCATCCTTGAATTGTACATGTATAGAAGTTTCCCAGGACCACCTAGGATAAACTAAATAGAAAAGGGAAGATTCTTAAAATCAAAAGGAAAACAGCCAACATGGCAAGTAAATTATCTTCTGCGGTGATAGGGTTGGGAGAGAAAGGGGAGATGTTTGTGCAAAGCAACCACAAAGTGCCATCGGAGCTATTGACGGATAAGCTGTTTCTGAAACCTCTGCTTTTTAAAGAAACCATATCAGCAGCACCAAACAACTCATTTGCTGCAGATTTGTCTTCGAACAGTTTTTTTGCAAAATGCTGATAAGCGCAACTTAACTTGAGAGAGTAACTATATACATTATTCATTTAAACAGAGCAAATGAGAAACCATAACACATATACAACTATGGAAACTGAACAAATACGCTCATGAGAAGGCAAACAAAGATGCTGGCTGGCTGTTTGCAGGGGACAAAATTCTAGGCAGGGCACAAAATTAAAGAAATTATGGCCGCTGTGAGTGGAGGTGAATCTCTCCTAGAAATTCAGGCTGTTACTATTTTTCTCCAACAAAGGAGCATTTCTGCTTAAATTTCCTAAGAAATTCTAAACTGAAATTTTACAGAGTACTGATTTATTAGCTTCCTTTCTGGCCAATGTATTTTTATGATGACTGAAAATAGAATTGGAAAAATAAGTTAACTGATGTGGATCATACTGTATCTTTAATAAAGCAAACAGTGATGCCAGATTCTGAATACACAGTTAAGTATAGAAGCATCACGTCTTGGAATGAATAAGGAAAACTGAACCCCAAATCACCATTTGTACAATAATATCAGGGAACCCTGCACAGCTGCATTTCTCAAATTACGTTGCAGAGAATATTAGTTCTGTTGATGTTAGCAGGTGTTATGTCAAATTAATGTTCTATAGTCAAATCTCTCACTCCCTTGCTAATAAAGAAGGTCATATATACAGACACATAAGAAACAAGCTCAAAGCAGTAATTTTTTTAAAGTAGACTTTATTTTTAATTGAAGTATAGTTGATTTACAATATTGTGTTAGTTTCAGGTGTACAGCATAATGATCCAGTATTTTTGCAGATTATACTCCGTTACAGGTTATTACAAGATAATGAGCATAATTCCCTATGCTATGCAATATATCCTTGTTGCTTATCTATTTTTTACATAGTGGTTTGAATCCCTTAATCACATATCCCTAATTTGTCTCTTCCCCCTTTCCTCTCCATTTTGGTAACCACAAATTTGTTTTCTACATCTGTGAGTCTGTTTCTGCTTTGCATATATATTCATTTGTATTATTTTTTATATTCCACATATAAGTGATATCATACAGTATTTGTCTGTCTTTGTCTGACTTATTTCACTAAGCATAATATTCTCTAGCTCCATCCACATTGGTGTAAAGGCAGTATTTCATTCTTTTTTTATGGCTGAGTAATATTCCATTCTATATATACACCACATCTTCTTAAAAATCCAATCATCTGCTGGTGGGCACTTCTGTTGTTTCCATATCTTGGCTATTATAAATAGTGCTGCTATAAACACTGGGTTGCATGTATCTTTTTGAGTTAGTGTTTTCATTTTTTCTGGATAAATACCCAGGAATGGAATTGCTGGATCACACAGTAGTTCTATTTTGAGTTTTGTAAGGAAACTCCATACTGTTTTCCGCAGTGGCTGCACCAGTTTACATTCTCGGCAACAGTGTATGAGGGTTCCCTTTTCTCCACACCCTCTCCAGCATTTGTTATTTGTAGACTTTTTGATATGGCCATTCTGATCAGTGTAAGGTGATACCTCATTGTGGTTTTGATTTTCAGAGCAGGACTTTTTAATAACATGTTTTAATAAGTTTTCCAGGTTACATCCTAAGATTAGTCATAGCAGGTCTATGACCTACTTCTGCTTCTATTCTCAAAGTGTGTTCAAGAACACTTGTTCTACAGAAATTACATAAGTACATAATACATAAATAATGTACTTGGTAAAACAATTGAGAGAATTTCTATAATATATCCTTATTTTTAAGAATCACAACATACATTAGTTCACTAAAAGCTCTAAAAAGTCCTATAGTAACAAAATCCTATTGAATCCAGCATTGCCAACAGTTATCTCATCATGAAACTCTCTTCTTTTCTTAATATGTAATATTTATTAATAACTTCTATAACAGACTCACTTTGGAATATCCTAGCATAGAAAAATATTTAATGACATAAATTAAAAAGTACAAACAAAAGTCAAAAAACTAAAACAAAAGTCGCAAAACAATGTACACACTATGATCCTATTTTTGTAAGATAATTACATATTTGTTTTTCCCATTTTTCTAGAACACATATTTTTGTTAGAAAAAGTATATTAGCGATAACATTTTTTAAACACTTAATACTGTTTTATTTGGCATGGGAGAAAGCTATCTAGAGTATGGACCCATTTTCTAAAGTTTCCAAGCATTCCACTCACTTTTAGGGCCATAACAGGAGCCAAACACCTTCAGTGAGTGACGGCCCCGTCTTGCTATGCTGGGTGTTGAATGCTGAATATTGAATGTCATGGGAAGTGCCCCAGGCTCCTATTTCTACTCCTAATTGGTGCACCTGAAAAATATCCATTGAACTGAGCTTTGAATGGCCTGCATAATTAGTATCGTATATAACAAGGCCAAATGTAAAAATGAAGTAGTCCCATGCTTTTCACCCCAAGCACCAACTTTAGGCACCTGACAAAATACTATTCAATTTTACCTAAATGTCACTTTCCTCCTTGAGTGAACATAAGTCCTGGGTTTCTCCCTCCCTTTAGTAGGTGGGCCAAGGATTGTGGAACAAGAAGCTCTCTCAGCCCAGGGAGGACCAGAGGGAAGATGAGAGATAGAAAAGCTGTATGACCCTCCACTCCCCACAAAAGAAACCAGAAATTGTGGAAAGTTTGCTATAGCAGAGACGTGTACTACACGGGAAATGTACCATATGGAAACTCTGGTATAGCAGAGAAAGAGCTGTAGGGATTAATGAAGAAGGCAGGGGATATAGCTTCCACCTTGAAGGAGCTGATAATCAAATGCTTAGAGCAGGAGGAAAGTAAGTAACAGGATGCATACATTTGGGGGCTCTATTGGGATGCGGCTCTAAGTTCTGAGCAGTTAGGGAAGTGGGAAGGATTAGAGAGATGGAGAATAACGTAGCACAAAGGAGACTGACCTGAAAAGACAGGGTAAACAGATCTACCAAAAAGTGTGTGTGCACATGCCTGTGTGAAGCACTCCTGAGGCTCGCTGCTAGAGGTGTAGGACCAGGTCCGCACCCTCAGGAAGCAGGATTTCTGGTTGGCTAGATGGCATACCTAGAGAAGCATTTAAAATAAACAAACAAATAAATAAATAAATAAATAGAAACAGTATGTAATTCGGTTCTAAATGAGGGGATAGAGCCTGGCACAGAGCCTGGAAAATAGGTACCTATTATATGTTTATTGGATTTAATTAGATCCATAAGCTGTCAGAGGGCTAGACAGGAGATCTCTGCAGAGTTATACAGGAAATGAGGATTCCTGTATAAGCGATAACCGACAGAAACAATGGCATAGGTGGTGAAATGAACCTTTGGAACAAGATGAGGAGAAGGCAATTAGAAAAGCTTTTATTTATAAAAATCCACAGTTTAAATTTGATCAGAAAGGGGCTATAGAACCACTTTTATGCTCTAAGAAGGTAAGTGACAATCAAACTAAGTCCTGAGGACCACAGTTGCTGGTGAGAATAATTGATGAGAGATGAGCCTTGAATGAGGCAGACCAACGACAAGTCTATTTCTAATATCACTTTGGAACAACTGTTAGGAATTGATGGTAGACTCAGTGTGATGGATGGGAAAAAAGAGCATATTTGGGGCTCAGCAAACACAGTTCATTTATTCTCAAAATCTGGTTGGGCATTCAACCGCGGGTAGAAATATACTTTTTTTTAATAATAAAAAGTTTTTATAACAAAAACTTTATTATAATTTTTATAATAAAAAGGCATGTAAAATGTTTCATTATTTGCTACACTTTGAACTATTAATTCTAGTACAATAAAAATATGTTATGTGCAAGCACATGTGTACTTGACACTGTGAGAATCCTGACTGATATATAGAATCCAGGAAAACCAACAAGTATCAGCATAGGCTTGAAGAGCAAAGTCTGAACAGGCAAAAAGATACGCATTGCACAGGCATCATCTTTTTAAAAAATTTTTTTTTTCAAGGATAGTTGATTTACAATGTTGTGTTAATTTCTGCCATACAGCAAAGTGATCAAGTTATACATATATATACATACTTTTTCATATTCTTTTCCATTATGGTTTATCACAGAATATTAAATATAGTTCCCTGCGCCGTACAGTAGGACTTTATTGTTTTGGCATCATCTTAACAGGGAGAAGGACGGGGAGGACATGGCTGAAACTTTTGTTCTCGGTACATTTTCTAAGTGATCTGCGTCCACGTGGGAGGTGAGCCTTCGCAAAACGAATTCTTGTTTTCTGGTGCTTACAAAGCAGACTGCCTCAGAGCCTGACCCAGGACAGCTCTAGTCGTATGGCCAGGTCTTGTATGCGTTAGCCTATTGCTTAAATATGAATGTCCTACTCAGCTTTCTTGGCTGTCAATTGCAAAGGCCATGTGGCACGCACATCAGAGATGAGAGGACGAGATTGTTGCCTATTATGTAACTCACATCCTCCCTTCACCACAAGCAGAGCCACAAATATTTCCAAACCACAAAACAAAACTCGCCTATACAAGCTATAAACACTTCAGTTGTGTGCATTTGTACAATGTTAGGCATAGCTGGGTATGTTTGTTCTTTCATACATCTGTCCTCCCTTGTTTGGGGAAGTAGACCTTGAAGAGTATGACCCTATCCATCTCAGTTAGTGTCAGCTCAATGTCAAAAGTATACGGTCATGGTTTTTTGATGCAGATTATTGTTTAGAGTGAAGCTCTGAAGTGCATTCTGAACCAGGTTTTGTGTGAGTTGAGTTATCAACTAATCATCTATTGCTAAAATCTCAAAGAAAAATGTGCAAGTTGGAGGAGCGGAAGAAGGCAAAAATTGCTTCTATTTTATATGGTATTTGTTAATTAGATTAAGAATCTCCTCATCTTCTCTTTCAACCTAGAAATTTTAAAAAAGAAGAAGAATATAGGACCTTCTACTTCCAGGATGACTTCCACACATTAAGTTTCACCACTCATTTAATTTCATAAAGGCATTTTTGTTCCTGAAATATTTATTCCAGATAAGAAAATCTCTCATCACAACTGTGTGAAATCACACCCAAAGAACACATTTTGACAGTGTCTCTTGACCAAAGAGTGGGACTCAGTATTGGGACTTGTTTTTCTCCCCAAGACAGATACCACCAATGTTAGACTGCATTCGCAATGGAAATCATCGCTTGCGCACTGAATCCAGCCACAGAGGATTTGGCAAAAAGGCTGTAACCTCTTCTCTCTCCTCACCAGTGACAATCCCACCACAGTTTTCCATCCGTTGGTGACCTCCATCCTGGATTACCTCAATGCTCTTTGCTCAGGGCTATGGTTAAAGACCTCCCAGAAGCTCCAGCTGTTGGTACAGAATGCATCAGTTGTCTAGCTGCTAACGGTCATAGGCTGACATGACTGGAGTGTCTCTGAATCCCCAGGGCCCACCTGGCTCAGGCTGGTGGTCCCAAGCCCTTTCATCAGCCTGAGTTACTGAGTTTTTCAAGAAGAATATCAGGCTTGTTGATATTTTGCAACTTCTGAATCTCCATGGAAGTTCACCACTTCTTGGCAAGGAGATGGATTGAATATAAGTAAGAGGTAGAAAACACTCTTGAGAATGGATAGATGTTAAAGGAAGTGTTGGTGAGTTGCCTCAGCTATGCACAATGAACTAGGCAAGAAGTTGGCAGTAAAGAAAGTATGATTCTGTCTGAAAGGATGTCATGGAATGCATATGTGTACCAGCTGAGGGCTACAGATTCTATAGCAAGATGGCCTTCCTATCCAGGTCCTATACCATCACAACAACTAATTAAGATTTTGAAGAAAATGAGTATGAAATAGCAATTTTCACCAGAGAATACATACAACTTGATTCTGCTTCCTCTGGTCTTCAGTGAAATCCAAGATTATCAGCTAGTATCCCAGGTCTGTTGACTATGGAGATACGATTTTACAAAAAAAAAAAAGCAAGGCAAAATGTCATTGTCCTTAAATGCTTCACTCCCAAAAGGTTGCTTTTATGAAACACTTGCTTTGAAATCAGAAACAGAAATCAGTGCACCAATTACATGAAAGTCTTTGATGTACTCAGTGGTTATCTAGGTTCTACTATTTTTGGTTTTGAACTAGTCAAAGTTTATTTAAAGCTGGGCATTAGAAGACAATTTTAAAACATTGAGGATAACTAAAATAACACTGTGCATACACTATATGAAGGTTTACTAAAATAGTTGTCAGGCATGCGTCATCGAGATAATTTCTGTTCCACTCAGAGAAATCAGTTATGATTGCTGACGGCAAAACTTGAGTTGGGCTCTAGGAAGACAATCCTTATGCAAGTGGCACATTCAGCCTCTAGCACTGTGACAAAAGATTCTCATGAGTAGGCAGAATGACCTACCCAGGTATTAGGGTGAAATCATCCACTATCCAAAGAGAAAGATGTTCATAATCAAGCATGTCAAGTTAATGAACACTCATAAGGTGAGAAAGTTAAATGAATTAGCTAGATTCTTATAACAAATTCCCAGAATGTTGTTTTGTGCTAGTAAGTGTATTACGGTAACTCTGTAGAAATCGTTACTGTCTGTATTTCAGATATTCCCAGAAGTGTTAGCAAAGAGGAGCTTAGGACAAATTGGCGTATTCAATGAAGAGAATTATATGAGGAAATGCATGTTAAGTTATATTGACACTGATACTACACATGTGTTACAGGGATACTGCTCATATGCTTCTCCCTAGAAAGACCTGGGGCAATCCTGATTCCCCATGAAGCCCCCGTCACAACATCACTTACATTCATTCTGGTCTCCGCACTGGCTCAGCCAGTTACCAGCTACAAGGCCATGTGTCTTGCCCACACATTTGCTACAAGTGTAATGATCCTGCCAATGGCTTCACCATTTAAGGACTCTGCCCCATGGGCAGATGTCCATTGCCTGACATTACATCAGGGTCAACTTCCCTTCACGTTCCCTTCTTGCACTGAAAGACCCTTTGGGGAATCCCCCAGTGGTCCAGTGGTTAAGACACCTCCCTGCCACTGCAGGGGGCACGGGTTCTATCCTTGTTTGGGGAAACTAAGATCCCACATGCTGTACAGCCAAAAAATAAAATAAAATAAAGACCTTTTGGACTCAGTGCCATAAGAACATTCCTTTGGTTCTTCTTGTCTCTAAGGGTCACCATCCTTCAGAGTCAAGGACCTTGTTCCTAACATTCCTGGTTGCCTGAGATTTTAAAAGCCTGTTCCGCGACTAGCGGCAATCTGTATAGAATGTTTGCCAGACTGCAGCAAAAATTAGGAGGGAAACAAAGGGCAAGAGAGTGATTTGTATTTTTTCCTAAATTTAAATGTATACTCTGTAAAAGCTATCAATAGCTTAACTTTAGGTACTTCCTACCTTTCTACTTTTTGGTGTTCTTTGTTCTGAAAAATGATGGGCATCGGTTGATTGCAAGTTTTCCTCAATGGCCGGGCTTTGCTAAATATAAAGATGAAATTCATGTTTTTCCCTCTCTTCCTTCCTTCCTCCCTTCCTCCTCCTCCTTTCTTTGTCTCTCACATTCGTTTGTTCATTTTTTTATTATTTCGCTGTTTTGTGAAATTCAAAGCTGTGGAAAATATGGCATCTTGGACTCACTGGTCACCCGGCTGTACTGATGGAGTGTCAATGTCCACCTTATCATACAGTTCCATTCAAACCTCTTCAAAGTGTACTGAAATCTACCTCCACGCATTGTCAGCGTGCGAGGAGAAACTCTGTATTTTCCATGGAGGGACTCTGGTAAGAGTATCTGGAAAGAAGGAGAGAGAGACAGAGACAGAGAGAGAGAGAAGGAAGGGAGGGAGGGAGGAAGGAAGGAAGGAAGGAAGGAGAAAGGAAAGGAAGAAAGAAAAAGGACAAAAGAGAAAAGAAAAGAAAAGAGATTCTGTTATGTGGTCTCTCGTGTTTTCTGTTCAAATGTCCCCTCAATCAGGTTCAGCTTTGTTGCTGTTTGAAGCTGACTGGAGACTCATTATCTCCTCCATAAGGTATACGTTTGGGCTAAATACGCACCCACTGGAATAAATTCAGTGGATCCAGAGAGGCTGTGGGTCACTTTCACTCCAGCCAACTCCAGAGTGACTAGATCACTGCTATGACAGCTCCTTGTTGACAGAATAAATCAGAATGTGAAAGCTCGTGAGGATACGTAAAGACCTGGAGCGGTCCTGGGGGCAACCTGCCCTCCCCAAAGATGCTAAAGTGGTAGATGAATAAGAAGGAAAGGAGGCCAAGTTCTCATCCCAGACCTGCACCACCTGGCGGTGTGATTTTGAGGGTGTCAGTTTATAATTTCTCATTTTCTTTACCTATAACAACTGAAGGTTGCAGCCTACCTGGTAAAAATGCCAGAATATGGTGAACCAGGTCTGCTTGTGTCGCCTCGCAGGGCCGCAGAGGTCAGGCATGCTCCTCATTCGGATTGAGCTCAGTCCCCCTCAGGCAGAGCTCCAGAGGCGAAGTACAGCAAAAGACACTATTATTAATTTCTAAACACGAGGGGCCAGCAACTAATATTACAATTATTCATTCAAATTTCAGCTACAGACTAGAAAGAGAAATCCTTTGTTTCTATAACAATACATACTTCAAGACACCTGACACATTTCTATTTCCACTGATATCAGAAACAAGGTAAGGATGGCAATTCTGCCACCATTGTTAAGGATTACTTGGAAGTTTTAGCCAGTAGATTCAGATATTAAGCATAAATAAGACAATTCACTCCTTAAAGGGGAGGCACAAACTATCTTAATTTCTCATATGATTGTCTGCCTTTAAAAAGCCAATGTAAGTAATTGGCAAGGAATTAAAACTAATAAAAGCATTAGAGTAAAGGAGAGTGAACAGTCAAAAAAATACAAAGTCAGTGATTTTTAAAATTATTAAATTGCTGAAGGGATTATTTAGAGAATTAGCAGCATGGGAGTGGAAGTAGGCATTGGTGGCTGGTGATTATTAGTTAGAGAGGCAGACACAGACTCCCCCATCCCCCTTCGCCCGCCTCAGTGAAGAAGGAAAAGGAGTAAAGGCAAAGACTGGGGGCAGTGGGGAAGCTGGGGTGGGGTTGAGGTAGGTGTCTAGTTAAAGTAGAAATTGAGGGAGAATGCAAAGGAAGGGCCAAACTGGTTTTTCAGAATCTTCGAATCTAGGCAGAGAGATTTAGACCTGTTTCAGAAAGAAAATATTCCACAAGAACTAACAGAGGAAAAACAATGCTGGTGCAACTGATGATTAGAAGTCCATCGCTCCCCTCCGTTTCCTCAAGTTTCTGTTACTTTATGGTGAAGATTAGAAATCTCTCGCAAATATCCTTAAGCTGTGTTTTCTAGTTAAGATTACTTTCTTCCATAAGCATTCGTTGGCAATCTACCTGGCCCTGGGCATGCGGCAGTCAACGAGATAAATTCCCCGTCATATGAAAATGGAAAGGGTACCATGTCTCTAGACAATGTTGTGAAGATAGAAATTCTTCTAAAATAAAAGTTTTGATCTGATACATTCCTACTCTGAATGGGGAACGTCTTTCGTGGGATAAAAATCAACAGAAGAAATTAAGAAGGTGTGGACAGATTCAAAAACATGAAATTTTTAAATATCAGTTTGTCAAAGCTTCTAAATTAAAAAGAGAAAAAAAGGAGAAAACCTAAGAAAACAGATTTGCTTAATCTAAGCAAATATCAACCTAAAAGTTGGTACTAATAATTAAGCAAATGGAGAGCGAACTGAAATAATGTTTGCAACAAACATGTATGTTCTGATTATGACGCAGACACTGACTCGATAAACCCAAAAGATGTGATCTGACCCTGCTATGGTCTGAATGTTTGTATCGCCCCAAAATTCATATGTTGATATCCTAACCCCCCCAACCCCCCCCCCCAAATGATGCTCTGAGGAGGTGGGGCCTTGGGCATGTGCTTAGGTCATGAGGGTAGAACCCTCAGGAATGGGACTGGTTCCCTTATAAAAGAGGCTCCAGGGAGATCCCCAGCCCATTCCAGCATGTGAGGACCCAGCGAGAGGGCCTCGCCTGTGAACCAGGAAGAGGGTTCTCACTAGAGAGCACGACCATGCTAGTGCCTTGATCTTGAACTTCCCAGTCTCTAGAACCGTGAGAAATACATTTCTGTTGCTTACAAGCTACCTTGTCTGTGATATTTTGTTATTGCAGCCTGAATAGACTAAGACAGACACACAGCCATATTTGCACACTCAGAGAAACACTGTATTTTTATCATTTTTAAATTCAAAAATAGGATTTTACTGAAAATAACTGAATGTGATAACATTAAAACGTCTATATTTTAAAGATGAGATGTGGTTAGTGAAGATTTAAAAAGCAGTTCAATTCAATTTGAAACCATTCTGTCCCACACGCCCCTGTTTGGTACGACTTTCAATTCCTTTGTTGATCTTATTTGAAAGTGCTACTTTGTGTCACCCTATTCACCTAATTTTGAGTTAAATTGGCTTCCTGAGTTGCCTGATTCAGGAACATCTGAGCTTTTTTTTATATCAAATCCTCTTTTCTTCCACTCTAATTATAAATGCTAACTCTTATCAAATGTTTCCTATATATGCTTTCTCTACTAATTAGGTAAAAGATTATTTTTGTCCAGCTCTTTCCTGAAAGTACAAAGAAATCTACAAGGAGATTAGGTGGACTGTCTCCATGTCAGCAGTATGAATTTAGCTGCTTTTTCAAATCTCCAGGTCTGTCTCAATTTGTCTGTCTCTCTTTATTTTCCTGCTTCAACTCAGTTATGCTGTATTTCCTGAATTCTAAGAAACACATTACTTTTCATTTTTTAATATTTCTAAAATTGGAGCTTTAGCTGAATTTGCCAAAGTTTCCTTGTTGCCTTTTATTCATTATCTTAATTGCAATGCAGCAGTCCTTTTTAATAAAGACAGTAGCTTATATTCAATATAAAACTTGTAAAATATAAAGCACACCTAATACAAAACTATTTTCTCAAAGGATGACTCTGCCCCTCACTGAAAAAATTTTAAAACACTTTTAAAAAAACTTAGTAAGATGTTGTTAAATTTCTTTCATTATTTAGACTTTAAATAATCCCTCTAAATTTTGAAGAACGTATATTACAAATTTTTTTCCCTGGCATTCTTATCAAAGCAATTCTGGAAGACCTGGAGAAATAATGAACTACTTAGAAGTTGGGAGGAACATTCTTTTGCAAGGAGACACCTGCTTTGTTGAAAATAACTGGGCTGCTACTCAGCTGATGCACTTACGAGGCAAAAATGACCATGTCCATTTTGATTGTTGAGTGCCATGTGCACCTGGCATTACACACTTTGTAAGTCACCCAGCTGTGCGTTGGTGGATGTTTAACAACTGGCCTTCTTGGGGGAAATGGGGACAGGGAGGGGAAGCCTTGATGTGTAGCATCTCCAATTTCCCTGATTTCCCACCACAGCCAATTTTAAGCTACCAACATCCCTGAACACAGAGTTGGGAAGAGATGCACACAGGCTCTTCTAGTAGATTCCAGAGCCCACCTGAACTGAATTCTTGGAAAAGAGACATGATAAGCTACTGCACGGTTGAAGGAAGCCTCAGGCTGGTATCCAGACTTACCGAAGGAGATGAATTAAGGCAGGGGAGCAAGGACAGAAATTTGGGTGGGAAGGGATAACTGTCTGAGTCAGAGGTTCAACAGATTTTATTGGGAAAAAATTGTCTAACTGTGGTTTTTTAGGTTATTTATTGTGTATATGTAAACACCCCCGTCCTTTTTATCTATGAAGTCTTTGTAAACGCTGCATTGCTCACTAATGCTTTGGGATGAATTTTGGTTGGGGGAGTGTATGAATTGAAATAACGTGCAGGGTCCTGCTTCAAGATTGGTGCAGGACTAAAACTGAGGCTGACTGTGCCTCAGTAGCCAAAGTGCATGTTAACAGTAATTGAAGAGGACAAAAAGTAGAAGCGAGATTAGGTGGAAGGTTTCCAAGAAAGAAGAAGTAAAAAGGTTTTTTTTTTGTTTGGTTGTTTTTCTCCTGCTGGGGAGTTTCATTTTATATGGCTGGCCATACAGGATGATTGAGAAATGGCAGAGGAAAGGATAGTGTAAAATGCAGGAGTTTTCATTGGCTTTGGGGAATATATGCCTAAACCAACAGTGTTATGACATCATTAGCCAAATTTTCTATGTTCCTGTGATACAAAAATTGATCCAATTTTTTAATAATTTTTTAAAATTGAAGTATATTTGATTTTTCAAAATTGAAGTATAGTTGATTTACAATTACAATTTAGTTTCAGGTCTACAGCAAAGTGATTCAGTTATACATACATATATATACATATACGCTATATATACAGTGCTATACAGTAGATCCTTGTTGGTTATGTATTTTATATATAGCAGTGTGTATCTGTTAATCCCAGACTCCTCATTTATCCCTCCCCCCACCCCCTTTCCCCTTTGGTAACCATAAGTTTGCAAAAGTTGATCCAATTTTGATCCAATCTAATATAGCCTTCTAACCACAATTGACCCCTCCATGTTAAGTATTTAAGAATCTCTTCTGGGTAGAACTTTATAAATTACTTACAGTGTCTCAATTCTTTTCCCAGATTTTTACCTGAGACAGTTTCATAGTAAAGTCAGATGGACTCTGGGAGACAAGGTATCCACACATCTGACTAACTTATCACCGTTTTACATAAACCGGAAAAATGAGGAGCAAAGAAATTGAAGGGATTTGTCCTGAAGCATCGCCTTTGTCAGAGGATAGACCTGGAAATAGAAGCCTGTCTTCGGACTTCTGGATCTGTGCTCTTTCTTCCAGACAATATTTATCTGGCTCTGCAGCAAGCTCTTGGGTGCACCGAGGCCACTAGAAACAGGGAAAGGAGGTATGGTTATACTTCGGTGATATTTTGCCCATTGCTTGAGAGACAGTTTCTGCATTGGTTCTCTTCTGAACGGTGGAGCAAGTGGGGAATAGGACTGGATGGGGCTGTTCTCTGTGTGGTCCAGAGGCCTTTACTGCAGGAAATGGGCCCTTCCGGCCACAGTTCTACCAGGAATCCTTCTTTCCCCTTATAGTAAACCCTTGTTTATAAATATACGCGCACCCATACGCAAACATATACATCCCTCAAATGTCCAGAGCAGTTCTGTATCCACAGAGATAAATACACAAAGAAGAAGCATGGCAGAGACAGATGGATATAGAAGTATTTTTAATTTTTTAAGAAAACATTTGCCTGCTTTGGGGAGAAACAGTCGGTTCTAAGGGAAAGGAAACCTGTACTTAGGCTAAACTTCCTCAGGATTAATTATTACTGTATTTGAAATCCAAATGACTTGACCCATCATTAGTGGATAAGTGTAGGCCAGGGAATAAATATCCACTGTGTCCACAGTAAGACAGGTATCCATACCAAGTTCAAAGGCCCCTGGACTTTACCACACACACATTTAGGCCATCTTTAGAGTTGTGATGATGACGAAAAGTTGGATGTACTCTGAAAGCCCAAGGAGGCAGCCAGCACAACCTCAGCCTAATTAGCAGAAACCACAGGTATAACCAGCTGCTGGGCCATTCACGTAACCAATCCTTGAGCCAGATGCCACTTTTGGAAAAACATACCTCAGTGCTCCTCATTGAAATTCCGTCCCTGGGCTCATAAAGAGGGTACTGTGTGAGCAACACAGGCCTGGCTTGGGGCAACTGGGGCCATTCTGTGAGATATAGTGAGAGGCTCTGCTCTGCCTTCCAAATGGCCGCTGATTGTAAACAGGCTGTTCAGTGCGCCTGGAACACGGCGGAGGCCCAGCCACAGAGTTTTCATGCACGCCTGGGATCCTCACTGTATTCTGACTTGTGTAGGAAAAGGATCAGATGAGTCTAAAATCTCCTATGAAGTAAATGAATGAAGAAGTGTTTTATCAATAAAGTTTCATTTACACCTCACACGCATATCACTTGAATGACAAAAGCCCAGGAACACCTCACATCTTCTTTCGAACATATGTCTTTTTTTTTCTATTAATAAACAGAGTCCAGACCTCAAACACTTGTGTACTTCATAAGTGTTATTTGAAGATGGTGGCATTTGTTGAATTGAATTCATGCACTTGGCTTACAAAAGGTTCTCTTTACTCCACTCTATTTAATGTAACTGCAAATCAACTACCAATTCTTCCCTTGAAGGAAACATTTAATGATATAAATGGATTTTAAAACAATTTGGCACCATAACCCATACATGTTGACACTCAATGTTTTTAATATATGCAAGGTCATAATTCAATCTTAATACACTGTCTCTTATTTTGAGCATTTTCTATAGAAATATCTACCCTGGAGAGCAACGTTTAGCAACAAAACTAAACAGGTCAGATCACAAAAGAACAGTTAGTTATAAATACAGTTTTACTACTCAGGACAAAAAAAAAATGTGTAGAACATATAAAAATTGGTGTGATATCTTTCCAGGGTTGGCGAGAGGAGCTTATTTTAAAAAACTGAAAACCAAAGGCAAAAATGGCAGAAGAGTTAAGAATATAATTTCATGGTTTGTAGAATACTGGCAGAGGATAGCAGGGTGTCACACATACTTTCAGTTTGCCAGGATACACACTCTATTCTCGTAATCCATTTACATCCATATTGAGTCTTCTATCCACATCCCTCATTCTCTAGATGATTTCCCAAATTATTTCTTCTCTATATCACGATTTCCTATTTTTCTAGTCAAATTGTCTAATGTTCATGATAAAGCAATATACAGAGCTATCTTTGCAGTGAACTAACATGCCCTGATGTCCTGATGAGAAAAATATTGTTGGGTTTACTGGAATAAATCAGAGTTCATCAAGCAAACTTCATTCCTCCCATCTCTACTGCCCACTCTGACCCTCTCACTTGTAGTGGCCACAGAACCTCATGCTCCAAGAACAGGGGAGATGAGTGTAGACTAGTATTCAACCAGAAACTACATCATCAAAAGAGACTGCACACATTATAAGGCACGAGCAGTACAGTAGAAAGAGAAAGATGGATAAAAATGAAATATGTTGATATTAATTATACCAAAGAAAAATAAGAAAAGGTAACAAAGAAAGCAAGTAAAAGAATAAGGAAATTTCTATGAAGGTTTCAGATAGGCTCCAAGGCCAGTTACTTAACCCTCCAAATGCTTTAAATATTTCTTATGCATTTGTGTACTTGGGCAGCAATGGGCCTAGCTGAAAATTGGACTTCTTAAAATTAACAAAGGAGAGAATATTGATAGGGAGTGAGAGTATCTGCCACAGATGGCAATTATACCTGTGATTTTATCCTTTAAATTGAGCTTAAAAAAAAGTGAAAATATTTACTGAAATGTGTTTCTATTCCAATGTTTTCTCTTTTAGCTTAAATAAGATATTGCATGTGGGAACTGTTAAAAGGAGCAAAATGACTAAATAATTCTAAAGAGGGATGTTTTTGTTTCCTCCTCTTATGGTGAGTGGCTTTGAAAGTACCTGTGGCATCAGGATATTAAAGAATCACTTAATCGTGAGCTAAAGGATAACTTTACATAAGAGAGTCAGAGATGTTTAGGAAACACAGGCAGAATATCAAAGGGATTTGATATCAACTTTGATGGTTGAAGGTAAGCACATTTTGAGACTAGCATAAGGCCATGATTTTTGATAGAATATGCTTTTATTTTCTGAAAAAATGGACAGATCTATTTTGTTCTTTCACAAGACCAATCATTAAACTCATTCAGTATTATATATAAGAAAAACCAAGATAATTAGCTGTGTATGTAATGAAAAGTAGCATTAAATTAAAAAAAGAAAAAGTACATTTGAGTCTTTGTAATGTAAGCAGGTTCTAGAAGGAGTCAAATGTTAATAATGAAAAAAATGTATCTTGTTTCAAAGAGTACAGTTGACCTCTGATCTGGACAAGATAGTGGAGATCCATTTTTCCCTATTCCTCCTTGCTAGACACAACTTTAAACCCAGACATGGCATGAGAAACACCAAAGAAGGACTCTGAAAGTTGGTAGGAAGACAAAGAGCTCTTCGTTAGAACCACAGGACTGGAAAAACAACACAGCAAAAGGACATCTTATGTCTCCTCAACCAACAAAAGAAGGCTACTCAGACCATCATTTCCCAATACCTGACCTAGCAACAGAAGGTAACCCAGTTAGTCTCATTACTCCTCTGGACTGAATGAGACTCCCTCTGACAACATCAGGTGAGCCCAACAAAACCCATAAGGGAATTGTCTGAGAGGTTCACAAACAATAAGCAGTGAGGAAAAGCCTTCTCCTCTCCCATAAGACCTGAGACTCCCTTTTCCCACCTAGAGACACAAAAGCAGGAGGGAAAAATCAGTAAGAGGAACCCAGCTACAGAAAACAGCCCAGTCCAGGAAGCTTCTTGTCCCTGTGGGCCCAAGTCCCTCCTCCCCAACCTAGAGACACCAGAGTAGCCTGGAGACAGTGATAGGGGGACCCCAACACACCCTCACCCACTGAGAGACATCTGGAAGCAGCACCTGGAGAAATCCCTCTTCCACCTCAGATAGCATCAGCAGAAAATAGTGTGATCCTCAGTGGCCCCAGATAAACCAATAAGACCAAAATAACATTGTAAAGACTCTGAAAATTAAACTTCCAGTGAAATAGAAGCCCACAAATGTAGGGCAAGACCCACATGCTAACTTTAAACAGCATGACTGTCAGCCAAAATGAAAGATTTAAATGGAACCCAGAGTCTCCTAACATAATAGATAAAAATATTCAGGAAAAAGTAGAAAATTATATGTCATACCAAGAACCAAGAAAATCACAACCTCAATGAGAAATGACAATCTACTGACACCAACATTGAGATGAGTCACATGTTGAAATTACTTGACAAAGATTTAAAAGCAGTAATCATAAAAATGCTTCAGCAATCAATTACAAATTCTCTTGAACCAAATGAAAAAATAGAAAAATCTCAGCAAAGAAAGTTATAAAAAAAAAACCAAGTAGAAATTATAGAATGGAAAACACAATAATAGAAGTAAAAATCTCACTAGATGGACTAAATAGTAGAATTGAGATAACAGAAGATCAGTAAATTTGAAGACAAAACTGTAGAATTCACGAAATCTGACCAACACAGAGAAAACAGACTGAAAAAAAATATATACAGAGACTTAGGGACCTGTGAGACAATAACAAAAGAGTGGTGCAAAAGAGTATTTAAAGAGATAATTACTGAAAACTCCCCCAATTTACCAAAAGACACAGACTTACAGATCCAAGAAACTGAGTAAACCCCAAACAGGATAAACCTAAAGAAATCCATGCCAATATTTCATAGTTAAACTTTTGAAAAATAAAGACAAATAAAAAATCTTTAAAACATCCAGAGAAACAACAGATTACCTACAGGGCAACAATAACTTAAATGACAGCAGATTTCTCATCTGAAACTATGGAAGCCAAAAAGAAGTGGCAGAATATTTTTCAAGAGCTGAAAGGAAAAACCATCCACCTAAAAACTATATCCAGTGAAACTACCCTTCAGAATAGAGAAATAAGTATGTTCTCATACCAAGGAAAACTAAAGGAATTTACTGCCAGCCAACCTACCATTAAAAATTAGTTAAAGGACTTTCTTCAGACAAAAAGGAAATGATAAAAAAAAGGCTCTTCGAACATCAGGAAAGAAGGAACAATGGAAAGAGCAGAAATCGGTTTACAACAGACTATCCTTTTCCTCATGAATTCTATAAATCATAGCTGATATTTCAATTAAAAATTATAGCACCATCTCATACTTAAGGCAATGATATTTAAAAGTGAGGAAGATAAAGTGATGTGAGGTTAAATGGAAGTGAGGTTTCCACACTTCCCTTGAACTGGTAATATGTTGATACCAGTAGACTATAAGTCACATGTGTATATTTTAACACCTAGAATAGCCACTATGAAAACCATACAAAGAGATAACACACAAAAACACAAGTAAATCAAAATGGAATTTTAAAAAGTGTTCAAATAACTCACAGGAGAACAAGAAAAGAGAAAGAGAAGGAAAAAAACCCCATAAAAAACAAAGAGAAACAAATAGTAAAATGCCCTACTTAAGTGTTACCATATCAATAATTACCTTAAATGTAAATGGTCTAAATACATCAATTGAAGGACAGAGATCATCAAGAAGATTAAATAAAATGATGCAAATATATACTGCTTACAAGAAACTCACTTCAAATTCAACAACATAGATAGGTTGGAAGTAAAAAAATGGAAAAAAAGTGCTATGAAAACAGTAATTTAGAAAATTTTAAATAGAAGTGACTCTATTAATATCAATAGACTGCAGAGCAAAGAAAATTACTATAGACAAAGAGAGACATCACATAATGATAAAAGAATCAATCCACCAGGAAGAGAGGATCCTAAATCGGTACATACTAAACAACAGAACCTCAAAATGCATGGTCAAAAACTGATAGAGCTCAATTCTAAAGTGCATATTTTTGGTTGCCAGAGGTAGGGGGTGAGGGGGTGGGCAAAATGGGTCTGGAAAAAAATTAAAATGCACACTTCTTTCACATTGAATGTTTCTGAAATGGGGATACTTCTTCAAATAGATGAAAAATTTAACGTGAAAAAGCTGTTATTTTTAGAAAGCTATCATTAAGTCAGTGTCACACTTTACACTTCAATAGTGTCTTAGAAATGAAGAAATGTGATGATTGCCTCTTATTGTTTCAAAAGTGTGAGTCTTGCTTCATGTTAGGCAAAAAGAAAGAAATCAATATTAGTGATAGATTGACAGGCTCTTGGAAACCATTCATTCCATAAGCTAAATTTCTAAATCAAAACAGACACAAACATACCAAATGATTAGTAAAAGTTTGCCTTATTGTTAAGACAAAAAAATGCAAAATCTGAAAATACTATCATTAAGTCAGCTTATAAAACAAGAACAATAAATAGCCTTTGTTTTTTACATTGATCAGAATTTTCATCCAACAGCTTAATATTACTGTTTAACTGCACATTTCACATTAACCAAACAGTGTGAAATTGCTCAGACTGGAGGTTGGATTTTGCTTTTGTTTGAAAGAATGAGTAGCAGAAAAGCCAGAGTCTGACTGATATCTGCTGACGCTATGTGTATTGGTTAGTGGACATTTACTTCCAAAATCAGTTCTAGAATTCCCCTAATATCTTGAACAAATGGTTACATCTACAACTGTGGCTTTAGTCATTCTACTCTGGTTGCCCTTGATCTTGAACTTCTTGAGTCCTGGAATAACTACTGTGTTCTCTTGTCTGTACTTGGGGACCATTGCTAAGCTCAGCCAAGCATTTTAGCAAGAATTTGCACATGAGGTGCAAATATGTTGTTGTTTTGTCCTTTTTAAAACATACATGCAGAATCTTTACGTATTCTTCTTTGACTTGCTTATTTCCCCCTCAGTTATGTTTCTAAAGTTCATATATGTTGCTCCTTCATTTTTATTGCTGTTGAGTTTTCCATTGTATTTTCACAGTTTATTTGATCACTCTATTCTTAATAGGTATTTGGAGTGTCCTGATGAACAATACTCCTATATGCATTCTTATATTTGCCTTCTAGTAAACAAACATAAGAGTTAATCTAAAACACCTCCCTGGACATTGATTCCTGAGATGCAGGTATGTATCTGTAAACTTGATTAGGTGGTACTGAATTGTTTCCAAAGTAGCTGTACAGTTTTAAACTCTCAACAGCAGAGTATGAAAGTTCCTAGTATTTGCCATCCTCACAAATGCTTGGCATTTTCCAACCATTTACTTTTTGCCAATCAGTATCTATGAAATAGTTCTTATCTTTCTTCCATTCTTTATGTTATCTCTTTAATTATTTTAAATGCAATAATTTTGTGGTTTCTTTATATTTTCTCATTAACTCTTTTTCATAGAGGTTTGTTTCCTCAAGTACTTTGTGACTTTTTATTGTGAATTTATCTTCAGTAGAGGTTGTTCCTGTTTTCAGGTGGGAGTCCTGTGCACCAAGGGTTGTGGAAGTGTTCTTGTGGAGTAGTTTTGTCTTTGTATCTGCTGGACCCCATTTGTCCCAGACCAGTTTTTACCGAAACATTTCAGCAGAATGCCTTGGATCTTCACAGTGTCCACTCCCATGTTTTCTGTCCTGGCATTGAATTCCTTATTTATTTCTGGCCTCTGCGGATTTCTTTTGTGCTGGGTTTTACCTTTGTTGTTGTTGCTTGGTTTTATTTTATCAAATAAATGGAATGAGAGGGAGTATTCATGCCAGCGCAATCTGCCACATTACCAGAAATTCTGGTCTGATTTATATAGTATTTCTGGTCCATGTAAGAGTAATTTCTGAAAGTAAAAGTGGTTTGGGGTTATAATTTGGTTTCTAATAAAATTTGACCACAGGAAGAAAATGGACTTGGAGTACTGTGATTCCTAGGACTATCACTGTCACTGCCAATTAATTAAATAGCCTCCTGGTTTTAAAATGAATCTTCTCTAAAGAGGGGGGGTCAGCTCTCCAAGTGTACATAAAATCAACTGTCAAAGCCTGCCAGTCTAAGAGCTAGATGCTAGAATTTGATACAACTTTCTAATGTCATAAATGCTACCCTGTATAGCTTCTTAGAACACAGCCTGACTATAGGTAATTTTCTCTGGTCATAACACCTCAACATGCTGTTGGCTGTACAGATATATGTGGTTAACATCTATATGCCTTAGCACATGCTGAGGCTCACAATGCTCTAGTTAACATCACATGTCATCGATCTAAGTTTTCAAAACTTAATTTCAGTTGTCTGCAAATTTATCAAATTATTTTGCATTTAATTGCCTCATTTATAGGATATGCTGTTAATTATGTTAATTGCTTTCAATTTAGAATTATTATTAGATGACTTCTGAAATTATCTCTGCCTTTTAAGGAGCTTAGATAATTTACAATTCTTAGTGATTTACTAAAAAATAGGTAAGGAGATTACATGAAACACATTTCCTAGAGTCATCCTAACCCTAAGAAGTATTTAAATAATTTTATTTAATCAAGAAAAAAACTAGAGTGGATAAAAATGATTCTAAATGTATATTTTCATGCATTTTAATTGTTTTCTCTTGTAATTTTTAAGGTATTGGAGCGTAACTTCTGGCCACTCCCCATTACAAAATCATAAAAGGCATCCTCTTGCAAGGTCCAGAAATAAATTAAATTTCTTATTTCTAACAATCTTTGGGGGCTGAAACAGAGACGATTTTATTAAAAACTGTTTTAAACAATTGAGAAAAATGAATAAGTAATGGAAGTCATTTTAACTGGATGGAACCAAGTCTCATCAACGTTTAAAACTAGCTTACTTATTCTCTCTCCTTACTTATTCCTGAACATGCTGCGGCCATAACTGAACGCCTAACATGTACATCTTCATGGAAAAGAAAATTTAAATCAACTCGTTCATATGTTCTGGTATACTGCATAGCTCAACACTGTCTGTCCACTATGACTAACTTGCTGCTACTCCACTCCTTCATTTCACACATTTATTGGGTGCCTGTTATGTGAGAGACACTGTGCTACATGCTGAGGGCAGCAAAAAGATGACCAAGATAAGAAGAGCATCTCCTCAAAAAGGCTCACCCCATATACAATCACTTCCCTCGCCCCCTAAGCTTCACCACTTGCATCTTGTGCTGTTTTTAAAGAAGGAATATCACATCCCTAAATGTTCAGCTTATGAATCTCAGGGCCTGAGCTCAACTTCAAGTCAAGAGGCCACATGACTCTGATGGATCACGCCAGCCAGCTGTGTGCAAAGGGCACTGATACAGTCGGTTCCAGTCCCCTGAAACCAAGAGCCTTTCCCAGGTCTCCAGACAGTATAATATCTATCTTAGTTCTTCTACCAAGATACTTCAGGGGGACTACCTAAAATGTGTGAGAGTTGATTTTCTTCTGACCCTAGTAGAAGGATACCATTCCAGATTCAATTTGATTAAAAACAATAAAGAAATGTGTTCTTATTCACAAAACAGAAATAGACTCAGACATTGAAAACGAACTTATGGTTACCATAGGGGAAAATTGGGGGAGGGATAAATTAGGAGTTCGGGATTAATGGTAGATACACACTACTATATATAAAATAGTATATATATTATATATATAATATATATAATATGCATATAAGATATATAATATATATAAAATATATATAAAAGGTATATATAAAAGAGATAAACAACAAGGACCTACTATATAGCACAGGGAACTATACTCAATATCTTTTAATAAGCTATAATGGAAAAGAATCTGGAAAAGAATAAATATATATATATATATATATAACTGAATCACTTTGCTATACACCTGAAACTAACATGACATTGTAAACCAACTATACTTCAATAAAAAAATTTTAAAATAAAAATAAATGTGTTCTTTCTTCTACAAATGTAATAAAGATAATGATATCTGAAAGAGAACTTGAGAACACTACAAATATTTTGTATCTCATAAGAGTAAGTATCGCAACTGAAAAGAAGTCAGCATCACACCCTCTTGTAATTATAATTCTGAGGTACTAGTTGTATATGTGTTAAGATTCATGAACAACAATATTGAAGGTCTAAATTTATTATATCAAAGTTGAAGATAAAAAGCCTCCTTATACAGGAATAATACTGGATTCATTATCAGTATTAACAATGAAAGGGCCCATAGAGTTAACCTATACACTGATACTAAAAATTATAGATTATGGAAATAAATATTAGATATAGACATTTTCCTTTCCATTTGAGAAATAACCTAGAGGAAAACATCATTCTCTGCCTAGAATTCTATGAATGAAGTTTTGGCAGAATCATTTTCAGTGTTTGACATTCATGACTTCTACCACTAAGTTGGTCAAAGTAAACAACATTCAGGAGGTTGTCATACAGTTCTAGACACCTGAGACACTTGACGTGGCAGCTGAGTCAGGATGCTGGATCAGGAGATACACGTTTTCATTATGTATAAAACATGGCTTCTGATGTTAACTCAATTTAAAAGGCCTTAAAATGTTGAACATGGAGAAATTTGCTTCCTAAAATCAAGGTAGATTTGTTTTTTGTAAAATGGTGATATTAATGCCAGGAAAAAAATAATTATGATAATATAATACATGTTACATATATTATATATTTAATTTTATATTAGTTATAAGCCATAATTTTTTGAGTGTTTTCTCCATTAAGACACATTTAAGTAAAGTATTTTTATGAATGGAAGATATATTGCAAAACATATTAAGGATAGGGAAACAATGCAAGCTTTCACTTCACTTTGAAATTTTGAGTTATATGATGCTATAATTGCTGCTTACCACACCAGTAGGATTAGATCCAGCTAATTCACTGAGGCTGAAGGGCAGCCATATGGACCATTTTCCAAGAAGCAAGAGATGTGGTTACAAGTTATCATCTAATCGTTTAGTGTGAACAACTATCTGATAGTCAAGTAGCGAAAACAAAACAAAACAAAACAAAAACAAACAAAAAACAAAGTGGAAGATATACTTGCAATATTTCATGCTATAAAGTTTAAAATTCTTAATGTATGAAGAGTTCTTATCAATCAAAAAGACAGACAACCCACTAGAAAAAGGAACTAAGGGCAAGGATAGAAAATTCACAAAAAAAGAAGAGGAGATTGCCAATAAATATGTTAAAAAAAAATGCAACCCTAGTATACAGAAATAATAAGATGTCATTTTTCTCCTACCCCTTTATATGAGCAAGTTTGGGGGTTTCTTTTGAAGATAATATGAAGTTTTGTTGCCATTCTTGATTACCTTGTCAGAAAGCAGTTTGGTAATTCATAGCAAAAGTTGGAGAATTTTGCATTCCTTTCAAGCTATTCTGTGTCAGACACTGTACTAGGCACTGAGTAAAAAACATCAAAAAAGGCCCAGCCCAGGCCCAGTGAAGCCCATAGATTCCCCTGGATGCAAGAACACAAATGCTGTTATGATGGGAAAGGGAGCGGCTAGGGTAACTCAGACTGTTTTGGGTATTTTTTTTCAGTGGGTAAGAGTTAGCAAGCCGATTGGAGGTGGTGAGGGGCAGGGAAGGTTTTTACAAAGTTAATCACTAAAAGCTGCCAAAGCCCTTTATCGGAATGAATGTAAATTACTAACCAACTCCCAGTGCAACTGAGATAATAGAAACACATTTCTCTTAGGGTGCTGGGAGGCACGATCCAAAGTGATCCCCAAAGGATCTTATAAGCATGGGGTCAGGGCACAAGCCGCAAGGTGGAAGGGTGCATTCTTCGGACCCTCCCAGTAAGGGGGATATTTGCAAAACTTGAAGCAAATCCTGCCTGTGCTCCCCCTGCGCCCGCATGCCCGGTCCTGGTCACATTACCCCCTGTAGTGCATGATTTACAGCGCAGACTTTTATTTTATTTACTTTATTTTTTTTTGCATTTTTTTAACATCTTTATTGGAGTATAATTGCTTTACAATGGTGTGTTAGTTTCTGCTTTATAACAAAGTGAATCAGCTATACGTATACATATACCCCCATATCCCCTCCCTCTTGCGTCTCCCTCCCACCCTCCCTATCCCATCCCATTAGGTGGACACAAAGCACCGAGCTGATCTCCCTGTGTACAGCGCGTGCTTTTAAATCAAAGCTTTTTTCCGGGTTTTATTTGTCAGCGTTTAAGTCCAGAGAATTGTGGCCTCAGTATGCTTACAGAAAGTGACTCCATATCACAAGTGTTGGTCTACACAGGACTCAGCTGCAGATTCTCACCTTTAAGTTTTT
This sequence comes from Eubalaena glacialis, assembly GCF_028564815.1. Classification (NCBI taxonomy): domain Eukaryota; kingdom Metazoa; phylum Chordata; class Mammalia; order Artiodactyla; family Balaenidae; genus Eubalaena; species Eubalaena glacialis. The sequence goes on along the minus strand of NC_083720.1, from coordinate 122,187,239 downwards.
GTCCATTTAACGCTGAAGAGGTTGTGCTTTAAGACTAAGGTACGACTAGTTCTTTAGATTTATTATCCATTTTTAAGAACAGTTTTTTCCTCCTGCCTCTTCCCTTCTGTCTTTGGAGCTGATTTGAATACTATTGGCTGTAATTGTGAGATATGTGTGTAGGTTTAATGCACACTGAGATGGTTTAAGTCAAAGAATTATAAAGGGAGTGCTAGTGTATACAATTCTCTTTCCTTAGAACACTGCTCTGGTGAAAGCTAAGAAAAGATTTTTTGCTTGCTCAATAAAAGAAAATATAACAAATTAGATTGGCTCTTGCAATTGGCAGGTGTTGGGTTTTCAGTGGAGACAAAGACTGTATATTTTCGACACTCTTTTCTGGGGTCTAATTTAAAATCCACATGGTAGGGGAGCATCTATCCAAGGTCTTCTTACAACTGTCCAAACAGAGTTTCCATCAGTTCTTGCCTAAGGGAGCTATGACCTGGATGGAAAATGCCGCAAAGTATTAAAGCAAACTTTAGTTTTCTTTGACTGTCCCAGTATCTTCCCCTTTTCCTCCCAGGAAGGGGTTGGTTCACTGTGGTCTCATTTGCAATATTCCATGAAGAACACTGACAATGTAACAGATTGGTCATGGTATGAACAATTGTCATGGGTGGAAATACAAAGGCCAGGGTTGAATGAGAGCCTTTATAGAGGCTTTGAACAGTAATAAATTCTGATGACATGTCTCCCACCCCTGCAGACCATCTTAATCTTTTTCAGGCACACCCTGGATGGCTTACAGGAGAAGCAGCGCTCCTCCACAAGGCAGAAGGAAGAACAAAACCGGTGGCCCTTCATTCAAGCTGAGAGGCAAAACTCACCCAAATTTCACAAAACAGTCTTTGGACAGAAACCAAATGAAAAATTGTTTTCATAGTTGGCCCAAGGGCATGCCACCAAAAATGACGAAGTTTGCTATCCATGTTGTCTGTGCCCACTAGATCTATAAGCTGCTGTCTATTGTGATTTATTTTGTATTGCAGCCCAAAGCAAAATGAATGACCTCTGGTATATGACAGAAGATAATATGACTTCTTTGAAGCAGAGAGAAAGAAGGAGCCACGGACTAAGCACTGGTGGCATAAAAACAAAGAGCAAATAACTTGTCACCGTTAGGGTTTCCGAAGACGGCAGCCCACGAAGGCTGAACTCTGCTTGGAATGTGATAAGGTGACCAGGCCTGTTGTGAAATACTTCTTTGGTAGGAGCTCTGAGCTGACAGGCCATATAAAGAAGTGTTGCAGATTAGAAGCTTATTTCTTGTCAACATATCAGGGGTGGTCCTTTCGCAGCCTAGCAATCTGAGCGACACTGAGCCTTGACCCAAGAAGCAGCAGAAAAGGCAGGCTTCAAAACAGGAGGAGAAGATGGGCTCAAATAACCACATCTGGATCTTAATTCACATTCACCACAGCCTCCAAAAATTGATGGGCAGGGGATTTGGAGTGAGGCAAGGAAGTTACTAGAAGGGGCCGGAGCTTTGAAGTCAGACCCAAGTTTGGATTCTTTCTTTATTACCTACGAACTGTATGATCCTGGGTAAATCTCTTAGCCTCCCTGTGTCTCAGCCTCCTCTCTGTTGAGTGGGTACAATAATATATACCTCTCAGCGTTGTTTTAAGCGTCAAATAAGGGGGCGTGTACCTCTCAACAGTGTTGTAAGGATGAAATGGGATCGCAAAGAGGTACGTTCACACAGTGCCTGGTTCGTCCTGGCTGCCTCCTCACCCATTCCCTTAAAAGAAGAACAGTGAAAGATCAGTTGACGCTGTAGCTTTTTATTGTACCTGTGATACAGAGCAATTTTATCTCACTAGGCACCACTTCGTCACAATTTCTGGCTTAAATATTGACAACTGGATAGTGTATTTTAAAGTTATCCTCTTTATTCTCCATCATTGTCTGGTGTGTGTGGGGCCTTGTAATTATTTTTTTTTATTCCACTTGACAAGTACTTCCCTGGGGAAGTCAATGACTCTATCTTAATTAATTTCTACTTATACTATACACCCTGAATTAGTGCATCCTGGCCAAAGCACAACATAAAAGTACTATAAAGAAGAATTAACATTAAGCACACTAGTTACAACTATAATATGTGCTTACAATTTAAGGAATCACTTCCTAATAGTAAGAGTAGTCCCAGACACAAGTTATTTCTAATCAACAAGTAGCAGAGGATAGCTTTCTAAATTAACATTATAACATTGACACAAGCAAGTTCTATTGGTTGTGTCCAGGCTAAGGGGAGCCATCTACCGCTTGTCTAGAAGTGATCAGCAGTGATCCAATAAAAGAAAGCAAAGAATTTATAGCACTGAAATCGGACACTTTGTGGTCTAATCCCTACATTTTACAGAAGAAGAAACTGAGGCTCTTTGGAAGGTATGTGACACGCACAGTTCCTGAGCATCTGAGTCAGAACACAAACCCAGATCTCATCTCAAACCCTGGGCTCTTTCTGAGTTACTGTTTCAGATCTCCCCGGACAGACTCTCCTGCTATAATTACAAGCTGGAAATAACCTAAACATTTCCTGAAGTTTTGAAAATGTCACACACTACAGAACTTTCTGACATGGTTTTCACAGAGATGTTTAGTGACATTGGAAAAATTGCTTTTTGCAAAAGTGAAGGCAGTGGATGGTTCTTGTGGAATAGCCATCCCAATTTTCAATCCTAGGAGGTATAAATAAGTACAGAGAAATATCCACTCTTTTGAATGCTCATCCAGCCCTCTTGAGGTTTCCCTCAGCACCAGCCATAAATATCACTTAGCTCTTCTACTCATTTGTGGCCTGGTAACATACTCCACCAGGAATTAGGAATTCCTCATTTCTAAAGCAGGCTTGGCCACCCACCTACTGTGTGGCCTTGGACAAGTCACTTAGCAACTTTCTCAATCTTAATCATAGAGGAAGAATTTTGACTTGCATTATAAAGATGACCTTATTTGCATTTACTAAGGATTCTCATTTTCACAGCTGATTTTTTTTTTTAAAAAGTGGCACTATCATGCCACATATATTGAAAGACTTAGCTATATGGTTGTAACATCCAAAGATAGCAAGATTGGAATGCAGGAAAAAGTGAGATAAACTCTTCCGCACATGGCAGCTGAAAAAGAAGCTGGTAATGCTCATTCCTCCAAATTATATTGTTAAAAGCAAAGCTCCAAAGAGGACTAAATGTCCATGGAAATTTACCACTTCTCCATTAAAACGACTCTGGCATAAAGCTTGTTTAGGAAGTTCCAGAGACATAGCCTTCATTCTTAGGAGAGGTTAGGAGTGGTTTCTCTGTGATCTCATGATCTCTCGATTACATCGATGTCATTTCACTTATCGCATCGTATTATAATTATTTATTCATGTATCTGTGGCCCCCAGTAGACTTTAGTTCTCATAGGCAGGAACCGTGTCTTATTCATCATTCTATACCCACTGCCTGGCCCGTGACAGGCATTAAATACACGGCTTCTTTGAGCTACAACATCACGGGACAATTGGTTACATATGGGAGAAGCTGTCCAACTCTGTGATGTTTTCCCAGTAGAGTTTCATTTCCTCAACTTATAAAAAGATACTAAAAAGGACTTAAACTTTTATGAAAAATATTTCAGCATCTTCTAACTATATTTATCTCAGGTCCTTGAGACAGTGGTCTAGGTATGGCTAGATTATGTTGATTCTGGCTGATACACACACAGACATACATATTTCCACATACACACTCATATACCCACACACTTACACTTAAAGACACACTCACATACCCATCATATAGTCACACATGCTCACACAATCACACATATTCTCTCTCTTTGTCTCACATACACACACACATGCACACGCACACACACTCTCAAGCCAGAAGACATGCATAAAAAATAAAATATTGAGAACTCCTATAGGGCGGCAGGTGTGTGCTAATCATGGGAAGACTAATAATTTACCCTCCTCAATAAGAACTCTAGGTTTTAGACCAGGAAACATGCTTCCTACAAAATGCTGAGTGACAAATTAATATATCTGTACAAAGAGGTCAGCAGGCACATGAAATCCTGACTCCTGGGAGAAGCTGTCAGTATAGATTGTGGGAAGGCCAAGAGGCCCTGGTTCCTCCTTGGAAATATGCCATTTCCCCTGTGCATTATCTTCTGGGTGTGTTGGAACTACTTGCTATAGAAATTTGGGTATAGATAACCTAAGGACCCTGAAGAATGCCAACACTTATTCACAATTGTTTATTATACGTAACGAGTTATCTTTGGTTGATAGGTAAGTCCAAGAAAATGAGACAAATTTTCTTTTTCTAAAAAAAGTAAATAAATCCAAACACAGTGAAAACAAAAATTTAGGAAATAAATACAAACTGCTTCTTTTCACTGGACTAATGCTATGTTATGTTGACAGTTTTAGTATATCCTTTGTGTAGTCTCATGTGATAATGCAAGATAACACTAGTTTGTTACCACCATTTTGCCCACAATCCTTTCCTCTATCAAAACACAAGAAAATTCTACCCTAAGTGAATTATTCCTAAGGTGATTCATGCACCAGTGACACTTTGGTACAGCGACAAGCAGCTGGTACAAAGTAAAGGGGGCGCTATGGGCTCTGGAGCCTTCTTCTGAGTCAGCGTATGGCACAGTCATTTATTAGCCATGTGACCTCAGGCAAGTTACTAAACCTCTCTGGGCCTTATTCTGCATTTGCCAGTGACATACCCCTTTGACAAAGAACCAGCAGGCCCACGGCTCACTCTGGCAGAACTATAAAAGAGGAAACAAATTGGAGGACCCTGGGACACTCATGGGATGGAAGTTAATCCTTGCCACTGTTGCCAGCAAGCTTGAGTGGCAGCAAGCATCATTGTTCCCCCTCCACCGCCACTGAAGCCTAGGATGCTACTTGAGACTGCCCACTTCCAACCCAGGAGCTCTTCTCATGGAGAAGCTTCTCATGGGTGGTGTTTCACGAAGTAGAGAACAGAGGTTTTAGGATGGAGAAAACAAAGAAGGTGACCGAAGTTGGGGGAAGGGTGCCAGAATGCAAGGCCAAGTTAGAAAACGGTGGGAATGTTATCTACAGGATCCCCTCCTTGCATGTGTCTCAGTCTTTAGGAATTTGTTCTTTTTGAAGCTCATCAAGTGAACCACAACTTTAATCTCTTTTCTCCTTTATTATAACCTTTAGAAAGTTGCCCTGACAATTTAGGATGAAATATAGTTGCATATACTTAAACAGTCTGGGTGCCTGTCTTTGGGAGACTGAACAGAACAGCAGGAAGTTTGGTGCCTCCCCACTCTGTCTGGGTACCAGCAAAGGGGGACCTCAGCCTGCTGAGTACGTGACAACATGAAGTCCAGGATGCTCTGGAACTTCTGCCTAGCCAGGAGAGGTCAGGGAGAAAGCCCAAGGACCAGAGAAGCCTTCTGAGGTGGACGAACAAGAGAAACAGGAAGACCAAACCTTCTTATTAGCCCTGCACGTTAGGTAGTGTGGACCAAAGAAACAGGGCAAAGAGCCCATCAATCGGATGGTGTGGGGAGGGGAAAGGCACAGAGCATAAACAAAAGCAAAGACATAGCACCATAAACAGTGACTCAAAGAGAGGCGACAGCCTGAAACCGCAAAGGAGACTTCATGTGTAAACGGTACCTAAGCCCAGTGCATTATCTACCAACTGTTTGAATTCAGCCAGTGCCTATGGAGGAGCAGAGGTGGTGACCTAGAACACTGGGGACCTGTCGCCATGCGATCTGTTTAATGCAGAATTCAGCACATCCCATAGATTTACCTTGGATCCCAAAATTTCATTTTCTTTGATCTTTTCAGGAAGCATACTGTTCTTATTCTCCTAGGTAACTGGCTTTGGAACATGTTTCCTAGCATGCTCACTAGCATTTCTGAGCTCAGTAATTCTTTGAATGCAATTTGATTTCCAAATATAATGACCCCGAAAGGCAAGAATAATGAGAATTTATAAATAGTAGAATTTATAATGATTTCTCTTCCTTCAAGTAAATTCTCCATAAACCTCAAACAAATAAGTGAGAAAAATCCTTAGTCCCCTAAGATCCTCCCCAGGTTGGCATGGAGTTGTGAGCTGTTGGCAATCAGGCCACACAAAATCTATCACCGTCACTATAATCATCATTATCATCATCATCACAGTAGAGATTCCTATAAAAACTTCAGCTGTTTGTGGAAGACCTGAAACAAGTTTTCCTCATTTAAGAGGCTATAATTTTAATGATCACTACTCAGTATCTGGAATTTATTACAACTCATTAGGTATGATTTTTGCCATTCAAATAAGGACGTTTCATGGGAATTTTTCAATTTTCTTCCCCAATCATGGCTGAAGAAGTACGGTGGTTAAAGAATTCTATATTCTAAGATTGGGATTGACACTTACACACTACTATATATAAAATAGATAACTAATAAGGACCTGCTGTATAGCACTGGGAACTCTACTCAATACTCTGAAATGACCTGTATGGGAAAAGAATCTAAAAAAAAAAAAAAAATGAGTGGATATATGTATATGTATAGCAGATTCACTTTGCTGTACACCTGAAACTAACACAACATTGCAAATCAACTATATTCCAATAAAAAAATTTTTTAAAAGGTAAACTGAGGCATATTAAAAAAATAATTATCAAAAAAAAGACAACAATTGAATAAAGGTGAGATAGGGCAATGGAAAAAATAATTTTGATAGATTAAATTGGAGAATTTGATAATAAAAACGTTTGTATACTGAAAAAAAAAAAAAAGAATTCCAAGTTTTCCCTGCAGTGTTCCCATTGACTTGGGGACAGCCTGTATGAACTCCCTCCAGGGACTTCCCTGGTGCTCCAGTGGTTAAGACTCTTGCACTCCCAACGCAGGGGGCCCAGGTTTGGTCCCTGGTTGGGGAACTAGATCCCACATGCCGCAACTAAGGGTCCGCATGTTGCAATTAAGAGTCCGCATGCCACAACTAAAGATCCTGCATGCCGCAACTAAGACCCGGCACAGCCAAAATAAAATAAAATAATAAATATTAAAAAAAAAAAAACTCTCTCCAGTTTTCTCCATCCTGCTCCTCCTGCCTGCCAAATCATAAGCCAGCTTCTCTCCAGTTTCCATGTCATTCCCTGAAGCTATATTTTATGGCACATTTCAGATCTTTAGTCACAATTTAGTAAGTAAGGCCCAGGTCCTTTTTAAGACTGATTTTGCTCCCTACTTGCCTAGCATAATACTAGATAAGAGAAGAAATTAGGTCAAATTGAAACTGACAATGGATTGCCAGCATTATTAGATTTAACATCTTACTATTTTTGGTTATAACAAAAGGACTACACAAGGGAAGAGATAGTATTCAAAACAAAGACCTTTCTCATTTATATAAGATGTATTCATTAATTTTTTGAACATCATAATTTAAAGTGTTTTATTGAAATATGTTAATTACTTTTAACTGCTAGATTTAAATCATATATATTTGTAGTCTCATATACTATTTATTCAGACAGGTTTTTGCATTTGTTTCCTTGCCAATAAAAAAATCAAAACAAAATTGAAAAAAAATTGACTAAGTGATTCATCCTTATTAGAAAGTAGCTGCAAGCTTAATGTGAAATTGAAAGCAGAGATGCAAATAAGACATGCTTCATTCAAGAACTTGAATTCTCTCTTACACTTACTGTTAGCAACAAAATGAAAATGTGCAATTTGTTGGTGGGGGGAATAGGAGATTTCCAAAGCTAATGTATACTCCAGGTTTCCCAGGCTTTTCCAACCTAGGAAAACCCATGGGTCACACAGTCATTGGAGCCAAGTGTCCCTTGGCCTCAACATGGCCTCTCCCTTTTTCGTCCCCCACTGTTCTGCCTGGGCTTTAAAGCCCTCTTCTCACTCTGAAGCAAACCAAACTACCATTGTGTGGTGTCTTCCTCCACTCTTTTCTCTCTCTCTATGTTCTGGGTCTCGGTGATCTCACAGATTTCATTCAACTATGTCAAAATGTTGGCTTTTAATATGTCGGCTGTGTTCCCTGTTTTGCATCTTCTGTCTAGAGTGGAGGTCTACAAAGTGAAGCTCTTGGGCAAGATGGTCCCAGCCTTTTTTTGCACAGGCCATAAGGTAAGAATTTTGTTTATACTTTTAAAGGGTTGGAGGAAGAAGGAGAAGAAGAGGAGGAAGAGAAGGAGGAGGAGGAGGAAGGAGACGAGGAGGAGAAGGTAACAATGGCTGCAGTGGCAGAGGCCACAGGCAGCTTGCAAAGCCTAAAACACTTTTCAGGAAAATTCTGCAGACCCTTGGTCTAGAAAGAAGGTCAGCCTCACTCACGGCATATGATTTCTTTTTTAGATCATTTAGATCAAGGACATAAAGAAACTGCAAAAAGATAAATCTGGCCAAATCTGACCCTGATACAAAGGAACCCTTGAATAAAGCCTTTTCTAAATATTTTTTTCTTGTGTGGCAAACACTGTTGGTTACCTCTCCAGCAGACATCCTTTCTCAATTTTGATAAAAAATCAGGGAACTCTGTGCTTCAGAGGACTTGGGCCCTCTACATCCTCAGGGACATAAGTTTGGATGAATCCAGGCAATGTCATTCCATCCCCTTTGGCAGTGATTGGTTTGGGGTTTAGCACAATTTGTAAATCTGGCCACCAATAAAATATAAGGGTAAGTCAGCTGTGGGTTGCATGAAAAGTTTTTCTTTGAAAAGGGAAGCCAAGGAAAGAACATGTCTTCTTCTTCCCTGTCACCTTTGGACATTGCTGGGCGAAGACATGATGTTCAGAATTACTGTAGCCATCTTGTAACCCACAGGCTTAGGACCATAGGCAGAGTGGAAAATTGGTAAAAACAAAAAACAAAAACAAAAAAACCCAGCGACAAAACAACTCACAAGCCATCTACCTGGGAATTTAACATGTAAGGTAATGCAATTTCTATATTGTTCAACCCACTCTAGTTGTTTTTTCCCTGCCCCACCCCCTTCATTCTGGAAGCATCCCAATATACCCTGTATAGGCAACAGCTTGTAGGAAAAACTTCTAGCCTACTTTTAACATTGCACAATAGAAGATTTTTTAAAAACTAAAATGCTGATATTGTCCTAATGAAATGGGGCAATCTATTTATTAATCTATCCCTTCAGAGATACCATTTTTGAATCTGAGGTAACTACATCGCTGGGTGCAGTTTTTTTTTATTGGAGTACAATTGCTTTTCAATGTTGTGTTAGTTTCTGCTGTACAATGAAGTGAATCAGCTATATGTATACCTATATCCCCTCCCTCTTGGACCTCCATCACACACCAGTATCCCACCCATCTAGGTCATCACAGAGCACCAAGCTGAGCTCCCTGTGCTATACAGCAGGTTCCCACTAGCTAGCTATTTTACACATGGTAGTGTATTTATGTCAAACCTAATCTCCAATTCTTCCCACCCTCCCCTTCCCCACCCTGTGTCCCCATGTCCGTTCTCTACATCTATGTCTCTATTCCTGCCCTACAAATAGGTTCATCTGTACCATTTTTCTAGATTCCACTTATATGCGTTAATATATGACATTAGTTTTTCTCTTACTTCACTCTGTATGACAGACCCTAGGTCCATCCACATCTCTACAAATGACCCAATTTTGTTCCTTTTTATGGCTGAGTAATATTCCATTGTATATATGTACCACATCTTCTTTACCCATTCATCTATTGTTGGACACTTAGGTTGTTTCCATGTCGTGGCCATTGTAAATAGAGCTGCAATGAACATTGGGGCGCATGTGTCTTTTTGAATTATGGTTTTCTCAGGGTATATGCCCAGTAGTGGGATTGCTAGGTCGTATGGTATTTCTATTTTTAGTTTTTTAAGGAACCTCCATACTGTTCTCCATAGTGGCTGTATCAATTTACATTCTCACCAACAGTGCAAGAGGGTTCCCTTTTCTCCACGCCCTCTCCAGAATTTGTTTTTTGTAGATTTTCTGATGATGCCCATTCTAACTGGTGTGAGGTGATACCTCATTGCAGTTTTGGTTTGCATTTCTCTAATAATTAGTAATGTTGAGCAGCTTTTCATGTGTCTCTTGGCCACCTGTATGTCTTCTTTGGTGAAATGTCTATTTAGGTCTTCTGCCCATTTTTTAATTGGGTTGTTTGTTTTTTTGATATTGAGCTCCATGGGCTGTTTGTATATTTTGGAGATTAATCTTTTGTCCTTTGCTTCATTTACAAATATTTTCTCCCATTCTGAGGGTTGTCTTTTTATCTTGTTAATGATTTCCTTTGCTGTGCAAAAGCTTTTAAGTTTCATTAGGTCCCATTTGTTTATTTTTGTTTTTATTTTCATTACTCTAGGAGGTGGGTCAAAAAAGATCTTGCTGTGGTTTATGTCAAAGAGTGTTTTTCCTACGTTTTCCTCGAAGAGTTTTATACTGTCCAGTCTTACTTTTAGGTCTTTAATCCATTTTGAGTTCATTTTTGTGTATGGTGTTAGGTAGTGTTCTAATTTCATTCTTTTACATGTAGCTGTCCAGTTTTCCCAGCACCACTTATTGAAGAGGCTGTCTTTGCTCCATTGTATTTTCTTGCCTCCTTTGTCATAGATTAGGTGACTATATGTGCGTGGGTTTATCTCTGGCCTTTTTATCCTGTACCATTGATCTATATTTCTGTTTTTGTGCCAGTACCATACCGTCTTGATTACTGTAGCTTTGTAGTATAGTTTGAAGTCAGGGAGCCTGATTCCTCCAGCTCTGTTTTTCTTTCTCAAGATTGCTTTGGCTATTCAGGGTCTTTTGTGTTTCCATACAAATTGTAAACTATTTTGTTCTAACCCTGTGAAGCATGCCCTTGGTAGTTTGATAGGGATTGCATTGAATCTGTAGATTGCTTTGGGAAGTATAGTCATTTTCACAATATTGATTCTTCCAATCCAAGAACATGGTATATTTCTCCATCTGTTTATGTCATCTTTGATTGCTTTCATCAGTGTTTTATAGTTTTCTGAGTACAAGTCTTTTGCCTCCTTAAGTAGGTTTATTCCAGGGTATTTTATTCTTTTCGTTGCAGTGGTAAATGGGATTGTTTCTTTAATTTCTCTTTCTGATTTTCTGTGTTAGTGTATAGGAATGCAAGAGATTTCTGTGCATTAATTTTGTATCCTGCTACTTTACCAAATTCATTGATTAGCTCTAGTAGTTTTCTGGTGGCATCTTTAGGATTTTCTGTGTATAGTATCATGTCATCTGCAAACAGTGACAGTTTTACTTCTTGTTTTCCAATTTGTATTCCTTTTATTTCTTTTTCTTCTCTGATTGCCATGGCTAGGACTTCCGAAACTATGTTGAATAAGAGTGGCGAGAGTGGACATCCTTGCCTTTTTCCTGATCTTAGTGGAAATTCTTTCAGTTTTTCACCATTGAGTATGGTGTTTGCTGTGGGTTTGTCATATATGGCCTTTATTATGTTTAAGTAGTTTCCCTTTGTGCCCATTTTCTGGAGAGTTTTTTATCATAAATGGGTGTTGTATTTTGTCAAAAGCTTTTTCTGCATCTGTTGAGACGATCACATGGTTCTTATTCCTTAATTTGTTAATATGGTGTGTCACATTAATTGATTTGCATATATTGAAGAATCCTTGCATTCCTGGGATAAATCCCACTTGATCATGGTGTATGATCTTTTTAATGTGCTATTAGATTCTGTTTGCTAGTATTTTGTTGAGGATTTTTGCATCTATATTCATCAGTGATATTGGTCTGTAGTTTTCTTTTTTTGTGATATCTTTGTCTGGTTTTGGTATCAGGGTGATGGTGGCCTCGTAGAATGAATTTGGGAGTGTTCCATCCTCTGCAATTTTTTGGAAGAGTTTGAGAAGGATAAGTGTTAGCTCTTCTCTAAATGCTTGATAGAATTCACCTGTGAAGCCATCTGGTCCTGGACTTTTGTTTTGAGTTTGTTTTTGTGGGTCTTTGTCTTCTCTTTTGTTTCCCCCCTAGAGAAGTTCCTTTAGCATTTGTTGTAAAGCTGGTTTGGTGGTGCTGAATTCTCTAAGCTTTTGCTTATCTGTAAAGCTTTTGATTTCTCCATTGAATCTGAATGAGATCCTTGCTGAGTACAGTAGTCTTGGTTGTAGGTTTTTCTCTTTCATCACTTTAAGTATATCCTGTCACTCCCTTCTGGCCTGTAGAATTTCTGCTGAAAATCAGGTGGTAAACTTATGGGAATTCCTTTGTATGTTATTTTTTGATTTTCCCTTGCTGCTTTTAATATTTTTTTTTAATTTAATTTTTGTTAGTTTGATTAATATGTGTCTTGGTGTGTTTCTCTTAGGTTTTATCCTGTTTGGGACTCTCTGTGCTTCCTGGACTTGGGTGACTATTTCCTTTCCCATGTTAGGGAAGTTTTCCACTATAATTTCTTCAAATATTTTCTCAGACCCTTTCTTTTTCTCTTCTTCTTCTGGAACCCCTATAATTCAAATGTTGGTGCATTTAGGTCTCTGAGATTGTCTTCTTTTCATTCTTTTTTCTTTATCCTGCTCCTCAGCAGTTATTTCCACCACTCTGTTTTCCAGCTCACTTATTCATTCTTCTGCCTCAGTTATTCTGTTATTGTTTCCTTCTATTGTATTTTTCATTTCAGTTATTGTGTTGTTCATCTCTGTTTGTTCTTTAGTTTTTCTAGACCTTTGTTAAACGTTTCTTGTATTTTCTCAATCCGTGCCTCCATTCTATTTCAAGATTCTGTGTCATCTTGACTACCATTACTCTGAATTCTTTTTCAGGTAGGTTGCTTATTTCCTCTTCATTTATTTGGTCTTGTAGGTTTCATCTTGCTCCTTCATCTGTGACATATTTTTTTGTCATCTCATTTTTTTTTTTTTTGATGGGTGGAATTTTGTTCCTGTCTTACTGGTTGTTTTGGCCTGAGGCTTCCAGCACTGGAGTTTGTAGGCTGTTGGGTAGAGCTGGGTCTTGGTGGCAAGATGAGGACCTCTGGGAGGCCTCATTCCAATGAATATTCCCTGGGATCTGAGGTTCTCTGTTAGTCCAGTGGCTCAGACTCAGAGCTCTCACAGCAGGAGCTCAGGCCTGACCACCAGCTTGTGAACCAAGATCCCGCAAGCCATGTGGGGCAGCAAGAAAAAAGAAAAGGAGCAGAACAATAACAAAGAGTAAAAAATAAAATAAGATAGAAAACTAACAGGTATGTTAGAAAAAATTTAAAAATAAAAGTATAGATGAAACAACAACCAGAAGGTAAAAGAGAACCACAATGGCAAAAGAAAGGAGAAAAAAAAAAGCCAGAAAGGGCCTTGGCTGTGGGGGGGCGGGGCTTAGGCAGGGGTGGGGTTTAGGCAGTGGGTGGGGCCTATGTTTAGGACTCACAGGGCAGAAAAAGGCCCTGGGGGGATGGGGGTGAGGCTTAGGCTCAACACAGCAGGAGGGTCCCAGGAGTGCCTCTGACCTTGGAGGGCAGAGGACCAGGTCCAGGACCCTAGGAGGCTCCCTGGGCCAGAAGGGGTGTGGGAAACACTGGAAGCATTCCCCCAATCCTCCAATTCTGGAGGGTCCTTCCCCGCTGGCCTATCTTCTTCTTCCCCCACCATGACCCTAGGACCCACGTGGCCGGAGGGGGCCCTGGAAGGCTGGGGACCAGACCTGGAAGCCCAACAGACTTACCAAGCCCAAGTGAGCAGGGGAAATGCCTGCCACACCTCCCCTGATCCTCCAGTCCTGGAGGTTCCCCCCCACCATCCGCCTCTCCTGCTCTTCCCCCCTCCACCCTTCCTCCCATGCCCCTAGGACCCACGCAGCTGGAGGGAGCCCCGGAGAACCAAGGACCAGGCCTGGGAAACCAGCAGGCTTCCCGGGGCCCGACTGGGCAGGGGAAATGCTAGGCATGCTCCCCCTGATCCTCTGAGCCCCCGAGGATCTGAGGTTCCTCCAGGCGTGGGAAGCCCTCCCCTCTCCCAGCCACCCCTCAGGGGCACTGGTCCTGTCTGGCCTCCACTTCTCCTCCTCCTTCACTCACCCCAACATCCTACCTGGTCGTTCGGGGGTTCCTCCCATCTCCTTGGGTGTCGAGGTCCCCCACCAGCATCTGGCAGGTGCCCTCAATATGGGGAGACATGAACTCCGTGTCCTCCCACACTGCCATCTTGACTCCCTGGGTGCAGTTTTTATGACTAATTCTTGATTTAGAAGAACGGTCATCAAGAAAGACTGAATCTTCTTAACTGTTAGTAAATAGATGGTTTTAGTTGTGTCCAGAAAGGAAATTAGATTTTGACGTCATTGATCACAGTTTCTAAATATTCTACTCAGTGGTATATGTATCCTTTCATCCACAGATACTTTTGAAAAATACAATGGGCAGATCACAATAAATGCCAAATGATTGAGTGAGATTAATTTTAAGTCAGAAGTGAAATTCCCAAAAGGGCAGAGCAAATCTTAAAGCCCATGATGTTCACTTCCCTGTCCCACCCCACTGCCTCTTGCACTTCCCCACCCATGTTGACATATTCTGCATTTCCCCCATCCAGCATGCTGTTGGCCATGTGTGTTACCACACTTGGGAGAAGTTACAATAGTTTATTCTAAATGTTTTGGCTTTTACAGCCTAAATTGAGGCCTTTAGTGGCACTTGGAAATTATTTTTGTGGTTGACTTTTATAGATAACACATTTCCCACTCCTACCCTTTTCTGCTGGCTCCTTCAGAAATTTGGTTGAGGGAAACCACACAGAATTCTGAAATCTGTAGGCCAGGTGCCCACATCACAGTAACTAGGATCACCATACTGGTGGCTTTTGGCAGGACATCAAAGTCTGTTCTTTCTCCTATTATCATTCCTAACAGGAAATTTGACTCCAGTGAATATATATAATATTTTCAGTAGCTTTAACTCATAACCCATTAATTACTTTTGGTTTTATTTATTGTGCTTCTGATATTTCTCTTAAATTTAAAACTCTCCAAGAGTCTTTTAATTTTAATATTCTACTATTATTTATGGGAAATTGTAGCAGGGATATCGGTAGTAGTAAGAAGGGAGAAATCGATGAAAGATTTTTGTCATTGTTCTCTTCCTTGGATCATTGAACCCACCACTTCCTTTACATCGAACGTTGTCTTGATTTCAGCCCAGGGTATTTTCCTGCCTCTGTCTCAGCACACCAATAGGCAGGCTACTTCCTTCATTTTCTCACTTGCTCATTATTCCACAAATATTTATTCATAAGGTCCTACTAGCCAGACATTTACAAAGGCCCTGGGAGGATTCAGTGATGAACAAGGCAGACCCAATCTCTGTCATCATGGAGCTCACTGGGGACAGATCCAAAACAAGAAAAGAAACTACAGTAAGTCCCCTACATACGAAACTTCAAGTTGCGAACTTTCAAAGATGCGAACGTGCATTTGCATGTCCAATCACATAAGTTAGTTCACGTGTCTGGCATACATTGTCATGTGCGTGCATCCTCTACAAGTGGTTGTGCTTTTGTGTACTTTACTGTACAGTACTGTATAGAGTACAGTAGTACAGTATCTTTATTTCAAACCCGGGATGTCTGGAAGCAAGTGTAAAAGCAGTGGTGATGTAGCTGGTACTGCTATACATTTCAAGGTACTGTACTGTAAGATTAAAAATGTTTTTTTTATTTTTTGTGTTTGTTTTTTATGTATTATTTGTGTGAAAAGTATTATAAACCTATTACAGTGCAGTACTATATAGCCGATTGTGTTAGTTGGGTACCTAGGCTAACTTGGTTGGACTTACGAACAAATTGGACTTACGAACATGCTCTCAGAATGGAACTCGTTCATATGTAGGGGACTTACTGTACTACAAGTCGTGGTAAGTGTCATAAAGGAAATCAGCTGAGGAGCAGAGAGGAAAATTGGCTGGTTTTTCCTTCGGAAAAGTTGTTTGGGGAAGGCGTCATTGAGGAGGTGAGCTGTGAAGGGAGGAGGAACCAGCCATAGGAACACTGTAGTTAAGACTGTCCCTAAAAATCCTGACTCTGTTCTCTGGTTTTGCTGAAGTTCATATCAGTGTATACTATCTATACGGGCAGATTCTGTCTTACTGTCTGGCAGCTTTCAGCTGGAAGAGTCTTCATCATCTTCATGGTTCCCCTATGACAATCAACCAGAACCACAGGGAGAAAGTGTCTTCCCTTGAAACTCTGGGACAAGTACAATTGGCCTCAGACCTAAAATTCCTTGAAGTGATTTCTCTATTGGAACAGGATCTCCAAGAAACTCCAAGACTGAAGGATCCTTCCTGCCACTCAGGAATATGGAAACAGAAATCTTCCAGGGCAATGCACACCTGAGCATGTTGGTTGATCCTCACTGCCCCTTTTCCCTACTTCCTTCACTCTTCATTCTATCCACTCATGGAATTGTTTTCCTTAAAAGGAATTTTCTCAGTAAAACATCAGTGCAATCTGAACTGCATAATCTTACCATATTCTACTCTCTGCATCTAATTATACTGACTCAATACTTTTCACCTCCACGCCATATAAATACAGAGCATTTTCCTTAATCATCTGTAGTGGGTTGAATGATGAATCCCCAAATGATATGTACATGTCCTAACTCACAAAACCACTAAATGTGACATTATTTGGGAAAGGAGTCTTTGAAGGTGTCATGCAGTTAAGGATCCAGGATGAAATCATGCTGGATTAGGGTGGGCCCTAAATCCCACCCTAATGACAAGTCCCTATAGGAGAAGAGAAGGGGGAATAATCACAGACACACAAGGAAGAAGCCATATGATGACAGAGGCAGGGATTGGAGTGATGCTGCCATAAGCCAAGGAATGCTGGGTGCCTTTGGAAGCTGGAAGAGGCAAGGGAAGATTCTCCCCTAGAGCCTTTGGAGGGATTGTGGCCCTGCCAACACCTCAATTCATATTTCTGGCCTCCAGAACTGTGAGAGAATCAATTTCTGTCATTTTAAGTTTGTGTTCATTTGTTGCAGGGACTGTAGGAAATGAATACATCATCTGAAGACTAGCTGATTTTTAAAGGTTAAAAAATTATAGTTTGCCTTTATTTTAGTGTATTTTACTTTATTTTAATGAAGAAAGCAATTGACAAGGGGTGAAATAGCTTAACACGAGTACATTACACGTTGCACAAACTATCACCAGAAAGCTCCACCATGGCTCTACCTAAGACTGTGTTCTCAGAGCATAGATACATCCCAGACCTGGTCATTCCCTGTGCTCCACTCCACGGAGGGCAGCATAATATAATGGAAGGACAGCTGAACTGGGAATCAGAAGCTGTGATTATTGTTGTCTCTGATTGTAGACTCTGGGTCTTGAGTTTCTATCTTGCCTCTGTGAACTCCATGGTGGTACCATCTTGAAATGTTAAAAATGAAATAAAATAATAGCTGTAAAAAAGAGCTGCAAGTAATAATCCTCCATGAAAAAGAAAAGCTCATATAATTAGAGAAGAAAGGAAAAGATACAAGATTTGTATGAATTCCTGTCCCATAGACATCACTGCACCCAAATAAGGAACAAGAACCCTCATTCCAAATGGGGCTGGGTGCCCTCAGCATAGCCCACAATTTCCAATGCTGCCAAGCACACTGATGAGTTTCCAAGAGTCACAGGTCCGCCACTATTCCTTCTTCCTCACAGAAAACTGATGTGAAAAGTATAGGTCATGCTAGGCACCTTTGGGGGGATTTAATATTCAGAGAGGTGATAGCCTCCTTGCAAGCGCCAAACTCAGAATTAAACACCATTCCTGGCCATCAGTTCCATAAACTGGTATTTTCTGGGAGTCTTTGGAAGACCTCTGAACACCGTGGTACCACTCAGTCTTACCTTGTGGGCCAAGCCCGTGGATGTTTCAAAAGAAACCCAGAGCAGCTGAGGGGGCGGTTTTGAGGAAGGTCTGAGGCCCCCTACCAAAGTGAAACCAGCTGAATAAACTTCATGAGCAGACCCACAGCTCAGTTAGCCCCACTAAGACATCAGCCCTGACAAGAGAGGGCCCCAGTTCCATCGCAGTGGGGTAAACCCAGAGCTTGTTCAACAGACTTAATGGAAGATGCTACAGTCTTCTTGTGCCTCCAGGCCCAGAACAGACAGAAAAGGAGTTAGGAAGCGAACACTAAAGAAAGCAGAACATAGACTTGAGATGGACCCAAGTTTCCAAATAAATGCTTTAACATGAGCCCAAAATGTGTTAGGGAGGAGTTGATTCCCCATCTTCTTCTTGCCTGCTATCAAAATTAAATTATATTTTAAATGAAAATATCTTCTTGACATTCATGATTTATGTGACCTAGCTGTATGACTTAATTATGGCCAGCTATGGTGAAGTGGAGAGAATACTGCACTTACATAAGGCCGGCCCTAAACAGGGTCACCAGAACGAGCTGATTAAGAGGCACATTGTCCTGTCCAAGCCTCAGTTTCCTCATTTGTAAAACATGGGGGCACAGAAGGGTACGAGGCCCCTTCTTAAATGCCTATTTGGAGAAAACTCAAATCATCAAAAGAACAATGATTATTCAAATACGTTAATAAGTTACTCAGGTTTTAACAACTTTCAAATCTACCGCCAATAATGCAAACTCCCATAGAAATTAGTCCTACTGAAGTTTATACATATCACTGGGCTCTCATACACACTAGAAATGTGTCCTTTACTGTGGTAACATTTTGCACAGGAATAAATTAAGGTGGGACTTAATCTTCAAAGTATAGAGATGCAATGGAAATAAATGAAAATGACTCTGTAAAACAAACAAATAAATATAAAGCATAAAGGATGAGAGTTGGCAAGACTCCAAAAAAGAATTCTTACTAGGCTAATATAAAAAATTTGTGTTGTAAAAGAAGTGAGAAAGAATAAAATCAAAATAGCATTACATGTTGGTAAAAAGGATTCTTTCTAGGCTAATATAAAAAATGTACATTGTGAAAGAAATAGGACAGAATAAAATCAAAATAGCCTTATATGTTGGCAGTTTTGAGTAAAAACCAGAGAAAAAAGATCAAAGGATAAATCCATCTCTATGAACACTTGGTTTGTGGCTTTTTATCATTACACAGAAGCCTTGATGGCTTTTGCTCTTAATCTTAGCATCGATCATTTTAGCTATATTTTCATTTTCGCCTTTTGCACATTTGTAAAGCTCACCCACAGAGGCACATTGTCAAAGACCCCTAAGATCATGAGGGAAGTGGTCAGTGTCCTTAGCAGCAGAACAAGCCAAGGAGGACTCCCTTCCCTATCCAGAGTACTGTGAGCTACTTGTGTCCCCTAAAGACCCTACAGTGAAAAAAAGAGAGGGAAGGGAAAGGAAAGGAAAGGAAAGGAAAGGAAAGGAAAGGAAAGGAAAGGAAAGGAAAGGAAGGAAAGGAAAGGAAAGGAAAGGAAAGGAAAGGAAAGGAAAGGAAAGGAAAGGAAAAGAAGGAAAGGAAAGGAAAGGAAAGGAAAGGAAAGGAAAGGAAAGGAAAGGAAGGAAAGGAAAGGAAAGGAAAGGAAAGGAAAGGAAAGGAAAGGAAAGGAAAGGAAAGGAAAGGAAAGGAAAAGAAGGAAAGGAAAGGAAAGGAAAGGAAAGGAAAGGAAAGGAAAGGAAAGGAAAGGAAAGGAAAAGAAGGAAAGGAAAGGAAAGGAAAGGAAAGGAAAAGAAGGAAAGGAAAGGAAAGGAAAGGAAAGGAAAGGAAAGGAAGGAAAGGAAAGGAAAGGAAAGGAAAGGAAGGAAAGGAAAGGAAAGGAAAGGAAGGAAAGGAAAGGAAAGGAAAGGAAAGGAAAGGAAAGGAAAGGAAAGGAAGGAAAGGAAAGGAAAGGAAAGGAAAGGAAAGGAAAGGAAAGGAAAGAAAGGAAAGGAAGGAAAGGAAAGGAAAGGAAGGAAAGGAAAGGAAAGGAAAGGAAAGGAAAGGAAGGAAAGCAAAGGAAAGGAAAGGAAAGGAAAGAAAGGAAAGGAAGGAAAGGAAAGGAAAGGAGGAAAGAAAAGAGAGGAAAGAAAAGAAAGAAAAGAAAGAAACAATGAAGACAGAACCAGGGGCGGGGGGGTAGACTGGATAAATATGAGCGAAGCAAACCTGCCTCTCCGAGGCTTCTTCTGGAGAAACCCTCCTGTTTAAGGAGAAATTTCAAGGGCCCCAGGTGGGTACCGTCTAGCAACTGCCTCCCATCACCTGCTTCCCCCTTCTGTGGTCATTTTCACAAGTCAGCAGGGGGTAGAGGGGGGAGGGAAATCCAGCACATAGTCAAAATAACCAAGTGCTCTGTGCCAAAAGGAAATGCGGGCTAAGAACTATAATGAGAGGGTAAGCAAAGAGCCACTGCTTCCCAGCAGCAAGATGTGTCGGCGAACAGCAGCCCTGCTGGCCCCGGGACAGGCCAGAGCCTTAATCTGTAAATCACTGTGAAGCCCAAAACATCAAAAAAAAAAAAAAATTTAAAAAGTGACCACCCCTGGAGTAAAGGCATAAGGCCACAAAATAACCCCCTGCTCTAACCTCCTGTGGATAACCCATGTGAAAATGCAAAAGAGTCCCAGCGTCGGAGAGAGGGAAGGGTGGCTTGCCAGAAGCTAATTACATTTCATCAAGATGGCAAAAAATGATGAGCACCTGTCCCATAATCCCAAATGAGAAACACACACGTCTGCACACACACGGACACACACACACTGCTCCTAAGAAGGCTTGACTGTACATTCTCTCCTCTCCCTTTATAAGCCTACCCTAAAATTTCTGGCACGGTCCTGAAAGTCATTAGTAATTTAGCTGAAGCATAAAATTTTACTGTGGCGCATTGGTAGCTATTATGAGGTATAAATCTGTGTGGCTCTGGCAGGTTGAATTCCCTCCTACTCTCCTTCCACATACTACAAAAAGCATTTAACTGTGCTGGGGGTAGGACACTTACATTTTGGAATTAAATTAGAGACATGAGAATACTAAAATACCCTTTCTTTTCTAGATCCACGCTAACCATTTTGAACTGCTTTCTTGGGCCACGTCCCACTAGAGAAAATGTGATCTGCTTCAGGAAATTTGGGTTCAGCCAACTGCCTTGCAAAAGCTTCAGTGGACAAAATTATCAGGGCCACCAAAATTTGTGTTCGCTTGGCTCACATGTGTCATATCTACCCAGGCTCAGCATGGTCAGAGGTCATTAGACAACACAAGTATCCTACTCATTAATTCCAATAGTTTTGCTATAAAACTAAGCAAAGAGAAAGACTACGTCTAGGGTTGTTTTGTTTTGTTTGCAGGAGAATTTTCTTATATTCTTGCAGTTTGTTTCAAGATTTTCTTCAAAACCCTTCTTGGCATCTTTAGGTCTTGGGTGCAAACATACTATGTTTTTGAGCATTGTACCATTATCACATGAGATTTGAACATATATTATTGGAATGACTTAGTCGAAGGCATATGGGATTGGAACTGACACCTAAATTCTGTGCCCTTAGCCAGGGGATAGCAAATATAAAAGCTTATTCCATCACCGGCCATTCTTGTGCCCATAGCAGATATTATTAATGGGTTACAGAAGTCATACAAGCTTCATGCGAATCTTGACCCAGTAGCCCTTTCTGAGTGACTCGAAACACAAGCTGAGCCTTCTTAGCACCAGTCTGCAGGCAACCATGACGGATTTCTCAAAGCTAACACATGACACAACAAAACTCACTGACTTTCTCAGGCCTAAAGTGTGAGCACTATGAGAGCAGAAACCACAATTATTCATTTTGTGTCTCTGGCACCGATCTTGGTATCTGATGCTTAGCTGGCCTCAGAAAACATTTATTGAATGCTACTGAACTTTCTGACCCTGCCATTAATTCTAAGAGTTTCCTAAACTACATAACTTTTTTCCCTTATTTTATTTTCCTAGAAGATTGTATTATGTCAAGTACCAGTTACTTTATTATAGTTAGCAAAAGAAATTAAGCATTAAATGAAATGTCACCAACACCATTAAATGTTTTTTAGAAATAATAGTATGTTCAGTACAACTTAAAGCAAAATAAGTAGGCATGTTCTCTACTCCCTTGTTGCTTAGAGTCTGGAATGGAGTAGCCTAAAATGCCAATGAATATGGTTTATGGGGTTTCCTGTAGTTATGGTCCCTTCCAGAGGGAAGGCCCAGTCCTCTTTATCAATTTTGTCTAATTCCATGGTATCATGGCAATTTCCCTTATCTATTTAAGGGAGTGGAACACTTACACTGCGTTAAGAATGTTATTGGGGATGTTGGTCAGTATACATCTTTGCTAGTGAGAATACTTTCAGTAAAAAGTAGAGAAAACTAGTCTCAATGTGTTTAAACTACAAGGGAGGATTTACAGACTCATGTAATTAAAAATACCAGAGAGAGGGTAAGCTACAGGCAAACCTTGATTGAGCTACTCAATTATGTATTCAAGATCTTTTTTCTTTCTGCTTTTCTGCATAGGATTCATCTTAAGACTGGCTTACCTCATGGTCCCAAAATAGCTGCAACTGCACCGAGAGTAACACACTCCCTTGTTAATTTCTTCAACAACAGCATCAATGTCCCAACATTTTTAGGAAAACAAAGGACATTTAATCTGTTTGCGTGGCTTAAATTAGAAGGCTTAAGATATATGCCCAAACCTTAACTAATTATTATAACCTATG
Source organism: Eubalaena glacialis (assembly GCF_028564815.1). Taxonomy (NCBI): domain Eukaryota; kingdom Metazoa; phylum Chordata; class Mammalia; order Artiodactyla; family Balaenidae; genus Eubalaena; species Eubalaena glacialis. Next base: position 122,164,502 of record NC_083720.1, on the reverse strand, counting down.
AATAGAATACACTGATTAGATTGGCCTAAGTCATGTGCTCTGCCTTCGACCCAGAGGTATAATCATTTTTCTCAGAATCACGTAGATATTGGATGCTGTTATGGAAAAGGATGAAGAGAATGATGTAAAAAGAGTCAGCCAACAAATATCTACCATAAGAACAACTCTTTCTGATGAACTGAGGCAGAAACTCCAGTGTGATCTAATAGCCAAGAATAGCTGTCAATACCCTGAGCACGTGCTACGTTTTATCCTACAGATAAAATGCAGGCCTCTGTTCAAAGGAGGCAGAGGGTCCATCCTTGCTCTCAATGAGTAGTGTGAGGGCAGCAGGTGGGCCAGTGGGCAAAGAACATTTGGGAACATTAGGAACGTTTAGAGGGGGGATTGTTACCAAATTAACTGTACTGACAGCTCTGGGCAAAACACCTGTAAAGAGTATTCTGAGATAGTCATAAGGTACTTCAGTGTCAACAATATGAAGTTTCTATATAAAACGGACTCTACTTGTTCCATAGTGACTTAAATGACAAATGTGCTGTCATTCTAAAATGTAATGCCTTCCTCAGAGTTCCAGTATCAACCCTTAAAGCAGTCTTCTTAAGGCAGTTGATAATGTTTTTGAGTAGAGAGAATAGGGGAGAAAAAAATACAGAAGACAAGCATCAATTATATTTCTCAAGAAAGGGAATTAAGTCCATTTGAAGTTAGAGAAATGACCCCAAAAAATAAAATTAAAGTTCTTTATGGTGAAAAGAAAAAGGTATAGAGTAAAAATGACAACCAAGCTGAAACAACATGTCTTGGAAAATAAAGGCTTATGATCAAAAGTTAATTGTGTGTTGCAGAGAAATAAATCGAATTGTAGACCATCAGAGAGAACAAGGAGAAAAGGGCATTACAGAAGTAAAGGAGGTTTTTAAACATTAGTGGTCTAATAAAGCCATTTAGATTCTCTTTAATGCATAAAATTTCTCTCTCTGTCGACTGAAATGAACCTGACTTATTTCACTGTCTGACTAGCCTCTTCCTGTTATCTTAGATTTGTTGTCTTTTGGGCCTGGACGGTTGAATGCTCAACCTTATTCCTGAAGAATTGGCATGTCTGCTTTGCAGAGTGCACAGCAACAACTTAACTGGGGGGCAGCAAGAGGCGGGAGGGCCTACTGCAAGCTAAAACCTAAAATAAACAGAACAGAGGCACTAGTGGATACTTAAAAAAGGAATTTATGGCCCATTTCCTCATTTCCCCTAGGATTTTGCTTGTGAAAATAAATTTGATATTTTCAGCATTAAAAAAAATATATTTTTCAAAAAGAAAACAGGCCAAAGTTTCACATGTCTAATCTACCATTCCAGCAAGACACCCAAAGTGTAATAGCATCAGTGGGACCCTCCAGAGGGGCACTGGCTCTGAAATCACCGTCTGTAGAGCCACCCACCCCTGAATATACGGTGAAGGTGACCTGGACAAGGCCAGGCCTGCTTGCTGGTGTCAAATGACTTATCCCAGCACACCTTATCCATGGCGAAGTGGAGAGCTGCCGAGAGGGCAATTTACATTAGGCTAATAGTTTTTCCCTGATTGTGAGAAGTTTATTTCTCCACAACATGTTTTTCCTCCTAGGGAATACAAATGGTGACGTCCAGCAAGATAAATCAGGGTGTCACAAAATATATCCCATTTATTTAATGGCTTTCTAGCCTAGCAATGTTGCAGACTTTGAAATTCTGTGTAAGTCATAGACAGTATTTCTAACATGCCTTAAAAGCCCACTCAACTCCCCCCAACTGTTGAGGACAGGAAGTAAAGAAAATAAGACTTTTTCCTGCTAATCCTCCTAAGAGGAGTTGAGAAAGCCAGCAGAGCCATTTTGGAATTTTGCTGGGAAACAAGGATTAGCATCTCTAAGAGACACTGCCAGATTGTTTGATTACTGTTGCCGGGTTATTTTAGATGGGATCCAAATAACACGAGCTTGAGGTTAGACGGTGCACCTCAAAACTTGTGTCTGAGAAGCTATCCAATGCTGGTTGACCATCCACTTCTCTAATATCCATTCCTAAAGCCATTGCACAAGGAATTTGAGAATAAGAATGCCATTAACGCATTAAAGGTAGTTGTTGCATTATTTCAGTCTTTCGACCTTTAAAACCAGATTCCCTAATTTTCTGGGACTCATTTACTACAACAGCAAAAAGATTAAACTAGAAAATGTGAAATCACTCAGAGAGGATGGAGCAGTTCTCCCTCGGGAAAGATACTTGTCAAAGTTACAAAGTTTCTCCAGGACGATAGGCAAACTCCCTGAGGACAGAGACATCCATCTATTCAACTTCCTGTTTCCTGTGTCGACTAAATAAAAATGCACAATGTGAGAGTTGCGAGTTAATTTTTATTTGGGGCAAAATGAGGGCTATAGCCCTGGAGACAGCATCTCAGATAGCTCCGAGGTACTGGCTCCAAAGAGGTAGGAAGGAAGGTCAGTATTACATATGGTTTTAGTGAAGGAGGGACATGCATCAAGCACACATTTTGGTAGAGGTTTGCTGCTAGTCATGAGAAGCAGATGTCACCATTAATGATTTTAGTGCTTTTCTAGATAAGAGAAGATGCAAGAATTGGGTTCATAAAATCTTTTCTATCTGAAGGTTTCTTCTGCCAGTTTTTCCCAGAGCGCTAAGGGCTTCATTCCTGATCTCCACCCTGAACTCCTTTCAGGGTGTGTTGAAGGTCAGCGACTGCAGTGGCTATTGACTTCATCCTTGTAGAGGCAGATGGCAAGTGACAATTTTTAGTTGGCACCTGTATCTAATAGTATGTGACACGTAGTAGATGTTCAAGAAATGCTGGATGAAAAAATGAATGCATTCATGGCACTTCTTCCAAAAGGTCCCTCCTTTAAAACATTTCTTTTGTCTATTGGAAGTTAAGTATGCATTGTGAATATTTCACCGTTAATCCATGTTAATAAAGTCAGGAGTTCTTTCGTACCTGCCATTCATTCATTTATTAATTAATTCAGTGGAAACTTATTAAACAACATTATGCACCATGGTCTAAATTAAGTACTATAAAATACTCTCCCATATTTAAAAATACCATATATAGTATACATTGATTTTACTTGCTTTGACTATTAATTCATCCCAGAAGTTTTACTCGGTATAAAGTCAACAGAATCATTAAATGAATAATATTGGTCTTTAAAAGTTAAAGAAAAAACCAACAACCCTCTTTCTATATATACTGGCTCTCCACTCATTTGCTGCATTTTGTTTTCAAGTATTTTTTGAACCCATCCGTTATCAACAAGCACTATAATTCACCTACTTTTACTAAGAGCACCTGAAACTTTCCTACTGAAGAATGGAAACTATTAGAAAATCTTCTTAACTTACAGTATAACCCAATCCTTGAAGTGGAATTTTTAAAAATTTACTTTAGGTTTAATTCATAATGCTTTGGAGAACCACCATTCTTATCAACAACACTGGGATTGCAAATTGGATTTGCATAATATAACAGTGCTGTAAAAATACACCAGTGCATTTAAAACACAAAAGATTCACACTCCTACCTCAGATCTCTAAACAGCCCTCCTATTTTACTCCATCATAATTGACCCTTTAGAAGCAAAAGTTTGCTTCCTTGCAGTTGTCTCCCATTCCCCTTTCACTTTGCATTTTTCTATATAAGCCTGAGGGATTCAGGAAAAAAAATTATGAGTATTAATTGATGGAGTTTATGAACAGAGAGCCCACTAAAGATTTCAAACCTGTGTTAAAATGTCTCTTTCTCTACTTTTTTTTTTCCTTAAAGTACTTAGATAATTGCATCAGCTCTTCCTTTTGCTTGTGTTGACAGCCTAAAAGTGTGATGTGCTCATCCCAGGCTGCAATTATCTGGAACTTTCTTGAACCATCTTGTTACAGTAAAAATGGGTGGTCTTCCCTCTGGATCAGGAACTCTGGTGGTTAATCCACCACCCGAACGAGCCGGTGCAGCCGTACCAATTGCTTCACAAGCTTTCCAAGAAATCTAACAAACCGAACAGAGCTCATGCCCAATTAGTTCCTACTCTCTCTTCATCAGCAATATTCCAGAAGATATTTTCCGCTATGAAATAAGTATTTTGGAAAGTTCTACCAGCTTGTTTGCACAGGATTGACATTTACACAATCATGAACAACACTTTATGTGGTACTTAGGATTTCTTTCGAGAACTTTTATCCAAGTGCTGACCTGGCTTAACCCTACTTAATTTGTAAAAAAGTGAAGAATGTAGATGGCCATGGGCCACTGATGGATTAGACTTTGCCTTGGTTGTGTTTTCTTAGAGCCTTTGAACTGTGGCTTGAGTACAGTCTTCCTTAATATTCCCTCTTATGGATCTTGTTTTGTTACAGTAGCTGATCTTCTGGGGTTAGGAGAATGGAGAATGTGTTGGGCTTATTTTGCTTATAAATGGTATACCTTTGCAAGGAGGAGAGAAGTTTCCTTCCTAATGTTCTGGAGACCTACTCGTCTGCAACTATATAAAGTATCTGGAGCCCTATTTTTAATTTTAAAACCCAGTGCTGCTGAAGGGTAGAGAAATAGGCCTTCTCATACATTGCTTCCTGGTGGGAACTATAAAAGTATACATGCTCTTTGACCTAGCAGTTCCAATTCTAGAAATTAATCCTAAGGAAATAATAAGGATGTGGGCAAAAATCTAATAACTAGCATAGTCACTGCAGCATTGTTTATGGTACAGCAAACTTGAAAACACACAAGGGTAAAACAAAATATATCTGTATGCCTATAGAATGAAAAAGTAGGCGCCATGGAACCGCATATATTGTAAAAGTGTCTATAATATTGACTTTGACAGACTATCCCAACGTGTTGGTGAATTAAAAAAAAAATAGTCCCATTCTATACCAAATGATCTCATTTTTGTAAGAAAAAAATTGTTTTTAAGTAGGCAGGTTTAAGGTAAAACCTGCCTAAATGTGTACATTGCACAATCAAAGCAGGAAGATGCTCCCTAAAATCTGAACAGTTATGTGGCAGGATTATGGATGTTATTTATTTTCTTTCTTTGTTTTCTTATTTATATTTTCTAACTTTGTTTTTTTTTTACCATAACAACATATACTTGCGTAGTAATAAAACTTTTTTTTAAGTTTGGGTTTTTTGAAGGGAGGGAGTTGCTTTATTTTGCTTCTCAGGTAAATGAAGTCAAATGAAGCTTGAAAGTCAGTGGCCTGGTAGAGCTCGCCTGCATGTGTAGGAGAGACCGGTCATAGAAGGAATTTTGGACTTGGCTTCAGGCCTGAAATCCAGGCTCAGCTCTGCCCACCCAGTCTCAGTGCGAATCAGCAAATCCTTTTACTTTTCTGAGTCTCGGTTTCACCACCTTTAGCTGAGGACAGCACTGTCCCTCTAGAGGATAACATAATCTCCCAGGATTATGGGCATCAGGTAAGATAATACAAGTGAAAAGGCTTGGAAAAGTTAAGCCCGTCCAGTGAATAGAAGAACCAGCAATCAGCAGACAATACAAACAGCAAATCACAGGCTGGTCCAACTAGCTGAGGCACCTTCCTACTCACATCCATCCTGACCTGCTCCAGCCTCCCTACGGTCCCAACAAGGAGTCCTGCCCACCAGTTTCAGCATGCAGCCTGCTTCTCCCCTTCGGTTCCTGAATTCAGAACTAGCATTTGTGTGCAAAGCCAAAAAGCCAGCTCTGTGTTTTCCTACATTCATTTCCAGTAAGCCAGTTTGCCTGCTGCTAACTACACACCTGCAGGGTATATTGCCTCAGACAATTCCACTGCACTCTGAAGCCCTTATTTGTTGATGTGAAATATGCCGTGGTAGACACAGTGTGCTCTGTTTTTTGTTTTTCCACACGAGTGTCACAATAGCCACGTGAGGGAGAGGTCGTACTTCACAAATCCACAATACTCTGAGTCGTCACTCTGGAAAATACCCCTTCCACAGCCTCAACTTGGGAAAGTTCCTTCACCTTTGCATTTCCCCCTGCTTATCTAGCTCCTGTCCCCAGACTGATAAAAAATGAAGGTCTAAGGCAGAGTTTGTTATGTCTGAAGATTTACTTGCCCAAGCTGTAGGGGCCCACACTATTAGTTTTTGAGTCACGTTTCTTGGCTTTCAAGCCTGCAGAAAAGCACTTGGACTTACGTGAAGGAAACAAGTTTTCTCAGGTAGGCGGGAAGGAGGATGCTGCCGTCTGATGGCCCCAAAAGAGTCTTTTATTCCCACTAGAAAATGACAAACCAAGTTACCAAGTGGAGTATCTGCCTTGTTGGAACATTCCAGGCTCCCTGCCGTCTGAGCTAAGAATGATAAGGACAATGTCTAATAATCCTTACTTTACATTGGATATTTTCAAAAATATGAAAAGCACTTTTATAAAGTGCTTGGGACCCATGCAGGGACAGCCAGGTCAATAAAACAGCTTTTTGCTCATGCCAAATGCCAGGCATTTATTTACCAGGTTAGGTAAGAATGTGGGATCTTGCGAGCAAGAAGAAGAAATGTGGTTTTAGGACAATAAATATACAGTGTGTGTCCTCAGGCCTCCTGCTGAACATCAGGAGGAGAGTTTGGCTGCCATCAATTCCGATAACCAGGGAGCGCTTTGTCCCTGGCCATGCCTCCCGGTGCCCCACTGCGTAAGATTTTAAATCATTTCAGCTGTGGCAAATGATGGCCCAAGGAACAGCTTCAGACCAGAAGAGACAAAGGGACAGTGTTGGAGAAAGAAAAGCAGTGGTATTCTTGCTGCATTTTAAAATTAATAGAGTCGGTTATAGTTTCTAAGTACACTTGGAATTCCAGCTGCCAGAGAATGGGTTTGAACACTGAAAGCCCTCTTTAATCCGTTGTGGAGCCCGGACAGGTAGTGGTGTTCTCCAGCAAGCAGGGCACAGGTAGTGGCCCTGTGAAGCCAGCAGAGAGAGCCTGCCAGGAAGCCCCGACACTGTCCTCAGGGGACGGCCTCCACGCAACGGGCAGGCTTTGATCTCTGCTGAGACTGCTCCGGGGATGCCAACGGTGAGGTGGGTGCCCACGAGTTCATTTTACAGAGACCATCAAAGCCGCTTTCAGATGGTGGAGACGAACAACCTGGCCTCTATTTGAACAGCTAGCAGCTCTTCAGACTGTCTAATTCTCAGAGCCGATTAAACAGAAAGAGAGCTAAGAAATAGAGAGTAGGTTGAGTACCGGACAGAAGCAAAAGGGAGAATAAGGCAGCCGAACTGCGGGTGCTTCTGTGCCACTGGTCGGCATCATCTAAACATCAGTTTCCCTACCTTGAAATAAACCATTGCTAAGTGTTACACCATTGCAGTACACAATTCAAGAGAACCGTGATTTGGCCAATGATGCATATTAAACTTTAAAAGAATCACCGAAATATCAAGCAGCGATTTGTCAGAACACAGCGAGAAAGGACAACCTTGGAGAAGAATTTAAAGAACATAACAGAAAAGAATCTACAAAAGAGTGGATATATGTGTATGTATAACTGATTCACGTTGCTGTACTCCTGAAACTAACACAACATTGTAAATCAGCTAGACTCCAATAAAAATTTTAAAAAAATAAAGAACATAACACAAGTAAACGAGTTTTGAAACCAAATTTAAATCCACTGGAAAGGAACTTAAGGAAAGCTAATTTAGCAAATCGCCATAGTCCTTTATCGTCTTGCTCTTCTTACTTAAGAAATCAAGGATGTATTTTTGCAACATTATGTTTTATTAGTGACACATAGAGAATTGGAAAATAACTGAAATCATTTCTCTATGTCCCTTCTACCCCCTCCACACCCAAATTTTTTTCTATATGAAAATCATAATGTCTTTCATTGAGACATTAAAACAATCAAGACTAATGAGATGGGAATTGCTAAAAAGACTGATTCTACAGTGGAACAATAATTATCTTTGGAGAACATGATATATTCTCTCTGGGTTGAGGGGTAATGTCTAAAGACTAAACATTGCTTAAGTGTCACTAGCCAGTAGTTAGTCTTTAAGTAGAAGATAAAATACATCATCGAACAATACAAAAGAATAAAATAAACTACACTGGCACTTCGCATAAGAGGAAATATAATCAATAAACATAAAAAATGCTCACCAATGGCCAGGAAAACACAAATTAAAACAATGAGATTACATTTTTCTCCAAGTAAATTAACAAAAAATTCAAAAGAGCCATGGCATCTAGTGTTGACAAGGATGCAAGAAACAGGCACTTAAATATTATTGGTGGGAGTGTGAATTAGAATCACCTTTTTGCGGAGGGGTGGGGAGGAGAAGGAAAAAATTGTAGTGGCTATAAAACATTTTCAATGCACAAATCCTATAGAATATATAAGAGGCTCAGTAACCAAACTCAAATATTTTGCTGAATCACAGAAACTCAATTCCAGCCAAGTCAGGGTTCCCCTCTTTCCCCTTGAGCGTTTCTAAGTCTTGACATCATGTCAAGATGTGGGGAAGGAGGCAGAGAGGGACACGATCCTTGAAGTCAACATTTCCACACTGGCATCCTTCAAGGAAGTCATCATTTCCACACCACATCCTCCAAGGAAGTCATCATTTCCACACTGGCATCCTCCAAGGAAGTCATTGGCTCACCCGGTCCTCAGCTGTTATCTCAGAAGGTCACTGATGAGATGTCCCTTGTTCCCGGTGGCAAGGTCCCTAGATGTCCGGCGACTTTCTCTGCTCCTTCCCTGCTATGCTTGAGGGCCTGGCAATCACCCTGCTGTTCCCCCGCTCAGCTGGAGCCATGGAATCATGACAAGCCATGGAATCATTTGCTTCGGTGCCACGCACAGCATTTTTTCTCTGGGCCCCTGCTGCCTCCATCCCCTGAGGCTGGCTTCCTCTCTGAGATTATAACCTGGGAAATTCAGGGCCTGGCCTGCCGCTGGGACCTACCAATGCCTCTGCTGTCCTCACTTCCCCTCCATCCCCCACCTCCACCAGGCCAGAGAAATTTTCTCTAACCTAAAACAGAAGTTCTGTGGTCTTTTATGATGTGTCTCCCACACATTGTGTCTTTGACAGTTTTCTTCATTCCCCTAAGGATTTGGGCTTTCGGAAACCAAAGCCCTTGAAGACTTTTGTCCCCCCTCTGATTTCAGAATTGGAACAGCCTTCCTCAGTGACAATGAACATCGAAGACCCTAGCTGCTTGAATATGGCAGAAGCAGGAGGGAGAGAGAGAAGACATTGCTAATATTTCCAAAACGTCGAATTTATGAGCTAACAATCTGCTACTCTCTTATAGAAATAAAATCCTAGAAATATGTAAAAAGATATAGAGAGGATTACCATAACATTGATTGTAATAGAGAAAAATTAGAGATAATTTAAATTTCCACCAAGATACTGGATGGTTAAATAAATCATAGGAAACTGATAAAATGGGGGGAAAAAACCCGGTAATACTGATAAAATTCTAGGTAAACATTAAAAAGAATATGTACATCTTTACGTGCTGACTTGGAAAGATCCTATGAATATTGTGAAGTGAAAAGGGCAAAATTCAGAATGATATGTGAGATATCTCATTTGTTTAAAAAAAATACCCTATTTCTGTGTATGTGTACATGTGTTAATATGAGCACATAAAGAGATTGCTAATGTTAGTGGTAATAATTTCTATGTAGTGAAATTAGAATGAGGAAAGACTCTTCCTTTTTTTCACTTTACAATCTTTTTTAAACATTTTATTTGATTTAGCAGGCACCTACTACCTTTAAAGATTTTTTATTTAAGTTAAAAAAATACATGTTAATTTAGCTCTAGATGGGACCTCATACATTCTCAAAGCATATATAATTTCTTGAAGAATCAGGAACTAAGACGTAAAATGAAGACCTTCCATTCATTGAAGGTTATGATTCAGTAGCAAAGATGGATCATTTAAGATCCATGATGATTATAAGAATCATTTTGCAAAACACTGACTGGAAAGTAGATTCCTGCTGTGAAATGTAAGAGACCAAAATTTCAACATAATTGGAGAAATTTAAATACCTTATCATACTCTGCCAAGCTCTGTGAGTCAAATAAATGTAGGATATCTTATTTTAAACAAATGATGACAGTTGACAACAAAGTATAAACATGATCCAAACTAATATATGTGCTAATTGTTCTTTGTTTTAATCCCCAGTGCACATTCTCCATTAACTGCGAGATTAACTGCCTTGTCTTGAATCAAACCTAGGAATAGCTTCTTCCGCCACTGATAGCACTTCAATATCAAAGGAATCTGATGGGTCTGAAATCCCGGCCCAAACTGTACACACTTGGCCCAACTAGAGGCGTCATAATGATGTAGCAGAGGATAAAATTATGAGCTCGGCTGATATGCTTGGCACAGAATTATATTATGGCCATTTAATTAACAATGCTGATACCCTATCTCCTAAACAGGATCTAGTATCTTTTTTTTTACATTAATTTTTATTGGAATATAGCTAATTTACAATGTTGTGTTAGTTTCTGTTGTACAGCAAAGTGAATCAGTTATGTCAATACATATATCCACTCTTTTTTAGATTCTATTCCCATATAGGTCATTACAGAGTACTCAGTAATTCCCTGTGCTATACAGTAGGTTCTTATTAGTTATCTATTTTATATACAGCAATTTGTATCTGCTAATCCCAAACTCCTAATTTATCCCTTCTCCCTGCTTCCCCCTTGGTAACCATAAGTTTGTTTTCTACATCTGTAACTCTATTTCTGTTTTGTAAATAGGTTCATTTGTACCATTTTTTAGATTCTACATATAAGTGATATCATATGATATTCGTCTTTCTCTGTCTGACTTACTTCTCTCAGTATGACGCTCTCTCTAGGTCCATCCATGTTGCTGCAAATGGCATTATTTCATTCTTTTTTATGGCTGAGTAATATTTCATTGTATATATGTACCATATCTTTATCCATTCATCTGTCGATGGACATTTAGTTTGCTTCCATGTCTTGGCTATTGTAAATAGTGCTGCAATGAACATTTAGGGTGCATATATCTTTTTTTTTCTTTTTTTTAAAACTCTACAAAATATTTTATTGCTTGGATGTGTGAGATAAATTTAGGAGGCAGAAGAATAAATACTGGCTCTCAAATTTCTTTGCTAGTGATACACAGAATACAAAAGGAATAGTTTGACAAGATATAATCAGTTCAGTTTGGGATACGTTGTTTGAGTATGAGTCTGAAACTCCAAGAAGAGCCCTAGATACAGAATTAAGTTGATTTTTTTCATACAAAATTATCTAGCACAATATATTGATTAATCAATATAATGCCAATTTATAATAACACCAAGTTCTCATTATATGTGGGTCATTTCTTGAGCACTTTGAACTGTTACATTGGCATACAGTACTTGCCCACTCCCATGCCAACATTACAATAGTTTTATTTTAAAAGTCTTGTTATTGCATAAATAAGTCTCCACACCTTATCACTACCACATCTTCTTCTTCCTCTTCAAAATTGTCTTGGCTGTTTTGGTTCTTTTTTTTTTTTTTTATACAGCAGGTCCTTATTAGTCATCAATTTTATACACAACAGTGTATACATGTCAATCCCAATAGCCCAATTCATCACACCACCACCACTACCCCCCCGCCCGCAGCTTTCCCCCTTTGGTGTCCATACGTTTGTTCTCTACATCTGTGTCTCAATTTCTGCCCTGCAAACTGGTTCATCTGTACCATTTTTCTAGGTTCCACATATATGCATTAATATACGATATTTGTTTTTCTATTTCTGACTTACTTCACTCTGTATGACAGTCTCTAGATCCATCCACGTCTCAACAAATGGTAGGGTGCATATATCTTTTTGAATTACGGTTTTTTCCAGATATATGCCCAGGAGTGGGATTGCAGGGTCATATGGTAATTCTATTTTTAGTTTTTTAAGGAACCTCCATACAGTTCTCCATAGTGGCTGTATCAATTTACATTCCCACCGACAGTGTAGGAAGGTTCCCTTTTCTCCACACCCTCTCCAGCATTTATTGTTTGTAAATTTTTGATGATGATCATTCTGACCAGTGTGGGGTGATACCTCATTGTAGTTTTGATTTGCATTTCTCTAATGATTAGTGATGTTGAGCATCCTTTCATGTGCCTCTTGGCCATCTGTATGTCTTCTTTGGAGAAATGTCTATTTAGATCCTCTGCCCATTTTTTGATTGGGTTGTTTGTTTTTTTGATATTGAGCTGCATGAGCTGTCTAGTATCTTTATAGGTGATGCCAAAAGAAGAACCCAGCTGACCCCGCAAGGGAGTATTTTTGCTTCATATGTAAAAACAGTGACTCCCACTATTAAATAAGAAAATAGCCACAACTTCAAAACATCTGCAAGGGAACTTTCTCATCCCCATAAACACCTACCCATGTAAAAAGTTTGGATCACCTCAATAGTAAGAGAAGCCTTTTCAAACATTTCTAATAATTATTCATTCAATCAACATTTGTTGAATGAGCGCTATGTACCAGGAACAGCTAATATTTATTTAGTACTTACAATGTCCCAGGCACTGGTCTACTTTCATAAATTAACTCACTTAATCCTCATGACAAGCCTATGAGTTGGGTTCATTGTCTTTCAAATTTTACAGAACTGGGCCCTGGGTCACAGAAATGAAGTCACTCATTCAAGCTCACATAGACTGTCCCTAAAGAAGCTGAGATTTGAACCCAGGTAGTCTGGCTTCAGAGCCCTGCTCTTCACTCCATAAACTAGGCTAAAAAATATAAATAAAGGACACATTCTAATGGTGGAAACAGAAATGTAAAAAATAATTAAAATGAAGTGTAATGCTATGGAAGCATAAATGCAGGGATGAATAAAGAAAAACCACAAGTACCAGGGTTGAGTTCACAAATATTATGGAAATGTGTATGGTGGGGGGACTGGATAAAATTTATTCCATTATTTTGGAGCTCCATATTAGCATACATATGACTAAATGAAACACCTTCTTCTTCCATCCAAATTAAAAGTATATAAATTAATGAGTTCTAATCTCTCAATTGTACTAAACTGGGTGTTTTAAAATTTACCTAATTTCAGGAGACTAATTACCATTTAATACTTTACCTCTATAAGAAACAGTTTACGATCCTGAGAGAAAATACTGCAGCGTTTTATTTAATGGAATGAAACTGTCCACTGAGCAAGCTTTTTACCCGTAGCCCCTAAAATAAGTAGTCCTGGAAGAGTGACCAACTGACTTTTAAATCTCAGCCCTTCTCTTTTTAGAAATCCTGCCAATAAATGGAATCTCCATTTTCGCTTTCCTCTACTCTAGACACAAACATTCATTTTGCAAAGATGTTGGCATGTCATTGGCAAAATTCACTTGTTGTGCTATTTCTATTCATCATCCTTATACCAGACCTCATCCCAAAATAGTCCTGCATAAGATGCCACATGTGTCCTCTAGCACTTCAGGAATTAAGAGGATATGGTCAATAAAAATGGAAGCCCCATGACTTCAGACTAAGTTACCCAGGAAAGACATTCATCCCGATGTGGTTATGAGTTCTTTCTCAAAGTCAGCTTTTGTTCTAAGCTCAGTTAGGTGTATCAAGATAAAACTCAGCTATACAACTCAGAACTTTTAAAAGTTCACTATATTAACTCTGTCTCAATCCATTCAAGCTGCTATAACAAAATGGCACAGATAGGTTGGCTTACAAATAACAGAAATTTATTTTTCACAGTTCTGGAGGCTGGGAAGTCCAAGATGAATGTGCCGGTGAGAGATTCTATGTCTGTGGTGTGCCTACTTCCTGGTTCATAGATGGCCATCTTCTTCCCATGTCCTCACATGGAAGAAGGGGCAAGGGAGCTCTCTGTGGTCTCTTTTATAAGGACACTGACCCTTCCTGCAGACTCCATCCTCATGACCCAATCACCTCCTAGAGGCTTCACCTCCTACCACCATCATGTTGGGGGTTGGGATTTCAACATATCAATTTAAGGGAGAACAATAATATTCTGTCCATAGCAAACCCACTCCACAATATTTAAATATCGATACTGACTTTCCAAAGAAGTCAACAGTCACAGAGGCAGGTGAAAAGAAAAGCATTTCGATTTAAGTCAAAATGTGATGCGTTTTTATAATGGGCCAGGCGATGGGAACACAAAGATGCCTGCCATGAGCCCAGCCCACATTAGCCCAAAACCAAAGTTTGAGGTAGGTCAATAGTCCTGCTTCATGTTCATCACTTTGTAGAGTATATTTTTGAAGTCCTTTTTGAAGTCCTCCTTAATTCAAAAGTAAAATCTTTATCAAATAAAGACATAAATAGCTTCCTCTCCAAGACTGAGGGCCAGATTCCTTCCCTCAGAATCCCCATGGAACTTTTTCATACTACTAGATGAAACACATTTAGCCAATATCTGGGTTTCAGCCAAGGTGGAATAAGAAGAATCTATTTGATACGACATCAAATTAGTCACTTTTAAGGTAATAGCATAATCATCTGTTAGACAACGTTACTTGTAGGGAACAACCATCTGCTGGAAAAAAAATAGAAAAAGAACATCTAAAGGTCATCTCATTTCAACTGAAGAGCTGAATTGTAAAAATTATGGTTGGCAAAGTGATATCTCTTCAATCAAAATAAAACATAAAATGATTCTTACTAGACCAACAGCAGCTGTCCAATCATAACAAACAAAATTCCTCAGTTGATGTCTTTTTATGGACCCATGTTTTCTTCACCTTTCATTTTTTTCCTGCAAAAAGTAAGTGGAAAGACCCATGGATGGGGTGAAGAAAGAAAGACATTTGGGGCTGTTTCTAATGTGTGTGTTGGATTATCTGCAATACACAGATAAAACTGGGTATAAGCCTTAAAATAGAGCAGAGTGTCAATTTCAAAACAAATAATGATAATGGTATTTTCAAGATCAGCTCTGTATTCATGTTCTGTGCCAAAGCATTTAAATACCCTGTGCTACTCATAACATAATGTGGGTGGTAAAAGGAAAAAACTATCCCTACTTCAACATGTTATTCCTAAAGAGTCTATTCGTGTCAGTGCTGTAAAGATACAATTAATTTATATAACCCCGATATCCTAACGCTGAGACACAAAGCACATGAAACAAAACATTCTCTTATTTTGAAAAGCGAAAAATGAACATAAACTCTGCTTTATACAACTGCCCAAAGCTATTTTAGATAAATAATAAAATAATTTTAATTAACAAATGATTCTAGTAAACCATTTTTATCAGATACTTAATTTTTTTTAAGTCCAAACTTTGAGCCCACACATACTTTTTCCCCATGGGACTTAACAATTGCTGTGCTGGCAGTTTTGTAGAATTTGAGATGATCTGGGCTGGGCCCTCTTTAATTCAGTCTAGATGATGACATTTACCATCACAGAGTTAAATGACTGGCTTTAGAAACATTTTTTAGGCTACATATCTCACCTATGTGGCTGTAGTCTGTTTGGGGAGATACCTTTTAATTTAAAATTAACCTTTGGGCCATTTCAATTGAGTTAGCTAAAAGCATCAGCCACTTAGAATTTTTATCCAATCTGGTTACTATACAAGTTTCATATATTTCTCTTGAAGGACTCCAAATAACAATGAATCAAATTCTTTGTTTTTAATAGTTCTTTTCTAACTGAAAAAGAAACAAACAAAATTCTGTGTTAAAAAAAAAACTTTCCAAAACAACCCAAAATCTAACCCTTCAGACAAACAGCACATTCAAAGTTGAGTTAGGAACATTTTTCACATCAAGTTATATTTTAATTGTATGTATAAATAACAAGAAATGACCCTGCTCTTGGCTTACAACTGGATTGCATTTTTAATTTTGGAGTTGCCTTATATTTTTGAGAATGCTGATTAAATATTAAAACTCATCAATAATTTGTGAAAGACTCCTTAGTAAAAAAAAAAAAAAGTTAAGTTTTACCCAGAAAACAGATATTCTTTCTTATTTTATTTTTGAAAGAAACCTTGCGAATTTAAGAAGCAGGGGCATGTGTGTGTGTGTGTGTGTGTCTACTTGACAGAGAGGGAGAGAGAACGCCCATGAGTGTCCAAAACATGTATTTAAATATCACTAATTACAGAGGCATTCTCTACACTTAACACTCATGGATAACCTTTGTGTACATATTCAGGTGGGGTCAGCAGAGTATTTATGGAATACAGGGCAGTACTGCTGGGAACAATTTCCCCTGTGACAAGGTGGTCATGTTACTTGGGTGAACCATATCCAAGAGAAATAAGATAGGGACTCTATGGGAGACAGCATTCATAAAGAGATCAGAACTATAATTTCCTTAAGTCTCCAGCCCATGGCAGATGGGTAGGAGAAAGACAGTTTTAATTCTCCTAGCTACTATCCTGAGTAAAGAGGCTTTATTTCTTGCAAATGTTTGCTTTATTCTGAAATCAATCCTTCTTTCTTGTTTCTGATAAAGTGTATATCACCATTGATGCCAACTCAAGCCAGAAACAGTTAAGAGCTGCAGTATATACAGTGAAGAAGCTGGTATTCATAACAGTGTGCGGGGCAAATTCAGTCGCCCCCTGTTTTGATGATTAAAATAGAAAGAATGGGCAAGCTTCTAGCGGAAGTTCCAACAACGGGATGATTTTTACTTTCGTACATCCCACCCATTAACCTGGCATGTGTGTGGAAGGGAGGGGGGAGGGTGTTAGAGGTGATGCACATGCTGAGCTCTGTCTGACTAAAGAATGCTAAATGCTCCATATTAGTGAAATACCAGAAGAATAAAATCCAAAAGACCAAGAGTTGGGCAAAGAAGACAGCATGGTACAGTGGAAAAGGCAGGTATACTCAGGTTTGACTTTTACCACTTAATAGATGTGTAGACGTAAGCAAATCATTTTCCTCTTCCTGCATATAGAGACGATGATACCTACTTCCTGGGGTTTTTGTAGGGCCTGAGTGGGATAGTGGTACTTGGTGGGTACTCAATGAACGTTTGTCTCTCCCTTCTCTTACTAAACAAAGCTTATCAAGAAATCTAAATTGATCATCTCCTAGCAGAGGAACACTTTGCCCAAGAATCTTCCCACGTACCTCCCATTACACATTTATCACTTCCATGGACTAGTGTTTTAACTCCCTAAGAATTTAGTTTCTCTAACAGTTTGAATTTTAGTGGCTTTACATGGGTAGTACATTTAGTCATCCCCAAGTTTGTTCCATGATGGCAGGAACTAGGTCCCTCCTGTACAAACTTGTAGCCTAGCTCCTAGCTCAGAGCTTGGCACAGAGTGGGCTTTTAAGAAATATTAGAATGAATGAAATAAATGAAATGAATGTATCACCAATACCCACCCCCTCCAACATGGTGAGAGATCAACAATAAGGCCTTTAAAAATTCTGTTTATTCTATTCCTGACTCTTCTTATTTCAAAAATAAAACACTAAGGCAAACTTAAACCACCACAAAGAAAGGAAAACATCTCAGCTAGTTTGTGGAAAGCACCATTTCCAGTGCCCAGCTATTCTCTTGCGGGCAGTTACCTGTGTAGCCATAAATGCTCCACTTTTCAAATTTATTGTAAAAATAAAGGTGTGGTAGAAAGAGCCCGAGAATAAGGAATCTGAAGACTCAGATGTTAGCTACAGCCACCACATGAACACTTATATCAATCACATTATCCTTGTCAGTCTCATTTTTTCTCATTTGTAAAATGGAGATAAGTCGGCCTTGCATCAAATATATACCTTAAGAGTTCACTGCAAGAGAGGATGAGAAAAGACATGCCAAAGAGCTGGAACACTATAAACCTCTATGCAAAAGTAATGAACTTTACAATTAAAGCATGTTCTTAGAAGGGCAGGGCAGCTTCTACCAGAGCAGGCGTAAGTGTGCCTAGTCTGGGTCATAATCCGAACAGAGCTGTTCAAAGAAGGCATAGATCAAGTGGGGAGAAGAAGCTGTGTGTGTGTGTGTGTGTGTGTGTGTGTGTGTGTGTGTGTGTGTGTGTGTCAGGGGAATGGGAAGGAAAGGCACCATCATTTATTGAGCACTTACTGTATGCTACAATTAGCCAATGTGAATATACTCTCCAAAAACTAATCCTGGTCATTTGCTGAACCCCATCTCTGTTCCCTGTCCAGAATTCCTCTTCAGTAAAACCTCAGACCCAGAACAACCACAGAGGCCATCAGAACTGGGAAAATGATCTCAGTCTTTCAGGTTAGTGTATTCTAGCTCGATAAAAAACAAACAAACAAACAAACAAACCACTTCTAACTTAAGGATTCTTGATGTTACTTTTAAAACACTATTTTTGTACATATTTTATATATTTGCCCCCAACAATTTGGTTTAAGTTGCTCTTGTATACTTCCTATGAAGAGAGGATGTGCTAAGGGAAATTTTAAGCTTACCACCTGTCTCAAAAAATAATTAATTCTTAACCTGCAGCATGAAATTAGCTGTCTTGTTCTACTAACTTCATTCTTCAATGGCATCATTCAGTGGTGTGCTTGAGCCAGCTAGCACTCACTCACAAGGGCCAATGTTGTATGTATCATCTCAATTACATTTTCATCAACATTGGTCATTTGAAGTCAGCCTTGGTGGGAGTATTTACACCATAGAAATGGGCAAGGTAACAAAGCAGAGCTTTTTTTTTTACCCCCTGAGAGCCAGTTGTTATACCTTTACCAGCACACCACTGTTTTATAATTTTCCTCATATCTACTTGTTTGATTTTTCTACGTCCACAATTCCATCTTCCACAGCCATTTTCCTCACCAAAATAACTTGAAGATTTCTATTTCATAAACTGATTGAGTTCAAAAAGTTGGTCTAGAAACAAAGTGACTCATTTTTGCTTTCCATAAATCTTCTGTCTTTCTTCTAACTCCTCTTTGTATTTCCATTTTATACATTATTATCCATGCAGGATCTCCTACCCCCTGAGCCTTTTCCTCCAAACTATTGCACCAAAAATACCCAAATACCCAAATGAAACATACTTCAAGTCCTTTTGATTTTCATGCACATAGCCACTACCTATAAAATATTTGAAGAATTCCAAGTGAATGAAAGGGTGTACTTCTATTTGCTTTATTTTGTATATGCATCCACATTTTGTCATCCTTCTCATCTAGGAAATGTCTTACAGGGAAGAGACTATAATATAAATAAATAAGTATTTATAAAGATAAACCTATTTGTGAAACAGATGTCATTACAATCTCCTCATCATAAGTATGATCAGGCATTTCTACCAATTGGCAAGTTAGATTCAACTTCACAACTTCTTACTATAACTTGGACAAGTTACATAGACTCTATGAGCCTCAGTTTTTTGTAAAATGAGCGGGGGGGAGATAATTAGAGTAATATCTGTTTTGCCCAATTATTGTGAAGGTTATGATAATATTAATAGAGCACCTAGTACAGTGCTATCTATTATTGTTATTTTCATTCCTCTGAAAAATGTTGTTATATTGACACTACATTTTCCTCTAGGCTACAAGAACATACACACGCTTTCTTGATAAATGTCCTTCTTCGTCTATCACTACAACATACTTTGAAAAAATTTAGAAATTGATTTAATTTTATTACACTATTATATATGAGTATTAAAAAACATTTAAAAAATGATAAGAGAAGAAGGAAGGCAAAACAAATTCCTCAAAGATTTTTCACTGAAACAGTTACATATGCTTTTAGGCTTTTAAAAATTCATATACAGTTATAAAACGAAATCAAACTCTCTACAGTATATACTGTTTTGTAATCTACCTTCTCCACTTAACATACCACGAAACTCGGTTATGTCAATAGATATAAGTATACAGCAAATTTTTAACATCTACGATGCATTCTGCTTTACGGCTGTCACACCATCCATCAGAGAGAAACTCCAAACATGGCTCTGATAACCTACTGCAGCTTTTAGACAAATGTCAGGGATCCCTTTCCCAGGTGCCTGATGGAGAAGGGGGTTGGCGAGACAGTGTTACCAACTCAGAAGTCAAGTAGAAAGTGGTGAGTGTTGGATACTTGATCTTAATAAGGCAGGGAAGAAGAGAGTAAGATGAACCAATAGGCTGTGTTAGTTGGCTCCACAGGATAGAAATTTCCTATTTCTATAGGGAGACTCCCGGAGAAGAGGACCAAATGCGAGGCTTAGTTCCACCACCCCTCCTCTTCCCCCCTTCCTCCCCCCGAAAAAGGAAGAAAGTGTTTAATAGCTCTGTCCTAAGACATTAAGACATAAGACATAAGAACATGTTTAATAGCTCTGCCTAAAAGCATTGGTCAGCTTAAGCAGACTAACAGCATAAAGGCTATTTGGCCTTTTATCTTCTTCTCTCTTTTTTCTGGGTTTCTGAAAGAAATGAGGAAACCTGCAGGTAATTAGTTACTTAGTGCAAACCTCTGGGCTGGTGTTAGTTTCAGGGCAGGGACTAACTAGCATAAGGTAGCAAGAAATAAAGTTTAACCCTGTTCACCCAATTCTCTAACCATATTTCCTTACAGATATTTCAAGACATAAGAGAAACCATTTGAATGTTGAGTGTGGTTCAGAAGAAGTAGGTAAAATTCTCCATAATTTGAAAAATTAACATTAGAATGACCAAATGTTTCAAAATGGCTGTGTTTGAGCTCGTGTGTGTGTGTTTGAATGGATCTGCTCTTTCAAACCATCAATTGCTGCTAGCAGCAAAGTGTTATAAAAAAGGATTTTTTTTTAAATCAGCACATCAAAAGATAGAAAGCTATTATTACTCAGAAAAGGAAAGGAAATGGGACAACTGGCTTGTTTTGTAGTTGTTTTTCACATTCTTTTGGATGCAGGCACAAAATTGCCAATGATGTCTCTTAGCAAAATTGAGTCGAGGCAGTTAGTCGGAAAAACCAGCCACAGTATTACCCTTTGTGAAATTCCCCCAAGTCCTCACTGGCACCATCTTGGACAACTGCCTTGACTCCCACCCCAGTCTCTTTGCTCACTCCTTCCCCTCTGCTATTTGGCTCAAGAGCACCCATCCAGTAATTCAGAAAAAAATACTTGCTACTCTGAGCATGATTCACTTCCACGGAGAGTCCCGTTTTGAATTGCTTGTCCTCCTCCTGTGTGGTCATCCCTCCCGGCCTGTAGATCTACAGCAGAATAACTGCTTGAGGCCCAAAGGGTTTCTATTTTTTCTTAAGAGTTACCTTTTCCTCCCATCAAGTGTGGTTAATGAAAACCCCTCTGATCAGGTCGTATTTGCTGCGCTTCAGTGTAGAGCTGCCATTTCAAGGGTTTAAAGTTAGGCGGTTGTTGTTGCTGCCTTTCCTGTAGCCAGTTAATCACAGGTTTCTTTACCACATTGAGGCCAGAACGGGCATGGCACATGCAACAAGTAAGGAAACCACTGATCATAGGCCAAGAAGCTAACGTGCTTACACAACATGAATTGTTGAAAACACTTTGAACATTATTTTATTTGTTTTTAACTGTCCTTTACTTAAGAATTGTTTCTCTAGGATCCAGCACTAGACCTGGCACATTTATTCATGAGAGAATGGGTTTCTGGCTTTTCCCTTGAGAGGCTGACCAGAGCAATAACAGGCTTTTGCTTGGGCAAATCACAATGAGAGCTGGAGTTGGAGAAGTTCTACACTCATCACTGAACTTGAAATTGTGAGGGCCCTCTGTTCTCCTTCCTGGTTGGGCTACTGTGACCTGCTGATAATGCGAAAATTCAGAAGAAGCTCGATTCACATTTTAAAAATCAGTGAAATTTCTCAAAATCATATTTTGAGAAACTTGCAGATTGCATTTGCCTTAAAGTGCAGGCAGACTTCAAATCCAAGTGCAGATAAGATGCCACCACCTCTCAAATTTCTGGCATTGCTCTGGCATTGCAATAGTAAGAAATTCTTTTTGTTTCAAAATCTTAAGATACACCTAACACATTTAGGGTCATGCAAGGGCTGAGCATGAAGAACGCATGAGTTCTGACTTTCTTCTCGATCTGGCTTGCTGTGTACCCTTAGGCATGTTCTCTAAATCACTTAGCGTCTCTCTTTGCACACCTATAAGGTGGAGATAATTCAGCTGACCTAGTTCACAGGGCTGTTGTGTTGAATAGCTGATTCATGATTATAAAGTAAGTTGAAAGTACAATGTTCTAGACAAATGCTCATAAATGTAATGACATGTTACAGAGTAGGAAGGCCATATTAAGCCACTTTCAGGTAGAAGGAAATTAAAGTGCAGTGAGATTTTCATATCACATTCAATGTTAAAGACGATAGAAAGCAAACCCTAGCTCACTTTCTTAATGTTGTTGCTCTACCTATTGACAAGCAAAGGGGGAAGAATCCTAACATAACACTAAATAAGTTCCAAGAATTATCTTAGATAGTTAATTCCTGTCTAAACCTGCCTGCAACTTCTATATGTTACTAAAAACTGCTTGAAAATGTAGCAACTAGATCCACTGAGAGTAGGAGTAATACAGTCATTGATCTCCTAGCTTTCGTTCTTTTTTTTTTTAATGGATTGTGAGGGGGAAGAGTCATTAATGATACCAAGCCAATAAGGACCCTCTATGACTATGGCAAACTAGTCACAGAACCAAAAGATAATTAGTATCAATAGTACAACAAGAATATTTGAACGCCGTATGAATATTGACATTGGCTTCTGTTATCTTGAATTCCAGGTTCCACTGTGTTCCGTAAGTCAAGAGCATGACCCCACTTCTGTTCTCTCAAACTACATCTAGTGCTGTAGTAGTTTCAATGTTTCTAAAGTATGTTTACTCCTGAAAAATGAATAGAGCTGTACAACAGAACCTTCCCTTTACCAACGTTGCTGAAGAGTACCAGGCAGAAAACTTTGCCATGATCACTGTGACACGTGACCCACCATCTCGTGTGAAAACCACATCATGGCAGATATTATTTTAACTCTATGGCACGCTGCAAAGAGAAAAAGAAAAAAGAACATTTAAGGAAGCAAGACATTTCCAAATTATGCAAGGGGACAAAATTACCCTGATCCACAGAAACATGAGATATAAGCAGAGTTAGATGTTCTTATAGGCCTAAGGAGAAAAATGTGGCTATACTCAAAATGAAAATTAGGACCAACAGACTGGAAATTTGAAAACCGTAAGCCAATTTTAGCAATAACTTACATAAATTTAGCATATCTATAAATGTTAAATATTATGCTACGTAATTTACATGTACTATAGCATTGCATTCTCACAACATCTTTTTGAGAAATTTATTCATTCGTTCAAATATATTTATTTAGTCTTCTGTTTCCAAGTAGGAAATAGTAGGTGACAATATTTCTACTGTTTCTACTACCATAACTTTTTTAAAAAAGTTACATTGCAAAAAATAAAATCCTATTTTAAAAGGCATTGGAAAGTGGAGGAATCAGGAGAATTCAACAATCCATAGAAGAGAAAGTCTTTCTGAGATGAGCAGTCTGTCCCTGACAATTTTCTGTGGAAGATTTGCCAATTCTAGACATGGGCTGATGACTGGGTTTGGCCCGCACAGGGGATCTTCATTGGGAGAATGAGAAATCAGCAAAGCTTTTAGCGGTCATATGGGGTTGGCGGGACAATTGGAAACTTCAGGCCTCCTAACACATGGTTGGTTTTTCCCACAGTATATTTGTTGAATTCTGGGAGTAGGAAGCTTTTATAAAGCAAACTGAAATGTCCTGTAGTATCATGGCTTTTAAGAGACAAAGTCCCACTTGAGGATGGGACTTGCTCCAACACGTGGCTGGACTCCTCCTCAATACATCTGCCAAAGTTGGAAACAGTGGGAAGCAGGAGGCAAAAGACCAAAGTCCCAATCCTCTGAAGGGCAGACTGAATCTCCCACAGCCTTTCAAGGTTAAAATGATAGAGACCTGCTAGGCTTTCAGTAAAAAGACTTGGAAGGACATGCCTGAGAAATGGAGGTGAACTGATTCAAACTGAGTCATACTGACCTGCAACCCAGCCCCAACTCAGTGTAGCGCAGATTGGAATGAGACATGCAGTACCTAACACTATCTTCCTAACATGGGAAGCTCATTGGTAGGAGATATCATCTGGAGCTTCTAAATGCACACAATGTTTGTCATATAATTAAAAATTACTAGATTTGTGGAGAGCCTGGTAAATGTGGCTAATAATCAAGGAACTAGAGCATAATGGAAAGAGATCTTTAAATGATTCAGATATAGGAGTTAGCACACAAGGGCTTTGAAATAACCAGTCCTAATATATCAAATAAAAAAAAGGGAAAAAATTGATGAAAAGATGTAGAATTTTAACAGAAAATTGGGATTTATCACAAAGAATCAGACTGACACTCTAGAACTACAAAATATAATATCTGAAAATAAGAAGTCCTTGAATAACAGCAGGCTGACCTACAGAAAACAGCATAATTGCATTAAAAGACAGGTCAATAGAAAATATCCAAATTGAAACACAGAAAGAAAAAAGATTGGATAAAATGGAGCTGAGCACAAAAAGAAATGTGGTATCAGTAAAAAAAAAAAAAAAAAAAGTTGAATTTACATGTAATTGGAATCCCAGAAGGAGACAAAAATAGAGAAGGAGAAAATACAGCAGAAGCCATATTTGAAAAGATAATATCCAGTATTTTTCAAAGTTGGTGAAAACATCAACCCACAGATTCAAGAGTTTCATCAAACCCCAAGGAGGGTAAATACAAAGAAAACCACACCAAGGCACATCATGGTCAAACTGCTGAAAACCAAAAGGAAGGAGAAAATTTTAAAAACAGCCAAAGAAAAAATCACACAACATTTAAAGGAACGAGAATAAGACTGACAGCTGACTTTTCAACAGAAACCAGGGAATGCAGAAGAAAAGAGAATGACATCTTTTTAAAAAAAATCTATCAGATACTATTTATTGGAACTCAATTTTAATTTGTTTCATTTTTCAACATCATAGTATACTAGGTACCTGATGGTGATGTTTAAGCTTGAGGAGAAGAAAAGTCCTCTATTGGAGAAATTTTCTCTTGAAAAGTGAACTTCTGAATGAAAGAAAGATTTTGTTTTCCAGATTATAAAACATTGTAGATAAAGATTGATATTGACTTGCCCCCATCACCCACTCTTAACAGACATAAGAGCATAACTATATTTACCACTGAAGAAAATGGACCTAGAGAATGACATCTTGAAGCTGCTGAAAGGAAAAAAATAGTTACCAACCTAGAATTCTAGAATTCTATATCCAATGAAAATATCCTTCAAAAATGAAGGCAGAATAAAGATTTTTTAGATAAGCAAATGCTGAGAGAATGTACTTCCAGCAAACCTTCACTAGAAGAAATACTAAAGGAATTTCCCAGACTGCAGGAAATCATTCCAGTTGGAAACGTAGAATTGCAAGACAATCAGGACAATTTTTGTTACAGGTATAGAGTATATTTTTTATTTGTAAATTTTTCCTGTAGATTTTTATGACTATTTTTTAAAAGATAAAGGCATACTATTACACTAAAATTCCATGATGGCAATCCAGCCATGAATTAAACTAAAGTAGGTCAAATATGGATGTCTGCTGCCCTGTCCCCAGTGGCTTAAGGCTTTTGCTCCCTTTGAGAGAAAAAGGATAAAGGGCTTTATGCCTTTTCCCACAATGATGACTGATCTTCCCACATCAAACTTGCACCCCCAAGAGAAGCTGTCTCTGGTACCCTGCCCTGTTCCCAATCCTTCTTAGAAGTATTCAGAAAAAGTTCAAGGAAAAGAGTCTGCCAATGAACGTGAACGTCTCCTGTGTCTGGAGCTGGGCCACGCTTAACCTTTAGAAATTCGTCAGAATGTTAGCTGATTTCAGCTTACCCACTTACACCTTCTTTCCCTGCTTTGCCAGCCAAGATAAGCCAATCATGGCATCCTTTCTTTCCTGGGGAAGTTGGGGAGGTGTCCCTCTTTAGATTTCAGATTTCCTGATTGGTCCACAACATCAGCACACTGATGGCTTCAAGAAAAATTGTAACTTTGTAGTTATCTGTTTTTTCCCATTGTGTGGGTAGAGGCGGCATTCTTTCTAGCTTTCTACATCCTAGGTAGAAGCAAACTTCTGCCTCATTCTTTCCAATGGATACGTTCTGCCATTGTTTCATAAGGAATATAAAAATATTTATATTTAGGCTATACTTAGAGAAAATTTAGCATGCTATCCTGTTCAAAGTTCTAAATAAACTTTTTTTTTAAATCAGTGTAACTCATCTTTTGAAGTAAATCTTATGTAGAACCACAATATACAAAAGAAATAAAAGAAAAGCTGTCTGATTGAACAAGAATGAACCTGGCTAACCCTCTCTGCTCTCATGGTGATCCCAGTGCCTCTAGGACTCAAAGAAACAGTACAAAATATTTTGCATCACTGAACTATATCCTAGAAACTGATTAAGAGGAACTGAGAACTGAGCTTGAGCACACTCATTTCCAAAGTTTTCTTGATTTCTCTTCTATAATAACGTACCCCTAATATATGTATATTTGCAAAAAATCAGACATATTTTTAAGATATGATAGCTTTTAAAATAAATACAATTAGAACTTCTTATGCTTTCTTCCCACATCCCATTGGACTACCTTCACATTCCCTAGAAGTCACCCACCCCCAACTTGCAGATCACTGTTTCAGCAAATGGTTGTTCACAATTCACCATTTGAAGTAGGAGTAGGCAACTTCCTTTATCCCTACGCCTCTTCTTTATCTCACTCTTGCATCCCTGGGCCCACTGATTCTTCCCTACTACAGCATAGTCAGATCTAAGGAGCTGGCCCAATGGGGCACGGGGTGCAAGGAAAGAAAAGCAGCCTTGATACCCTCATTGCTGGAGCAGAGACACTAACTTCTTTGGGCTGGGCTACGGTATTGTGCCCTGGGATGTTCCTGATCTCTGGCTAATTGGTGCTAACCACGACTGCCACATTTCTGAGACTTCATCCCATTTCTCATTGATGGCCAATTCTGGTAATAAGAAACTTGAGGAGGAATTCCTAAAGACAATTTGAATAGAAAGGAAGGAGCAGGTATGAGGGGCAGTAAATGGGGATGGGATTTCTCCATGGTAGCCAGTTGCTACCTAGCTAATTGAGCAGGTTTATAGAAGTCATCCATCTATAAGTATGCTACAGGAGTCTGAGACTGTTTGTGTTAGGGCTTTATATCTATTCAGTTAATCACTGCTTATTTTACCATGGAAAAACCCATGTTTAAAATAAGTTAGTGATACCCCCTACTACAGTCAGAGCTGTTTTACAGGTCAGTTAGGCAGTTCCCACAGAAAAAAAATGTACCCAAGTTTTGACTGAACCATTGACTAGAGTACTGGGCTAAACCATCAGCAAGTATAGCCTATATAATAGCTGCTGTGATTTGGTAAAACAGTCACTTAAAAGGAATGTTTGTCAGTAATGGAGTTTAATTTTTTTAGGAAATGGGAAGCCCTTGTCAGGTTAATCTCAGCCTGGAGTTCCTCATTTCCTCCAGAAGATAAAGAGGGATCTCATCATTTCGACCACCACAATACTGGGAAAACCAAAGACAGTATATATCAGTAGTCAGAAAAGCCACGTACTGTTATACACACTGTGCACTGAACAACTCTTAGGGGAATCATTCCCATCATAATCATATGAATGCCATATGCCTAGGTAATGGTTCATATGTATGTTATTGACTCAAACAGACTATTTTGGAATCTTAGCCTGCCCCCTGCTAGTGTTATAGTCATGAGCAAGTTATTTAACCTCTATGGGCCTCTATTTTATCATCTATCAATAAAAATAATAGTAATTTCCATCATAAGCTAGTTATGAATATTAAATGGAATAATAGTAAAAAGTTCTTAATCCAGCATGGCAGGAAGAATAATGGTCCCCAAAGATGTCCACATCCTAATCCCCAGAACCTGTGGGATGCTATGTTACATGACAAAAGGCAATTAAAGTTGCAGAGGGAATCAAGGTAACTAAAGAGCTGACCTGAAGGTAAGAATATTGTCCTGGATTATCTGGATGGGCCCAATGTAATCATATGAGCCCTTAATAACAGAAAAGGAAGGCAGAAGAGTAGGTCAGAGAGAGACGTAATGACAGGAAAGAAAAAAAGAGAGAGAGAGAGATTTGCAACCTCAGATAGACTCAAAGTTCCATTGTTCTCCGAAGATGGAGGAAGAGGCCATGAGCCAAAAATTGCAGGCAGCCTCTAGAAGCTGAGAACTTCCCTCAGCTGAAAGCCAGCAAAGAAACAGGAACCTCAGTCCTATAAGTGCAAGGGATAGAATTCTACTGACTGCTTGGTTGAGCAAGGAAACAGATTCTTCCCCAGACTCTCCAGAAAGGAATGCAATCTGCCAGCACCTTGGCTTTAGCCTAGGGAGACCATTTTTGGACTTCTGATCTAAAGAACTATAAGGGCTTCCCTGGTGGTGCAGTGGTTGAGAATCCACCTGCCAATGCCGGGGACACGGTTCGAGCCCTGGTCTGGGAAGATCCCACGTGCCGCAGAGCAACTAAGCCCATAAGCCACATCTACTGAGCCCACATGCCACAACTACTGAAGCCCACGTGCCTAGAGCCTGTGCTCCACAACAAGAGAAGCCACTGCAATGAGAAGCCTGCGCACCACAACGAAGAGTAGCCCACGCTTGCCACAACTAGAGAAAGCCCATGTGCAGCAATGAAGACCCAACACAGCCAAAAATAAATAAATAAAATAAATTTTTAAAAAAGCACTATAAGATAATAAATGTATACTGTTTTAAGCCATCAAGTTTGCAGTAATTCTTTACAACACCAACAGAAAATTAAAACTCATATACCATTGATGCAATTGCTATTATTACAATTGTGATCATTCATTCAACCTTTCAAAATATTTACTGAGGGCCTACTAGGTGACAGACACTGCTCTAAGTACTGTGATCCCACAAGAAACAAACTAGCAAGGGCCCTGCCTTCACAGAGCTTACTTCTTAGTGGAACACAGCCAGAGCTAGAACAAGGAACAGGAAGATGCTGACACTAGCTGTAAGTACATTTTGAATGTATTATCTAAGAAAGGAAACCTCTTCAGAAATACAGGTGAGGAATGGTGAGCAATTATGGACAAAGAACTTGAGAAGTCTCTGTAATAGTTTTTGTTAAGGCACTAATACAAGTAAGTGATAATGTTATAGCCACAACAACAAAAATAGGCTACATGAAGAGGATTATTTTCACCCATTTGATAAATAAAGAATGTGCTCTAGTCCATACAGAAATTTCATTTAGTTGATACCTGAATAAGAGTAATGGTAAGGTGAAATCACGATGACATTTAAGAGTATTTGCACTTTGTTGCATGTATAAATAATCCTAAGTTAATTATTTAATAAAGTGTAAGTAGTTTACATTCCATTTTATGAATTTGCCTATTCTAGATCATTTTGTCTTAATAAAGTACACATTTTAGAAAACCTTCAGAACCACTGTAGATTTCCATTCTCTAAGTTAACCCACAAAATTTTAATGGTTCATCAGTTCTAAGCATTTACACATATGTGGTGTCCTTTGATTTTACACATTCTGTGAAGCATTTTACCTCCATTTTACAGATCAGAAATGACACAGTTGAAAAGTGATGAATGATTAAAATAGGACATTTAGCAGCCTACATTAAAATTAAAAACTTGATGAAGAGAGGAAAGGGGCTTCATAGAGACCAACGGCACCAGCTCCTTTCCTCTGGAGCTCAATTTCTAAGGTAAAAAGAAAGAAAATGCAGCTCAGATGATCACCTTCACCACTACCAAAGGCTGTGGAACTGCCTGCCAAAATAAAGAAACCCACTCCATTCAATGCTACAAATCTTTCAGTTCAAACCTCTGGTTGCAAAGGAAACAGCACCAATTTGCAACATTCCAGGGCTCTGTGTTGGTTTCTGGAGTCTTCTATGTCTGCTCTGTGAAGAGAATGAATTGATGCCTGGTCCTTTGTTACTTTCAATAAACTGCCTCTGGAATTAATAAAGGATCTTGAAGAATGGACTAATGGTGAGAGTTTAGAAGGAAGAAGTCATCAACCTAGAAATTATCACAAGTCATCACAGACTTGCTGTTGTCCTATATTGATGGAATACCTACTAGGAACTAGCACTGTGAGGAAATGCAAGAAGAATGTTTTCACCGGATACATATACTTTTCTTCTTTTTAAGCAAGAAATCGTTTTCTTTGGGTGATTTGGCAAAGACTGATCATGTGTCAGTGACATTGTAATGAGTGGTTTTGAGCCATGTTTTTAAGGTTAGGCTTCTTGAAGAAAGTGACACTTGAAGAAAATTTTAAGCAAAAATGAAGGATTACTTGATGGATAGAACATGATAGATTTATCTTATTGTCTGTGAAAAACCATAAGGCTCATAAAAGCAGACAGAAACAAGAAGAAGGCCATTTTGAACAACAGAATGTTATAAAATTGTAGACAGAGATTGAGGAAATTGACATAAATATTTGAAAGCTTATGAGACCACCTAAATATTCAACAGTAGGAACTATTTCAATAAAAGATGGCACGTCCCTTCTGTGCAATAGCATACACTATTAAAGTCATGTTTTTGAGGATTATTTAATGGCATCAGAAATTATTCCTGATGTAATATTACTTGAAAGAGAAAACAGTATAAAAACTTCATATTCAGGATAACAGCAGTTTTGTTATACACACCCACAAACACACACACACCGTGCACATATACACACTGTGTCAGAAGGACTCTTCAAGTTACAAATATAGAAATGAAAAATTAAAGTCATCTGGCTTGAATAGGATAGGGAATGATTGATAACATAACTGACAATTCAGGGATAGAAGTAGCTTCAGACAAACCTTGACCCAAGGTTCCAACACTGTGCCATGACCTAGTTTCTCTCTCTACATTTCTCCAATCCACTCCTGTTCCTACCTGGTAGTCTCAGGTAGGTCCTACCCTAGAGATCTTCCTGGGCTACATGTACCCTTATTCAAGTTATATGGGAAGAGAAATCTGAACAAAAACCAGCTTGGGGTCCTGGTTTGTTTGACTTATTTCTTATCTCCCAGCCCTGAACCAATTCCTGTAACCAAGAGAATGGGACATCTCTTATCCCCCCTCAAACCTCCCACAATTGGAGGTGAGGTAAATCCCATCCATGTTGTTGCAAATGGCAGGACTTCATTCTTTTTTAAGACTGAATAATATTCCATTGTATAGCTATACCAGAATTTCTTTATCCATTCATCTGTGGACAAACATTTAGATTGCTTCCATTGCTTGGTTATTGTAAATAATACTGCAGTGAACATGAGTACAATATCTCTTCCAGATACTGATTTCGTTTCCTTTGGATATATGATTCTGACATCAGCTCTAATGTGTGGGTTTTTTCCCCACACTAAGCAATTCTCTGACACCAGCTGAGTGTCCTACAATTCAATTCAATTCCAATACTCTCTGGAGATAGCATTAGATTCCACAGGTTAAGGGCTCAGTATCCCAAGACTTCCCCCCACTTGCCAGTTGCAAGTCTAGCTACTAGCTACCTGTGCTTCTGACCACTGGCTACATTTTGGAGGTTCCCACGACCTCCTCCTTGGGTTCTACTAACTTTCTAGAGCAGCTCACAGATCTCAGGAAACCAGTGAACTCACTAGATTACCGGTTTATTACAAAGCATATTATAGGACACAAATCAACAGCCAGATGAAGAGATACATCGGGTTAGATCCCAAACAAAGGAGCTCTGTCCCCATGGAGTTTAGCACTCAGCACAGTGGTACATGGATGCTTTCTGGTTCACCAACCTAGAATCTCTCCAAACTCTGTCCTTTTGGGGTTTTATGGGGTTTCATTACTTAAACATGATTGATCAAATCATTGACCATTGGTGATTGATTGAACCTCCAGCCCCTCTCCTCTCCCAGGAGGTTGGAGGGTAGCACTGAAAGTTCCAACCCTCTAATCACATGATTGGCTCCACTGGCAACTAGCCCCCATCTTTAGGTGCGCTCCAAAAGTCACCTTATTAACATAATGAAAGACATCTTTATAGGTCTCATCACAGGAAATTCCAAGGGTTTTAGGAACTCTATATCAGGAACGGAGATGAATACCAAGTATATATTTCTTATCATAAGTCACAATATTAAAGGATATATACCCAGAGGTGTGATTGTTGGATCATACGGTAGTTCTAGTTTTAATTTGGGGGGAACTTCCACACTGTTTTCCATAATAGCTGAGCCACCAGTGGTGCACAGAGGGTCCCTTTTCTCCACAGTCTCACCAACACTTGTTCCCTTTTGTCTTTTTGATAATAGCCATCCTGACAGGTGTAAGGTGATATCTCATTGTGGTTTTGATTTGTATTTCCCAGATGATTAGTGATGCTGAGCACCTTTTCATATACCTGTTGGCCATTTGTATATTTTCTTCAGAAAAATGTCTATTCAGGTCCTTTGCCCATTTCTTAAAACAAGTAATTGGGTTTTTTGCTATTGAGTTTTATGAGTTCCTTATATATTTTGGATTTAACTCATCAGATATATGGTTTGCAAATATTTTCTCCCATTCTATAGGTTTCATCTTCATTTTATTGATTGTTTCCTTTGCTTTCCAGAAGCTATTTAGTTTGGTGTAGTTTCACTTGTTCATGTTTGCTTTTGTTCCTTGTTCCATATTCAAAAATCATTGCCAAGACCAATGTGAAGGAGGTTTTTCCTTATACTTTCTTCTAGTTTTACAGTTTTCAGACTTAACATTTAAGTCTTTGACCAATTTTGAGTTACTGTTTGTGTATTGTGCAGAGTAAGGGTCCAATTTCATTATTTTGCATGTGGCTAGCCAGTTTTCCCAATAGTATTTATTGAAAAGACTATATTTTCCTCATTCTTGGGGCCCTTGTTGAAGATTAGTTGACCATAAATGTACGGGTTTATTTCTAGGCTCACTTTTCTATTCCACTGGTTTATGAGTCTGTTTTTTGCCAGTACCAAATTGTTTTGATTACTAGCTTTGTAATGTCAGTAATCTGAAATCAGGAAGTATAATGTCTTCAACTTTGCTCTTCTTTCTCAAGATAGCCCTGGCTATTAAGGGTCTTTTATGGTTCCATATGAATTTTAGCACTGTTTTTTCTATTTCTGTGAAAAATGCCATTGGAATTTTCCATTGTATCTGTGGACCACTCTGAGTACTATGGACATTTTAACAATATTAATTCTTCCATTCCATGAACAAAAGATATCTTTCCATTTATTTATGTTTTCCTCAATTTCTTTAATCAGTATTTTATAGTTTTCAGTGTTTAGATCTTTTACCTCCTTGGTTAAATTTATTCCTAAGTATTTTATTCTTTCCAATGCTATTGTAAATGAAATTGTTTATTTGGTTTCCTTTTTGGATAGTACATTGTTAGTGTATAGAAACACATCTGACTTTTGTATATTGATTTTGTATCCTGCAATTTTACTGAATCCACGCATTATTTCTAACAGTTTTTTGTGGAGTTGTCTAATTTTTCTTGTCTAATTGTTCTGTCTGGGACTTACAGTACTATGTTGACTAGAACTTGTGAGAGTGGGCATCCTTGCTTTGTGCCAGCTCTTAAGGGAAAAGCTCTCAGTTTTTCCCTATTGATTATAATGTTAGTTGATGATACCCAAATTTTAGCATTGATTACCTCTGGAACTGGATTATAGTTGATCTTAAATGACTTTACATTATTACTTATTTTTTTAAGACAACTTCAGTATGTATTTATAATCTGAGAAAGTACAAAACTTCGTGAGGGCAAAGGTACACATTCCCAACTATGTCACTAAAGCCGGATTATTTATAGATAGTTTTATATAGTTCTATATAATTATATATAGTTCTATATTATTTTATACATATAGTTTTATAATTCTCTACATACAATTGACCCTTAAACAAGGGGGGGTTAGTATAATTTATAGTCGGACCCCCATATCTGCGGTTCCTCCGCATCTGTGGATTCAAACAACTATGGACCGTGTAGCACTACAGTATTTACTATGGAAAGATATCTGCATGTAAGTGGACCCATGCATTTCAAAGCCGCCTTATGGTTTATGTTTATATGTAGATAGATTATACTTATACTTCATTTATTTATAAATTAATGTACATTTAAAAGTTTGACACCTAGTGGTGAATGGTTCTAATAAGTGTTTAAAACCAAGGAAAAGTTAAGTGAAAAAGCAGTGATGCCATCAAGCAACAGTTGAGAAATGTTATTTTTGCAGTACTATTTTTGACTGACTAAAGTTAATGAGGCTTATCAATTAAAATTAATTTTCTATTACCAAATATTTAGGTAGCCATACGTATGGACTTCAAAAACCTCGTTTTTTAAAAAAAAAAATCACTCAGAAAATATGTGCCTGGGCTTTCCTGAGCCATTTCTCCTCTAGTTCCACCTGTCTCTACGACTGTCTTAGCCCATTGTCAATGATCTGGCCATAGAAGAAAGCAACACACACACACAAACACACAAACTCCAGTAAGGTAGTTGTACTGATATTCTTGTGGGCAGACGGAGAGTCAGGGTAGATGATATAGCACAACTTTATAAATAGCACATTTACTCTCCTTCACACGTTCCCAAGTACCCTTTCCCTTGGCAGCTGTCTGATACCTCCTAGCTCACTCTTCCAAGAAGTCTGCATCTATTTTATCTATCTTACTTCTCCTCTTCCTCCCTCCTTCCCAAGCCACATTGTCTCCAGCCCCCATCAGCCTAGTTTGCTTCTTCTAGGTCAATAGTCAAAACACAAATGCCCACAGGAGCCAGGCAGGCAACATAAAGGAAAGAATAAAAATCCAAGTATAAAGGACTAGGGGGATTATGGCAACTAGACAAAAAAAAAAAAAAAAAAAAAAAGCCCCATACAGTACTTGGTACCCTGAGGGAATGAAGATCCAGTATTCCCTAAGTTCCTGGAGACCCTGGAAATCTGATCTTTTTTACACCTTGGCAACTAATTCACATTTCAAAAAAATACTCTGTGGGCCAAACAAAATGTATTTGCCAGCCAGATGAAAACCATGGCTACAGGCTGGATCTCTCAGTTCCTCTTCCTAAGTGAAAGATGGTAGCCTTCTCTTGGTGTCCTGGATTCATATAATCAAACACTAGCCACTGCCCAGGGTGAATGTAAATGACTCATCACATCATTTGTGTGTCGGAGGGTGGGGAGTAATACAGTTATAGACACCAAAACTTTCCAACACAGCACTGCATCTTGCAGCTGGGATAACCTAAGTGTTAGGAAAGCTGGTACCAGTTCCTCTTTAGCCCCTTCCTAGATATAATCTTATATCCCATGTCATAATGCCAAGATAAATGCTGAGATGCCTTCAACTCTAAAATCAAATGAGCTACACTGTACGCATTTTTTATGCTTTTGGAAAAAAAGCAAAGTGAGCCAAGCATCTTACCAAGGTGCTCAAGTTGCTGTGATACACATTATACGAGTGACAAAAGACTGAAGAGTCAATGCCCAAAGCAATGGCTGTTCAACTTTTTTTTTTTTTACTATGTCTCATTCAGGGTTTAGTCAAGAAAATGAAAATCCCTGTGGGTATTTCAAACAGAGGGATTTAAAACAAGGAATTGGTTAACCGTGTTGAAAGGCAGAAAGAGCAGAAAGGGAGCACTAAAATAATATCTGGAGATAATAACTGCAGCGATCAGCTACCTAGTCCTGGGAGGGGGAACAAAGAATAAGAGGTGGGGTGGTTAGAACCGGGATCTTGCAGGAAGGGTTCTGAGGAGCTGACGCCATACATTTGAGGAGGTGCACTGTCTGATTTGGGCTGGTACCTCTACTGCTGGAGACCTGAAAGAAGGTGAGAGAAGTTGGAGGCTGGAGCTGATGCTGTCACTGGAGCGATGCTGAGGGAAACAGAAGAACAGAAAGGAAGCCCCTTCTCCCCTCCTCCCACCTTCTCCTCTCTCTCTAGCACCTCCTACTTGCAGAACCTAACAAGAGCCAGACAACACAGGAGAATCCCAATGCCAACATTACAGAGCAGTGTAGAGAGGGTGGATTTGGAGTTGAGAGACAAAAGGTAAATAACTGGCACAGACACAACCATGGTAAGAAATATATTCACATCAGGACTCAGTATCATAACACTTCCATGCATGTCCAACTGAAACAAGCTTCATGCCACAATGGTAGGCACTACATTTTCTATTCTATTCTATTTTCTATTCTATTTTTTAAATGCTGCTTACACCACCCTTAATTGGTTTCATTAATGTCCTAGAAGAGTCTCAAATATGAAAAAGAAGTGGGTGATTCCTGGGGTTCCATGGGCGCAGAGTGTACACAGTTGAGAAGAGAGACTCCTATCAAATTCCAACAAAATTCTATGAGCCACTTGCAAAATGTGGGGAAAGGATGGGAAGACGCGTTTTTCTGATTTCAGAGGAGTTCTTGCGAGGAAACAAGGAATATCATTGTGGTGGAGCCCACAAGATTCACATTTTAATTTTGACCCCGCCTTTTCTGTCAACATTACAGATGTAAGTCTGGAAGTTACATATGACATAGGTGTTTACATGGTGGGTGGCACTGAAATACTTAATGCCCTTTTTAGAGGCAACATTTATCAACATGGTGGCACATGGAAATTAAGTTTGTTTTCTTTAGTGAATAAGTGTTAGGAAAATTACAGAGTCGTCCACTGGATGGCATAAAAGTCACTAATAAGAGATTCTTCTTTAGATTTCTGTAGTAATTAATCTAAAAGAGTAGACTTTTATGACTCCAAAAACACAAAAGGACTGTACTAATTTTTTGGTTATTGGTTATTATTCACTATTAAGTCAAACTTATATATACATATATTTTTTCTGTTCATTAGTAATTCAATCACTGAATTTAGTCCTTATGAAGCCATTTAGATATCAGTACTACTAAAAACACAACCCCTCCCCTCCAAACAATAGACAAGAAACTTGGGGAGAAAACCAATTAAAATATGCAAATGCAAATTAAAATCAGCATAGATGGTTTGCGCTCACAAAGTTAAGAGATACACTCATGCGTAGAACCTGGAGAAACTTTTGGCCTGGATTATACAGAATTTTACCCTTTGCGTTTTTCTCACCTAGTATTCAAATTTGACGCTGCGCATCACATACTGAAGTTCATCAGGAAAACCCAGGATCTGAATCTAGGCTCAGTTCCTCCTTCTGCCATTCACTTGCCATTTGACCTTTGGCAACTCACTTCTCAGTCTTAATTCTCTCCTCAGTTGACTTTCATGAAGATCAAGTGAGAACATAGATGGAAAAGAACTTGGAAGTTTATGGATTCTATGCAAGGGGCAGAATCTTATTAAACTCCTCACCTTACATGCACCATAGCATCTAACAACAGCTCAGGGGACACTGCCAATAAGTCTCCCGTAACTGATGGAGCATTTGTTTTAGATGAGAATATCTATCAAGAAGCTATGATTCTCTAATCTGTTTCTATCGAAAAATACAAATACGCACTGGAAAGAAAAGGGGCAGGCTTCAAGCTCCACCAACACAGGGTGGTATAAGGATCAAGACCCTGGGTTCAGAGTCTCTCCACCCCAGTTCAAATCCAGGCTCCAAGACTTCCTGCGTAACATGGATGAGTTACTCACCATCTCTGTGCCTTATTCTTCCACCCATAAAATGGAGGGAATAACACTATCTAACTCACGAAATTGTTGTGAGGGTACCTGCAAACTGCTGTGGAACAGTGCCTGGCAAATAGTAGCCCACAAAATTGTCAGCTATTACCATCATTTTTATTCTTATTCCCAAAGTTTGAGGAAGCCAGCGGGAAGGTCAAAAGCAGAATGATGAAATGAAAGAAACTATGGAGGAGGCATGAATTGAGGAGATGCTTCACAATTCTGAGTATTGCAACAATACCACAGCACTCAAAGTCCCACAGACAGCAGATTAAATTACTGAACCTCTTCCTTTCCAAAAATTTTCCAGCTCTCTATTCAGAGCAGTTGTCTGTGGGAACACATCTCTGATTTTATAATTTAAAAACTCCCAGGTTTCATAAATAAAACCACAATGAGAGACCACTATATAGCCAAGAGAATGGCTAAAGTGGAAAAAACAGACAATGCCAAGCATTGGGGAGGGTGTGGAGCAAATGGAACTCGAGGATGTAGACGGTGGTCATGTAAACTGCTAAAAACCACTTTGGAATACTGGTTGGCAGTATCTATGAGAGCTGAACATATGCATTCCTTATGACCCAGAAATTCTACTCCTAGGTATATACTCGATAGATATGAATGCATATGTTCACCAAAAGGCGTGTGCAGGAATGTTCACAGAGACAATATTTACAACAGCCCAAACAGGAAACAACCCAGATTCCATCACACAAGCGTGGGTAAATAAATTGTGATATATTCATAAAATAGAATGCTGTATATCATAGAGAAGGAACAAACCGTTGTTACAACTGGTTTGTTCAACAGGGATGAATCTCACAAATATAATATTGAGAAAAGTAGCCATATATCAAAGAAGGCCTGTTGTATGATTCTCTTTATATAAAATTTAAAAGCAGACAAGAGTAAACTCTGGTGTTAGAAGACAGAAGACTCACTGTCTTTGGAGAGAGTGGCAATGGGAGAGGGAACAAGGGAGCTTCCAGAATCTTCTCGTACTCTACTTGTGGATCTGGGGACAGAGTACATAAGTGTTCACTTAGTGAACATTTGCCAGTATGTACACATACATGGATACATATGCACACAATGTGTGTATGTGTGTGCATGTTAAACTTCAAAAATGTTTCAATGAAAGTAGGAGTCTTGATCATTTTAACAGCTGTAACAGAAACAGTTGAGATATTTGAAGGAGCTACTTCCCCAGGTACTGCTGAGAAGTCCCTTCTTTATGCCACCAGTTAACCCCGTACCCTGGTGCCTCATACATTGCTTTGAACTCACTTATTTATGTGTCTGTCTCCCCTACTCAGCCATAATCTGCTTAAGGCCAGAGACTGTGTCTTATTTATCATTCTCTCTCCAGTGTTCAACCCAGAGCCTGGCACATAGTAGCCCTCTAATAAATGTTTCTTGAATGAATGCAATATAAAACTAATGGGATAATAACCTATAATGGAAAAGAATAACCTATAATGGAAAAGAATCTGAAAAAGAATAGATATATATGTGTGTATATACATATATATCTAACTGAATCACTTTGCTGTACACCTGAAACATTATACATCAACTATACTTCAATAAAAAGTTTTTTTTAATTAAAAAAGAAGCTAAAATAAATAAATAAATAAACGGGAAATGAGATACATCTTACTTTATATTTTATAGAAATATGATTTGATGCCAAGTTTGCTGAAACATCAGTTTTTGTCAAGCGGGCTACCCAGCAGTCTCTGTCAAGTGTCTTCTGAGTTCTCCCCCCAACAAATTTCCCCCAAACCATTCATCACTTTCCCCCAGCTTTAGAATATTATTAACTAAGCTCTTCTGATGACAGGATGTAGAGGACATCATGAGCTGTACCTTCCTCATGAAAGTTTCCTAATAGATTCTTGATTGAATGATGAAAATAAAGCTATTGTGCATAGCTTAGCCGACTCTATAATTTATCAGAGAAATTTTACAACCTAACAAATGCATTGGTAATATACTTACACGACCTGCTAAAGTTTGCAGAGACAATGTAAGGATGGAGGAAGCTTTCTAACTTTGCTGTACCTTTAACAATTTTCTGAGATTCGTCGTTTATTGCTTTAATAGGATATCAAGAAAAATGAAGTAATCATCAGAGACACAGGATGCTATTAATCTGAGAATGGGCATTTGTGCTTCCCAGCCTGAGGGGCAAGTTCTTACCTTTCTCATGAGTCGAATCTGTTTAATTCTTTTGGTGTCTCTCTGTTGATAAAAGTGTTCTTACAGACAACAGCTAAGCATCAGAGCACCTCACTTTTATCACATTCTGGTCATTGTTCTTTGCCTTTGAGACTTAACGGTACAAAGCAGAATGAGAAAAGTCAATTTCTTGGGGTTCGGAAATCAGTTTCATATTTGCTGTCTTGACAGCAGCCAAAAAGGACAAATTAATAAAACGTTATGTACAATACTAAAAAGGAAGGGTGGGGGGGGGAGGAGACTTATGTCATCTATTCATCAGTGACCTAACCGGAAAAACATTAGTGAATGATTAAAGAAAGATGACCCTAAGGGGAATGCAGGGGGGATTCAGACAGGCTTTAGTCAAAGCCCCCAGATCTAATGTAATTTCAAGCTGGCCTCAAAATTCAATTTGTGTGGAACCTCTAAGTCATGTATTCCGCAACGACATACAGCATAATTGCATTTGAACAGCTTCCAACAGAATGCTGAACAAATGTCTTGTTCCGGGCCCTGGGTGCCCACGTGGAAGGCAGCCCAGATGACCACACAGGAGGATGGGCTCCGAATGCAGTCTGCCTGCGAATCCCACCTGCTGACCGTTGCCCTCCACAGGAAGTACATGTTTCTGCTTAATTCCTGCCAGCTTTTGGCTGTGAGGTAGGGCATCTGCAGCGGGCAGCTCCCGAGGGCTGCCACCTGGTGCTGTCAGTCGGCCTCAAACCAAGGAGGAAAAGGGGAGGCATTCATCTATGTGCTTATTTTTCTGTGTTTAGGGTATTTCTTGGGACTTCGAGTTTTCACTTGGCAAGTTAACTTGTCTCTTTAGTTAGGAGGAGAAAAAAGGAATTTTGCTTGCTTCCCTTTTTTGGAAAAGCTGTTTAGTAATACCTGGTTCACCCTCATTAAATCTGTGCAGCTTCTTCACAGTACTACAAACTTACTTGCAAATATACTTTAAAAGTGTATCCACCAGAATTTGAGACATGTGATAAACCATAATGGGAAAGAATATGGAAGAGAATGTATAGGTATATGTATACCTGAATCTCTTTGCTGTTCAGTAGAAATTAACACAATGTTGTAAATCAACTATACTTCAATAAAATAAATTTAAAAAAAAGAATTTGAGACATAGTCATTGCCCCATTATTTTTTAATGTGCTGTTCTAAACAATTATAAATAGGCAAATACAAAGTTAGCATTTGAATCCCATTAAAAAGAAAAGATGAAAATAAAACAGAAATAAATGTCCCAGGAGAAAGATGGAGCGTTCCTTAGGAAAGACCATTTTTGGCTCCTGTCTCAATGGTTTATAGCATGAAAAGGAATAAAA
This sequence comes from Eubalaena glacialis, assembly GCF_028564815.1. Classification (NCBI taxonomy): domain Eukaryota; kingdom Metazoa; phylum Chordata; class Mammalia; order Artiodactyla; family Balaenidae; genus Eubalaena; species Eubalaena glacialis. Next base: position 122,123,099 of record NC_083720.1, on the reverse strand, counting down.
GATCCTCAGTGAATGTCAACAGTTAGATAACATTTCAACCTCAAAAAGCCTGCTTGTTTTGATCCAAAATCAACTTATATTTAACTTTAACTCAGGGCTTCCATTTTGCATCTATAAATGCAGTCCAACTTTCCACAAAACCGAGGAGATATAATGAACCTGACTAATGAGAGAGCGTGATTTGCTTGTACGAGACTGCTTTAAGTGACAGGACAATTGTGAACAGGTATTAGCACCTGGGTGAGAAGAAAGCCATTGCCCTAATGACACAGATATTTTGGCTAGTGGCTTTTCACTTGGTTTATCCTACTGATGAATGACAAAAGTAATAATGATTAAATGTATGAAGATGCTGGGCTAAGTATTGGTGACAATAGGAAAAGTTAGATGTAATCAGATGCTGACTTGCTGAATACATTTTAGATTATATATCTAAGCATGATACAGGTATTTTTTAAAGCATGCACCCATTTATTTACATTACCACTAGAAAAATTAACTTTATTTCTCTAACTTTGAACCATATCTTTTCCACTGAAGCAACTCTTTCATCATGTGATTTTTTTTTTTTTTTTTGATAACAGGGAATTTATGAGGAAGGCAACCATCGCTTTATGGAAGAACAGACTGTTCTGAACTTCAGAAAATATATTACGACAGAAATTGGTGTTCAGAAAATCAAGTAAAAATGGCTGTGAGTTTATTTCTGTCCAATGGCATCTTTAACACTGAAAAGAATCAGAGTGGAGACAGAATCAGAGAATCCTACACCAGCATATTTCTGCACGTTTTCTAGTAAACATAAGCACGCCACTGCCTTTATTTACATGGCCCTATTTTCATTCTACCTGTGTATTTTTAGGAAATTCAATAAAATATTTGCTCAGAAAGTATTCCAGACATGTGAAGGCCCGAGGTGCCAAGTCACACAAAGAACTGGATGCAAGAGAGGAGCAGGAAGTTGAATGGGTGAAAAGTGGTTGGGCAGAGAAGCACAAAGGGAGGAAAAAAAAGCAGAATGACCCTTAACTTAAGAATGAGAGGAATCAGACCGCAACGTGAAAAGCAGAAACTATTTTCATAACTTCTTGTTCCTACCAATGGTGTCTTGATTATCTGAAACCTCTGGGAAGCTGCCTGCGCTCACTTACACTTAGGCAAGGAGTGAAGGGGATGGGAGCCTGTTTGGAAGTTTCGGAAACATCCTCTTTGTGCAATTTCTGACTACCCATCTGTGCACTTCCCACCAGCCCCCATGCAACAAACAACTACACTGTACTGCGAGTTCTTTCCGGTGTGTTTGAAACGATCGACTTAGTCTCCCTCAGGGATGCTGGTAGAGAGACTGGCCATCACAAGAGGATGCAGCTCCTCATACCTCAGAAAGGGGGTCTAACTCAACAATCCATGTATACCCAAGGAATGCTCAGGGAACTCCTTCAAGGGAATTCTGCAGCCAAACATGTTTATTAAACCGAAGTGACTTTTTTCTGAGCAGTGAGATCATCAGCCAGATGCTCTGCTTACAGATAAGGCAAAATTTTAATCTGCCCCTTGATATCCTGTCTTCAGTTTCCAGGCTGAGCTTCTGAGAATTGCCTTTGCCTCAGGAGAGCTTGCTACATGTTAAAAGAAGGCCGTAAGGACAAAGGGTTCCGGAGCATCTAAGCGTACCCTATATTCCTATTCGCAGAAACAGTATTCCACATCACTTGTCTCTCATTCAGCTGGCTCTGAAGTGGAAACACCCATCCGCCTGCGTGCACTGTGAGAAATTCCTAGGTTTTGTTTCATGAACTTTTCATGGAAAGCAAAACAGGATTTTCTTTTTTTTCACCAGGAGATCTTTTGAAACATCTTGAACTTGCTTTGGGTATTTAATTGGATCCGTTTTCTGTAACGTTGCTTTCCTCCCTCCTGTTCCTTCTCTCATCCAAACCCCAAAGCCTTCAGCCACTGGCCCATTCAGGGCTCTGGTTTGATAGCCCTGCAATTGGAGGGTGCAGTGGGAGAAGAGGCCTCATACCTTTGTTTTTCTGGTTCTCCCTAACACCGTGGTGGCCTACTTGGGTGTCCCACAAGCTCTCTGTGGAAAACAGTGCTTCCCATTTAGCAACAACTCCACCTAGCTCCTGAGCTATACTTAAGCAAGGGTGAGGGAGAGCTGCAATGATTGAAGCTGTGTTATGCCATGCAAGAGAAGCCATTTTCTCCCCATGGTGGTGGCCCACAAAGTAATTCTTGCTTTTGCACTGGAAAGCCATAGGGTAGAGGGAGTGAAATCATGCTATTTTCCAGCGTGACAAAAATGTAATCAGTGTTCAAAAGTATATTTTCAGGGGAAATTTTCAACAAAGTTGAAAGGGCGTTTTTTGTTTTTTTGTTTTAACCTAATAAAAAAGTATCCAAAAGAAAAATTTTTTACTTCCCAGGGCTTCTCAAAATGTTAGATTATCTTTTTCGGTGAGGAAATGGAAATACATTCTATGCAACTCAGAGTATCCGTATCCTCGGAGCGGTAGAAAAGGATCACAGGCTTTCCTATTTCTTCTTCAAAATAGACACCATCTTTTGTGTTTTGTAATATTTATAGAAAAATATGGATCAACTAGATAGCCCAGCTTTTTAAGAATCTCAACTATTTAGAGTGTTCCCCCGAAGCATGCTGAAGGGAGAGGCATGAATCTCAGCATTTGCATCTAGCGTATTATTAGCTGAGTATACTTTCTTCTTCAATAATCAGTATGAGAAGCGTTCAGGCTATTTTTTCTAAGTATGAAATCACTAAAATTGAACACTCACACCTATCCATAAAAGCACTGTGATATGAAAAACTACTGGGGTCTGGATTCTCTTACAACATTTCAAAGCCACCTTCCACCCCCATTCTAATACCATTGACCAGTTTTCCTTGTGCCCCATGGTACCCAATATCTGTGTCTATGGTTCAATTAAATTTCTTATAACATTTTATTGTATAGATCATTATATTGGTTTGGTACATGTTTGTCTTCCATTTGAAAATATAAAGCCCTTAAGTTCCGTAATGATGCCTCAATCGCTGTGGAACTTCCAGGGTCAAGGTCACATCTAGAACTTACAGATGATTGATAAGTGTTTGTTGCAAGAAAGAATGAATGAATGGAACCCAAAACTGACATAAAGGCCCCCAGATATTTATATTTTTAAAAATAAATTATATGTATATATTAAATTATATATATAATTTAAATTATATACAATATATTTTTAAAAATAAATTATATATATGCTCTAAAAGACATCAAAAAGATAAAGGAAGGCACTTTTGGTACAGAATTTTGAAAGGAGAAAAATAATTTCTTGGCCTTATATGTACACTTTCTAAAGAAACTCCCTTTTTGAGAAGCAAACAATGCACAAGATGGGGACATGAGGTGTGGTGGTGATGGGGAGAAGACAGCTGAGTCTGGGCCACCCTAGAGTCTGTGCTCAGAATAAGAGAGAAGCCCCTCTCTAGGGTCCTCCTTCTTCACATTAGACCTTCTGCTCTGGGCTGCAACTTTCCCTTATTTTATCACACTTTTGTTAATGGAAAACCTTGTTTTTTTGGTAAAGGGCTAAGAAATTGAGTGCACCACATTTGCCTACTTTGAATTCTACTGGTTGAAATAAAATGTTTTCCTTCCCTCCATTTCATATACTCAGAGAAATGGACACAGAGATGAAATGAACAATTGGTAGGATTCACAGATATTATTATAGCATAAAAGATTTCTCTGGCATCAAATTTATAGACATATGAGAGCAAATTTCTTTCAAACAAAACAAATAAAAATAAACATTATTGTGTAATATATATACCATATATATGATGTCCAATATATATGTTGTACATCACTGTAAATTAGGTATTCCTTTAGGGGAACATTCATGTTTGTAGGGCATCCACGCTAGAAGAGATCTATGAATTGCAAAAGGCATGCTGTTATCCCAAAGAGAGATTTTATAAATAGAAGATTTTGTGTATAAGCCTATTTATCTGCAGCCTAGTAAAGAGTTGAGCACTGTCTAGAGAATGTGATCTAAGTAGGCAAACAATTCAGATAATGTAAATTGCAGTTTGAGGCCTAAAAAATACAGAAAACATGTTTAGTCTAAAAAAATATAGAGACCTAAAATGGCATGTAAATTCTGAGAAACATTTTTCTGAGACTGGGCAATATGGAAACACTGACGTATAAATTAAAATCAAAGAGACTTTGCAGTTTAAAATGGTGTGTCAAGGAAACCACTCCTAACGGCTTGTCCCAAGCTCCCATTTAATTCCCACGGACACAGGCAAAATGAAAACAAAGGCAATTATCTATTGCTAGAGTTAGGGACGAATTTTCATAAATGGAGCGAATCTGATAAAAAGCACAAAAATTCAGAGCCTAGCCATATTCTTACCTCTTGAAAAAGAGCAGCCCTATTTACCTAGAAGGAGAGGAAAAGACCCTTCTATGGCCATCCAGGTCAGTGACCCAGCACCCTTTACTAATTAGAAAAGAGGCCATTTCCCTTCTCCTAGGCAGATGGTGTCTTCTCTGAGACCAGCAGAGTACTATATCCCCAACCACATGTTTGTTTTGAAGCTATATATCCCAGAAAGTAAAGGAGCAATAAAGATGTACTGGTGGGGCTTCCCTGGTGGTGCAGTGGTTGAGAATCTGCCTGCCAATGCGGGGGGCACGGGTTCGAGCCCTGGTCTGGGAAGATTCCCACATGCCGCGAAGCGACTAGGCCCGTGTGCCACAGTTACAGAGCCTGCGCGTCTGGAGCCTGTGCTCCGCAACAAGAGAAGCCGCGATGGTGAGAGGCCCGCGCACCGCGATGAAGAGTGGCCCCCACTTGCCGCAACTGGAAAGAGCCCTCGCACAGAAGCGAAGACCCAACACAGCCATAAATAAATAAACAAATAAATAAATAAAAATTAAAAAAGAAAAGAATTTGGTCAACAACCTTTAAAAAAAAAAAAAAAAGATGTACTGGTGATTGCACGTTGCTTCCTGGGTGAACAGAGATAGGGAGAAGTCAATGGCAGTATTTGCTGGAGGTATGCTTTCATGAATGCCATTGGTTTAATGTGTGAAAGAACATCTGTTGGTGTAGGAACCTGACGGTTTTCGCTAGCTTTGCTGCCCTTCAAGGTCTTATGTTGCTGAGAGAAAATTAATGAAAGAAGATCCACACAGAGACATGTGCATTAGCATAAAGTGTTGAAATATAAGGACAAAGGAAAAACATCCTATTAAATACCTAAACAGAAAACACAGGTTAGCTACAAGAAAGATGAAATCCAGTTGGCTTTTTTTTAAACAAGAAAGGTCCGAGGTAATAGAACCATAGCCACACACATTTTTCAGGAAGAAGTCTGGTCTGTGAACTAAAAGTTTGATATCCCGGCTAAGATGCTTCCAGTGTGAGAAGGCAACAGAATATTTCTTCATATGTCAGGTCTAAAAATAAACAAACAAGAGTCACATGCCCTTCTGGAAAAAATTAGAAGGCATAGTGGTCAAGATTTAATTCAAAAATAAAAACCTAACTATTGGAAAGTATTCTATAAAAGAATGGTGGCTCAACTTCCCTGGTGACACAGTGGTTAACAATCTGCCTGCCAATGCAGGGGACACGGGTTCGATCCCTGGTCCAGGAAGATCCCACATGCCGCGGAGCAACTAAGCCCGTGCGCCACAACTCCTGAGCCTGCGCTCTAGAGCCCACAAGCCACAACTACTGAGCCCGTGCACCACAACTACTGGAGCCTATGCACTCTAGGGCCTACTTGCCACAACTACTGATCCCACATGCTCCAACTATTGAAGCCCACGTGCCTAGAGGCCATGCTCCGCAACAGGAGAAGCCACCGCAATGAGAGGCCCGTGCACCGCAACGAAGAGTAGCCCCTGCTCGCCGCAACTAGAGAAAGCCCGCGTGCAGCAACTAAGACCCAACACAGCCAAAAATAAATTTAAAAAAAAGAAAAAAAAAGAATGGTGGTAGAACCACAATGAGATATCACCCCACATCTGTCAGAATGGCTATTATCAAAAAAGGACCAAAAAAACAAGTGTTGGCAAGGATGTGGGGAAAAGGGAACCCTCGTGCACTGTTGGTGGGAATGTAAATTGGTGCAGCCACTGTGGAGAACAGTATGGAGCTTTCTCTAAAACTATCATAAGATCCAGCAATCCCACTTCTGGGTACTTATCTGAAGAAAACAAAAACACTAATTTGGAAAAATATATGCACCCTTATGTTCAGTGCAGGATTGTTCACAATAGCCAGCATATGGAAACAACCTAAGTGTCCATTGACAAATGAGTGAATACAGAAGATATGGTATATGTATATACAATGAAATATTACTTAGTCATAAAAAAGAATAAAATCTTGCCATTTGAAACAACATGGATGAAGTTGAGAGTATTATGCTAAGTGAAATAAGTCAGACAAAGAAAGACAAATACTGTATGATTTCACTTATATGTGGAGTCTAAAAAACAAACAAAACTCATAGATACAGAGAACAGACTGGTGATTACCAAAGGGGAGGATGGTTGGAGAGTGGATGAAATGGATGAAGGGGATCAAGAGGTACAAACTTCCAGCTGTAAAATAAATAAGTCATGGGGATGTAATGTACAGCATGGTGACTATAGTCTATAATATCATATTGCAAGTTTGAAAGTTGTTCTCATCACAAGAAAAAAAATTTTGTCACTTTGTATGGTGATAGATGGTGACCATAGAAACTAGACTTATTCTGATGATCATTTCACAACGTATGCAAATGTTAAATCATGATGTTGTACACCTGAAACTAATGGAATGTTACACGTCAATCATACTTCAATAAAAAAATGTTTTAAAAGAATTATGGTAGAATACCCTGAATCTATTAAACACAGTTTTCTAAGTAATAATATAAATAAGTAGAAAAATGAAATGCAAATTTCCCAAGCAAATTTCAAAGATCAAACATATAAGCCAACTGTAATAGTAATAACTTCTGTTCATTGTTCGAATTTGCTAGACACTCTTACTGTGAGAATTCATTTAATCTCAACAATAAAACTTACAAGATGGGTACCATTATTATCCCTATTTTCCAGATGAGAAAATGGAGGCACAAAGAGGTTCAGTAAATTGCCCTAGGTTACATAACTAGAAACTGTATACAAGAGCCTGAATTTACAAATATAAGATTTTTTAAAGTTAGAAATTGGGAGAAGTGGGTAATAAAATCCCTTACATGTATTATACATAGCTTAAATGAAGGTGGCTAAAATCTCACTCTTTCCTTCTTTCCCCCCAAAACATTATTTTCCCAGCTCTCACCATTCCCCTAAGTGGCCAACTGTTCATCCAATACTCAAGCCAAAAACTAGGAATTATTTCAATTATTTCCTTTCCTGCATAATCCATATTTAATCTAACAAAAATTCCATCAACTCTACTTTCAAAATGTCTCTTCTTCATCCAATTTGCTCATTTCTACCATCACATCCTTAGCCCAAGTATCCATCATTCTTCCCACCTCTGACTGCTTCTATAACTTCCTAATTGATCTCCCTAACTTTTGTCTTAGCCTCCTTTGATAGACTCTTCATGCAGCAACCATAAGACATGGCACCATCCTTAAAATTCTCCAATTGCTACCCACTGCTCTTGGAACAGAATTCTGACTCATTTGTGTGTCCTAAGAAGCCCTGCATGTTCTGGCCCCCCCCCCTACTGCTCCCACCTTACCCTGAATTTAGTGTGCCCCTCTCAGCCTTTGCCATCTTCAGTTTCCAAGACTTCATGAAATATTGGAATAATATAATGAACACATTTGCATCAACATGTGTACCTCTCTACACTCCAGTTACTACTGGACAGTCAGAATAAATGTTGGGTCTAACTGGATAGAAAGTTATAGGATAATTATAATATTAATAAAACAAGATGAGTGAAATAGCTGAGGGAAATTAAGAGGTACAAACTTCTAGTTACAAAATAAATGAGCCATGGGGATGAAATGTACAATGTGGAGAATATAGTCAACAATAATGTAATGCTTTGATGGTGACAGATCATTACTATACTTAATGTGATGATCATTTTAACATGCACAGAAATATTGAATCACTATGTTGTGTACCATGGGCAACTAACATAGTGTTGTAGGTCAATTATACTTCAACAAACAAACAAAAAAACTCATAGAAAAAGAAATCAGATTTGTGGTTACAAGAGGTGGGGGGTGGAGGAGGGGGAATTAGATGAAGGTGGTCAAAAGATACAAGCTTCCAGTTATAAGAAAAATAAGTACTAAGGATACAATGTACAACATGATTAATACAATTAACACTGTTGTATGTTATTTATGAAAGTTGTTAAATGAGTAAATCCTAAGAGTTCTCATCACAAGGAAAAATATTTTGTTCATTTCTTGTATTTTATATCTTATATGAGATGAGGAAAGTTCACTAAGCTTATTGTGATAAACATCTCATGATGTAAGTCAAATCATTATGCTGTACACCTTAAACTTATACAGCGCTATATATCAATTATATCTCAAAAAAACCTGAAAGACAAAAAAATTATTCAAACAAGGGCAAAATTTATCAGCTGTCACCAAAACCCTATAAAAAATAAGGCCATAGTTGTAAATACTTTTATTAAAAATAAAGACTAAAAATAAATTTTAAAATGGGCAGAAGATCTAAATAGACGTTTCTTTGAAGAAGACATACAAACGGCCAAAAGGCACATGAAAAGATGCTCAACATCGCTAATTATTAGAGGTATGCAAGTCAAAACTACAGTGAGGTACCAACTCACACTGGTCAGAATGACCACCATCAAAAAGTCTACAAAAAATAAATGCTGGAGAGGGTGTGGAGAAAAGGGAACCCTCCTAACTGTTGATGGGAATGGAAATTGGTACAACCACTGTGGAGAACTGTATGGAGGTTCCTTAAAGAACTAAAAATAGAACTAACATATGACACTGCAATTCCACTCCTGGGCATATATCCAAAGAAAATTGCAATTCAAAAAGATGCATGCACCCCAATGTTCATTGCAGCAATATTTACAATAGCCAAGGCATGGAAGCAACCTAAATGTCCATCAACAGATGAATAGATAAAGAAAATATGGTATAGATAGATAGATAGATACATAGATACATAGATATTGGAATGGAATATTACTTAGTCATAAAAAAGAATGAAATAATGCCATTTGCAGCTACTTGGATGGACCTAGAGATTATTATAATAAATGAAGTAAGCCAGACAGAGAAAGACAAATATCATACGATATCGCTTATATGCGGAATCTAAGAAAAAAAGATATCAATGAACTTATATACAAAACAGAAATAGACCCACAAACATAGAAAACAAACTATGGTTACCAAAGAAGAAAGGGGGGGAGGGATAAATTAGGAGTTTGGGATTAACAGACACTACTATATATAAAATAGATAACCAACTAGGACCTACTGTATATCACAGAGGACTATACTCAATATTCTGTAATAACCTATAAGGGAAAAGAATCTGAAAAAGAATATATATAACTGAATCACTTTGCTGTACACCTGAAACTAACACAACATTGTAAATCAATTGTACCTCAATAAAAAAATAATAATTAGTTAATTTAAAAAGTCACACACAAAATATTAGAAAAATGTAATGCTATTTTAAGAGAGTAAATTCTTAGAACTATAAATTATATCATTTCCGTTTCTGCTTATTTAAAAAAAAAACTAAGAAGAAGCAACAAAAAAGAAAAAAAATGAAAAAATGAGAACAGAAAATACTATAAAAATTCAATCAAGGAAAAATTAAATGGAATAACAAATTTATTGTGAGAAAGAAGATATAGGAACATATAGGGATGAATTATTTTAATTTTTAAAAAACTTTTAGATTGTAGAAAACGCTATGGTAATAAAAATTAAATCTTAATATTTAGTGCTGGTTCCACAGGGAGATGTTCAGTGGTATTTATTGAATACACAAATTGTGTAGAAATATATTACTTGTCTTAAGAAATAGAAAGCCTGGAAAGAGCAATAACCATGGGGGGAGTGATGGGAAGAGAATACTTTATTCTATCAAAGAATTAACTCAAATTCCCAAACCCTTTCATTCAGTAAAACTGAGCACTTACTGTATGCCAGGAACTACTCTAGACACTGAGACTATAGCCACTCCTCCACACCAAAAAATAACCCTGTCGTTATATAAAGTTTCATTCTTTTCCTAGTATCAACCTGTTAACAGATACTAGAATACTAAAAATATTAGATACTATTTTTTAAATTGAGCATATGATAAGCTTGCCTTTACAAGTCAAATCTGTAGAGATTTATTCAATAAATGGTGCTAAGAAAATTTGTTACCTCTTTTTAAGTCAAGTTCCTAGCTATTACATATGCCAAAGAAATGGTAGATGGAATGATAAATTTGATATGACAAAAAATTTTAAAGGCAATCATTAATATCAAGAATAAATTTTTTTCCTGTGTACCAGGCACTTTATTTATTTATTTTTAAACATCCTTATTGGAGTATAGCTGCTTTACAATGTTGTGTCAGTTTCTGCTGTATAACAAAGTGAATCAGCTATACGTATACAGATATCCCCATATCCCCTCCCTCTTGTGTCTTCCTCACACCCTCCCTATCCCACCCCTCTAGGTCACAAAGCTGATTTCCCTGTGCAATGCAGTTGCTTCCTACTAGCTATCTATTTTACATTTGCTAGTGTATATATGTCAATGCTACTCTCTCACTTCGTCCCAGTTTACCCTTCCCCAAGAAGAAATTTTTGATGAACTTTTACCTGAATTCAGTACTCAGAACTTCTAAGTTTAACTGCAACAAAAGAAATCACAGACCAAAAAAAATATACTGGAGTTAACTAGATAAAAACATGGAACTTCAAAAATGTATAAACAAAATTAAAACCAAACTAAAAAAATCTTGCCATAAATATGACAACAGAGTCAATGTTCTTATAATATACAAATTTATTCAAAAAAATCAATAAAACAAACCCTAACCACCATGACAGGGAACTAGTTTCAAGACCACAAACAGAAAGGGAAGCTCACTGGGGTAATGCTACTAATGTTTCTTCCTGTAACCAATACTGGTGCTGGTCAGAGTTAGCATTTTCTTAAAATCTTCAGCATTGAAAATGCCACTCATTGTTTCCAGATAGAAGGCAGTTTTGAAATGTAAGACTGAAATGGTTAACTAAATGTTGAGGTCACAGAACATTCAGTTGTTGGGTGAGCCGTAGCTTACACATATGGGAAGAATTGCATTTGGGAAGAAATATCCAGGTAATATTTATAAATGAAGGACTCTGAGCCATCAGTTAAAACTAAGAAAGTGTTATAACAATCACTGTATGCTGCTCCCTGAATTAAGATCCCAATATATTGCTGTGGGAAAAAGGAGCAATAAAATGTCAAAGACATCAAAGGTGAAAATGTCATTCAGAACAAGAGTGGACAGTCCCTATACTATATGCAGTACTAATGGTCACTGATCCTCTAGAAAAAAGGAAAAGAGGATGATCTTGGGGGTTGGGAGGCTTATGAAAATAAACTTTAGAAAGCAAGATTCTTTCTCACAGGTGCAAAATTAAAACAATGATAATAAATGTCCTATGTGTTTACTGTGAGCCAGGCAGTATGTTAAGTTTGTTCAAAATGTTTTCCCACTCGGTCTTCCCAACCAGCCTACGAGGGACGCATTGTCCCAACCATGTTACAAGGGAGGAAAAGGTTCTCTGAGCTTGAGATCGCACAGCTGGGACCGCCAAGGTGGGCCTGTCTGACTCCAGAACACATGCTCTTCGTTGTCAGCATCTTTCGCCTGTGGAAACAAGCAACATGGACTTGTCTACACATATTAGACCTAGGAGACACTCCTTGAAATTTCAAAGAGGAAAACCCAAGGTCAAGTAGTCTGATCCATGGTAGCACCAGTGGAATTTCCTTCCCTGAGAGGCAGAGCAGGATGAAACACAGCATATTCAAAGAGGGAGTTATTCATCCATTTCTTCACCCTTGCAACAAATAGTTTTTGAGGCCCCACTATGCTCCAGGCACTGAAAGGTAAATTCAGAATTGATTTCAAAGGCAGAAAGGAATGCTTGGGGTGGGCATTCTCAGCTTTCTTCGATTGAACTCGTGGCAGGCAAGCATGCTTTAAAAAGAGAAGCCTTCACTTGCCCTGGCATAGTAAGCACGATAAACCACAAACTCTGACCCGTGTCCTTCTGTCTAAATTTAACCCATGAGTGTTTTGAGAGGTAGAACATTTGGACTATGGGTATGGTTTTCTGAACACTTGAAGAAAATAGCACTAGGTCATAATTTTGGAGTGGTAAGATGCAGCTTACTTTTTAAATGTGAAATCTGCTGAGATTCATTACATATTTATTCCTATATTCCCAGTGACTAACAAAATAATTTTAGAGCTGGTTTATTTTTTACTATGATTTATTTTATATTAGCAATGCTTCCTAATCTTTATCTTCAAGTTTCTCCATCCTCTCTCTCATGATGTCGACTTTGGGATTATTGTGATATGCCCTCTATAGAGCCCGGGAAGAGAGCATCGGTTTTCCTTAAGAGCACATGGGAGAGAGGGATTGTATGGGGTGGAGGTGTTCTTAAAAGCATTGTATTCTATATGAGCAAATAAAATCAGAATATTTTCAATCATTAAATATTCTCTTATAAAGTATAAGAAGTTAATTCCACTGACTGAGTTTGATCCTAGATGAGAAAATTTTCCAACTTGGAAATTTCATGTTTGTATAACCCGCTTACTTGGAAAATAATGGCTTTATGTTTACTATCCGACAAAAGCCTAAGTGTAGAACAACAGACTTCCCGAGGAACGCTCCGGCTCCAGTCATTACGGAGGTGAGGCTGGAGCCCAAGAGGGAGGAAACAGATTGCACTGCACATGAGCATGACCTAGTGGCGGGTTCACTGAGTGGCATTTATGGCAGTAAGAAAAGGCTACTTGTCTGATTTCCAAGTGTCAGGGTAAGGGATGTGTATGCAGCTGTTGTTCACGGAGAGGTGAAGAATAGGAAAGAACAGATGCTTAGAAAGAAAGCATAAGTAAGAGAAGGACATTCACAATCTCTTAATATTAAGCAGTTGGATCTCCCCACTGCCTTCAGGAACCCAGAACCATCAAAAGCACTTCTTTGCATAAGTAAACAGAATGCTCTTACTGATTCTTCACAAGGAACCAAAAATGATAAACTTTGCCTCATACTGGCTCCCAAACCATTGTGGGGAGTTTATTTAGACTGTGAGACACTTAACACAGCTTATCATGGGAAGCATGGCTTGCCATACACAGTTCATCAGGGGATCACTGGCCAGTGTGCAGTTATATTGCTAAATAATGTAATATGAGTGGGATGCATCAACACTAGAGAAAGTGTAAAAATGCTGTGTTATGTTTTATAGCCAAACACGTATCTCTATATATAAAATTACATATTATAAGTATATGTATTACATATTATACATATGTATGTGTGTGTGTGTATATATATATATATATATATATATATATATATATATATATATATATGTATATATGTGTCAAAGGCCCTCTATAGGCCTTTGACATCATGGCTTTGCATGCCTATCAACATTTTGATTAAAGATGACTACATGGCAAATTATCTGAAGCACTTTTTATAAACTCTCAATGATAAATGTTTTATCTTAAACACATTATTATTGATATAATGGGTAATATTTTGTTCCCATCAGCTATTACAGAACTAGACACTTCCTACCCAGTATTGTAAACTTACTACAATATTCCTATAATTGGCATCAGTAATTTGGGGGACTAAACAAAGCCAGAGATGCTAATATTATAGTTCTGCTTTAAAGAAAATAAAAGTTGAGTCTTAAATGCCTCCTTTGAAAATCATATTGCATAAGTTTGCATATTATTTTCATAAGGCTCATCTATACATACCAGAAAATCCCTTCTCCTTTAAGCTAATTTGTGCTGGATTTTTCTGTCCTTGCAACATAAATTATTCTAGCTAATACAGGACATTATGAATCTTCCCCTCCTATAATAATCTGAGAATAGGAAACTGAGGCCTGGATCACACAGCATACTTGTGACTAAGTGGAGACTAGGACCCAGGTCTCTGTACACCTAGTCCAAACCCCTTTTTGATAAATCATACTCTATCCTATACTTTCAATGCTGCCACTTTCACTTCTAATCAGAGATGTGATCATTTAAAAAGTCTCTTAACAGTTCATGGGTTTACTATTTAATAATAAGTTTGAGTATGTAGGCAAGATGACCAAACAATTATTTAAATTTATATAGATATGTTGTTTGTAAATATTTTCTCCAAAGTGATCTACAGATTCAATACAATCCCAGTCAAGATCTCAATGGCATTTTTTGCAGAAATAGAAAAACAACCCTAAAATTCATATGGAAACATAAAAGATCCCAGGTAGCCAAAGCAATTTTTAGCAAAAGAACAAAGCTGGAGGCTGATTCCAAATATATTACAAGCAAATAAAAAATGTTTCAGATAATTTGCCATGTAGTCAACTTTAATCAAAATGTTGACAGGCATGCAAAGCCATGTTATCAAAGGACTATAGAGGGGCTTAGGCATACAAATATATATAATGCACATATTTATTTATAATAAATTATATATATTTCTAATATGTAATTATACATATATGATACATATTTGACTATAAAACATTACTGAATAATATTCCATTGTGTTTATATATGCTTAACATCAGAAAAATGCAAATCAAAGCCACAATATAACCTCACACCTGTTGAGATGGATATTATCCAAAAAACCAAAGATAAGTGTTGCGGAGGATGTGGAAAAAAGGAAACCCTTGTACACTGTTGGTGAGACTATACAGTGGTGCAGCCATTATGGAAAACAGTATGGCAGTTACCCCAAAACTAAAAATAGAACTACCACACAATCTAGTAATCCCAGTCCTCGGTATATATCCAAAGGAATTGAAATCTGTATCTCAGAGAGATACCTGCACTTCATTGCAACATTATTCACAATAGCCAAGACATGTAAACAACCTAAGTGTCTGTCATGGATGAAGGGATTAAAAAAATGTGAGATAGATAGATAGATTGATAGATAGATAGATATACATACACACACACACACACACACAATGGAATATTATTCTTTTTTAAGAAAGAATTTCTGCCATTTGCATCAACATAAATGCACCTATCACTTATGATAAGTGATATAAGTCAGGCACATAAAGACAAATACTACAAGACATCACTTATGTGATGAATCTAAAATAGTCAATCTCACAGAAGAAGAGAGTAGAATGATGGTTGCCAGGGCTGGTGGGAGGGGGAAACAAAATGCCAAAGGGCACAAAGTTTCAGTTATGCAAGATGAATAAGTCTTAAGAGATCTACTATATAGCACTGTGCCTATAGTTAATAATACCATACTGTATAATACTTAAAATTTGCTAAAAGAGATCTTATGGGTAATGTTCCTATCACACAAAAAATTAATAAATAAACAGGGCAGGAAGAAACTTTTGGTAGTGACAGACATGTCTATGGATAGATTGTGATGATGGTTTCACAGGTGTATACTTATCTCCAAACTCATCACATTGTATATATTAAATAAGTACAGCTTTTTGTACATCAGTCATACCCCAATATGGTGGTTTAAATATATAAATATTTTAATATTTAACTTAATATTATTCAATATTAATTAAATGTACTTAATGAATATTTAAATATATATACATATTCATGTGTGCATATACACGTGCATAGCCAAATTACAATGGCCCCTACTTCAGTATCTCCATGCCTCTGTCCTCCACATATATACACACTTCAAAGCCTCTCCAGTTTTTTCTGGGCTCCCAACATTGAAAACCAGATTGTCAGCTATAGTCACTATCAAGTGGCGTCAAGACATGTTCTCCTCCTTTGCTCTGGCTTCTCCTTGACCATGTCCACTGTCCGAGGAACTACTTACAGAAACCTCGCTAACAACAATGTTGTTAGCAGAAAAGGAGCCACTGGTCTGCAAAGCTCTAGAGACCTGCTGGGTACCATTCAGAGGGACTTAGAAGGACTCTCACAACTAACTCTTGTTTCCTGGGCTCTAAAACAATCGCTTGTGCCCAACAATGCCCAAAGTGAGCTTTTATCAAAATAATTCCTTCAATTGCTTCCCATTTAATGATGGGTATTCAAATTTATTTCAGGGGACAGGGTGGGATCCGAACACTATGACATTCCATCTCCCCCACCCTCCTCAAAGTTCTCATACACATAAAATCCCTGCCCTGTGTCTCCAGCAACAAAGTCTTCACCCATATCAAGGCGCAGATGGAGGCTCAGGGAGAGAGAGGTTACACACTCCCAGCATATGGGTCCCAGCCTCTGGCACTTGCACAGACTAATTCACCACTTAGCTTCAGTCCAGTGCCTGGCACATCAAAGACCTTGGTGTTACTCCCTGGATACATGTGCACAGTGTAGGGGGCGGACTGGAGACCAGAGGGGACAGTGATTCAGAGACTAATAGACTGTTGGAAGAGTCCTTGAGCACTAAACCAAGACACCAGCCGATGAGGCCAATTTTGAGAAATAGTTCTGAGACAGAATCACCAAATATTTGCAAAGGAATTCTCCTCTCACCTTTCAGGAAGAGAGATGGCTGGAAAATAATGGATGTCAAATAGACAACCAACCAAATGTCCAAAACAGGTTTTTACCAATTCTGATCTTCTACAATCCTGAAGTCCTTGGTTCTTATCAAATGTATTCAAAACCAAGAGTCATCCACATGGTCAGCCTCCCCCAGGACAGCTGGTGTTTCAGGAGACTTAGTGACTCTAGAAAGCCTTCAGGAAAACAAAGGTCCAGATAGCTGAAGAAGAGTCAATAAGAAGTTTCAGAGAGATTTCCTATGTGGAAGCATGGCAGATGGGAAACTTAGGAGGCTGGGTTACAGAACCAAGAGTTCAGAACCCAGGAGATGAGAGTGCATGAGAAGAAACACTTAGAAAAAGAGCTAGGGTGGAATGCTTGAGTGGATCATCTAGCTTTAAATAATAATGACCATAAAAATAGTAAAAGCAATTACTATCTTTTGTTGCAAACCTCATATGTTCTGGGCAGTATACCACCTGCTTTATATATGATAATATATTTATTTCTCACAGCTAGTATGTGAGGCAAATAATATCATCCTATTAGAGATAAGAATTGAGACTCAGAAAGATGCAGAACCTTGTTCAAAGACGATTTTAAATACAGGACTTTTTTTACTTCAAAATGAAACAAATGATCCTGTCTGCGGACTTTTACCTTCAGTCTTTAGATGCTGAGAGAACTTAAATTGCTATCAGTTTAGAAAAATAAATTATACCACAATTTCTGTATTATCTCTTTTCAACCAATAAACTCAAAGTAATTTACTAGGTATAATCCATATCTGATCTTAATAAAAATGAAAATGCCACTTTGTGTGGGGGGAGAGATAAATTAGGAATTCAGGATTAACAGATACACACTACTATATATAAAATAAACCACAAGGACCTAATGTATAGCACACAGAACTATATTCAATATCTTGTAATAGCCTATAATGAAAAGAATCTGAAAAAGAACATATATATACATATATATTCACAATATATACATATATATATAACTGAATCACTTTGCTGTACACGTGAAACATTGTAAATCAACTATACTTCAATAAAAAAAGTAAAAAACTAAATAAAAAAATAAATTTTTAAGAAAAAAAATACCACTTTGATACATACTTTTTTCTTTCTCATGTATTCTTCCTTCATAAATTCCTTTTTTAAAAAAGACCACTTGGGCTTCTGTGATGGCGCAGTGGTTGGGAATCCACCTGCCAATGCAGGGGACATGGGTTCGAGCCCTGGTCTGGGAAGATCCCACATGCCGCGGAGCAACTAAGCCCGCGTTTCACAACTACTGAACCTGTGCTCTAGAGCCAACGAGCCACAATTACTGAAGCCTGTGTGCCTAGAGCCCGTGCTCCACAACAAGAGAAGCCACCGCAGTGAGAAGCCCGTGCACCGCAACGAAGAGTAGCCCCCGCTCACCACAACTAGAGAAAGCCCGCACGCAGCAACAAAGATCCAACGCAGCCAAAAATAAATAAATAAAATAAATAAATTTATTAAAAAAAAAAAAACACTTGGGTATTATAAGTGGTTCCACCACACTTATCTCTAATTCAGAAAGATGTGACTTGCCTTCCTGTTGTCCTTGAGTTTTCAAACTCACCAGTAAAAATAAGTACATGAATCTGATTATGAATTATTTCTGTTCCCACAACCAAACCTTAGGTAGTTTTTCAAATCCCTATACTATCCAAATATTCTTTGGAAATATAGAAGGCTATTAAATAGTTTCTGGTACCAAATCCAACGTGGGGGGAGGAGGTGTTCCTCATACCAACAAGCAATTCTTTGGACACCAGATGAATGTCCTACAATTCAACTCCATTCTGACACTATCTACCCAGAGAAAGCATCAGATTCGACAGGTTAAGGCTCCATCCTACAAGGCTCCCGCTCCACCCCCACTTCAGATGCCAATCGCAAGCCCAGGTTGTTACCCGTGCCTCTCACCAACTGGATACAGATTGGAAGTTCCCAAGACCCTCTTCTTGGGTTCAAGTAATTTGCTAGAGTGGCTCACATAACTCAGAAAAACATTTTACTTACTAGACCACCAGTTTATTATGAAAGAATATAACTCAGGAACAGCCAGATGGAAGAGACATACAGGGCAAAGCATGACGAAAGAGTGTTGAGCTCCCGCGCTCTCTGAAGGCACACAATTCTCCCTGAATCTCCAGGTGCTCACCAACCCAGAAGCTCTCAGAAACCTGTCCTTTGGGGTTTTTACTGAGGTTTCACTACATAGGCATGATTAATTAAATCATTGGCCATAGGTGATTAATTCAATCTCCAACCCCTCCCCCCTGTCCAGAGGTCAGGGGGTGGGACAGAAAGCTCCAACCCTCTAATCCTGTGATTGATTCTCCGGGCAACCAGCCCCCATCCTTAGGTGCTTTCTGAAAGTTACCTCATTAATGTAACAAAAGACACCTTTATCACTCTCCACACTTAGGAAATTCCAAGGGTTTTGGGAGCTATGAGCCAGGAACTGTGGACAAAGACCAAATATATATGAGAAATATATTTTGGTCATCTGAATGACCAAATATGTATTTCTTATAAATCACAATATCATAGCTATTTAATACAGAAATTCAAAACTACATGTTAGAGGAATGTAATAGCAGTAAGAGTCTTGACATTCAATGTGAATCAAAGAAACAGGAGTTTCTCACTTCAGATGTCAGATCTGTATCAAGACTCTTAATTGAGTGAATTTACATTTTATTATCAAGGGAAATGTAAGCAGTGTAGAGCCATAAACACAGGATTTGATTTGACTACAAGAGTGAGATCTCAAATTCCTTGTTAATAATAGAGTGAAACTAACAATTCACTGAGCTATGCTACCTTCTAGGAGAATAAAAAGTGAGTGGTTTATTATTTTAAGGAAAAGGTACTTTGGTGACACACACTTTTCTTCCCAGATATAAATCACCTTTAGCTTTCCGAATCATTACTGCCTCCAAATTAAGATTCTAGAGCAGGTGGAGTGATAGGAACCTACAGAGGATCTCTGAATATGAGACAAAAGCCAGATACAGATGGGTATGAACCAAATAAATACTCAGTTTTTTTAATACGTGGGTGAGCTGAGGCCCTGGGGATTTGGGGGATCTCTGGAGAATGTAACTTTGGATCAGAGAAGTTTCCAGAAATTCATTCTGCTTTGCAACCACTACAGAGGGGAGAATTCCTAAAGATGTAGGAACCCATGTTTTTTGTTTTTTGTTTTAAATTTTATTGGCGTACAGTTGCTTCACAATATTATGTTAGTTTATACTGTACGGCAAAGTGAATCAGCCATATGTATACATATATCCCCTCTTTTTTGGACTTCCTTCTCATTTAGATCACCACAGAGCACTGAGTAGAGTTCCCCATGCTATAGAGTAGGTTCTCATTAGTTACATATTTTATACATAGTATAATAGTGTATATATGTCAATCCCAATCTCCCAATTCATCCTCCCTCCCTCCCCCTTGGTATCTACACATTTGTTCTCTATATCTGTGTCTCTATTTCTGCTTTTTAAATAAGATCATCTATGCTAATGTGAGCAGGGCAGGGCGAGCACTTCCAGAATTGCATAAAACTAAATTATCGTCAGTGTCCAGTGTGACTCTCTGAATGACTACAATCATCTAGAGGCTAGTATTTTCTCCTGTGCATTTCAAAACACCTGGAGTAGATGTTCTTTTGGAAGAGGAGAAGGCCAAGGTCAAAACAAGCTGCCTAGCCAGGAGACCTTCAAGATGGTGGAGGAGTAAGATGTGGAGATCACCTTCCTCCCCACAAATACATCAGAAATACGTCTACATGTGGAACAACTCCTACAGAACACCTACTGAATGCTGCCAGAAGACCTCAGACCTCCCACAAGGCAAGAAACTCCCTACATACCTGGGTAGGGCAAAAGAAAAAAGAAAAAACAGAGACAAAAGAATAGGGACGGGACCTGCACCAGTGGGAGGGAGCTGTGAAGGAAGAAAGGTTTCCACACGCTAGGAAGCCCCTCCGCGGGCGGAGACTGCGGGTGGCGTAGGGGGGAAACTTCGGAGCCACGGAGGAGAGCGCAGACACAGGGGTGTGGAAGGCAAAGCGGAGAGATTCCCGCACAGAGGATCTGTGCCAACCAGCACTCACCAGCCCAAGAGGCTTGTCTGCTCACCTGCCAGGGCAGGTAGGGGCTGGGAGCTGAGGCTCGGGCTTCGCAGGACAGATCCCCGGGAGAGGACTGGGGTTGGCTGCGTGAACACAGCCTGAAGGGGGCTAGTGCGCCACAGCTAGCTGGGAGGAGTCCTGGAAAAAGTCTGGAACTGCATAAGAGGCAAGAGACCATTGTTTCCAGGTGCACGAGGAGAGGGGATTCAGAGCACCGCCTAAATGAGCTCCAGAGATGGGCACAAGCTGCGGCTATCAGTGTGGACACCAGAGACGGGCATGAGATGCTAAGGCTGCTGCTGCAGCCACCAAGAAGCCTGTGTGCAAGCACAGGTCACTATCCACACCTCCACACCCAAGAGCCTATGCAGCCCGCCACTGCCAGGGTCCTGTGATGCAGGGACAACTTCCCCTGGAGAACACATGGCGCCTCAGGCTGTTGCAACGTCATGCTGGCCTCTGCCGCCGCAGTCTCGCCCTGCATTCTGTACCCCTCCCTCCCCCAAGCTTAAGTGAGCCATAGCCCCCTAATCAGCTGCTCCTTTAACCCTGTCCTGTCTGAGCAAAGAACAGACGCCCTCAGGCGACCTACACACAGAGGCGGGGCAAATCCAAAGCTGAACCACGGGAGCTGTGCAAACAAAGAGGAAAAAGGGAAATTTCTCCCAGAGGCCTCAGGAGCAGTGGATTAAATCTCCACAATCTACTTGATGTACCCTGCATCTGTGGAATAACTGAATAGACAACGAATCATACCAAAATTGAGGCAGTGGACTTTGGGAGCAAATGTAGAGTTGGGGTTTACTTTCTGCATCTAATTTGTTTCTGGTTTTACGTTTATCTTAGTTTAGTATTTAGAGTTTATTATCATTGGTATATTTGTTTCTTGATTTGGTTGCTCCCTTCCATTTTTTTTTTTATATATAGATACTTTTTTTTTCCTTTTTCTGTTTTCTGAGTGTATATGTGTATGTTTCTTTGTGTGATTTTGTCTGCATAGCTTTGCTTTTACCATTTGTCCTAGGATTCTGTATGTCCACTTTTTTTTTTTTAGTATAGTTTTTAGTGTTTCTTATCATTGGTGGATTTGTTTTATGGTTTGGTTGCTCTCTTCTTTCTTTCTTCTTTTCTTTTTATTACTTTATAATTTT
Source organism: Eubalaena glacialis (assembly GCF_028564815.1). Taxonomy (NCBI): domain Eukaryota; kingdom Metazoa; phylum Chordata; class Mammalia; order Artiodactyla; family Balaenidae; genus Eubalaena; species Eubalaena glacialis. The sequence goes on along the minus strand of NC_083720.1, from coordinate 122,100,955 downwards.
TTTTATTTTTAATAATTTTTTTATTTTTTATTTTAATAATTTTACTTATTTTTATTTATTTTTTCTGCCTTTCTTTCTTTTTTTCTCGCTTTTCTTCTGAGCCATGTGGCTTACAGGGTCTTGGTGCTCCAGCCGGGTGTCAGGCCTGGGCCTCTGATGTGGGAGAGCTCAGTTCAGGACATTGGTCCACCAGAGACCTCCTGGCTCCACATAATGTCAAACAGTGGAAGCTCTCCAAGAGATCTCTATCTCAATGCTAAGACCCAGCTCCACTCAACGACCAGCAAGCTACAGTGCTGGATACCCTATGCCAAACAACTAGCAAGACAGGAACACAACCCTACCCAATAGCAGAGAGGCTGCCTAAAATCATAGAAAGGTCACAGACACCCCCAAAACACACCACCAGACACAGTCCTGTCCACCAGTAAGACAAGATCCAGCCTCATCCACCAGAACACAGGCACTAGTCCACTCTACCAGGAAGCCTACACAACCCACTGAACAAACCTTATCCACTGGGGGCAGACACCAAAAACAGTGAGAACTACAAACCTGTGGCCTGCAAAAAGGAGACCCCAAAACAAGTAAGTTAAGCAAAATGAGAAGACAGAGAAACGCACAGCAGATGAAGGAGCAAGGTAAAAACCCACCAGACCAAAAAAATGAAGAGGAAATAGGCAGTCTACCTGAACACGAATTCAGAGTAATGATAGTAAAGGTGATCCAAAATCTTGGAAATAGAATGGAGAAAATACAAGAAACGTTTAACAAGGACCTAGAAGAACTAAAGAGCAAACAAACAATGATGAACAACACAATAAAGGAAATTAAAAATTCTTTAGAAGGAATCGATAGCAGAATAACTGAGGCAGAAGAATGGATAAGCGACCTGGAAGATAAAATAGTGGAAATAACTACCGCAGAGGAGAATAAAGAAAAAAGAATGAAAAGAATTGAGGACAGTCTTAGAGACCTCTGGGACAACATAAAAACACACCAAGATTCGAATTATAGGGGTTTCAGAAGAAGAAGAGAAAAAGAAAGGGACTGAGAAAATATTTGAAGAGATTATAGTTGAAAATTTCCCTAATATGGGAAAGGAAATAGGCAATCAAGTCCAGGAAGCACAGAGAGTCCCATACAGGATAAATCCAAGGAGAAATATGCCAAGACACATATTAATCAAACTATCAAAACTTAAATACAAAGAAAAAATATTAAAAGCAGCAAGGGAAAAACAACAAGTAACATACAAGGGAATCCCCATAAGGTTAACAGCTGATCTTTCAGCAGAAACTCTGCAAACCAGCAGGGAGTGGCAGCACATATTTAAAGTGATGAAAGGACAAAACCTACAACCAAGATTACTCTACCCAGTAAGGATCTCATTCAGATTTGCAAGAGAAATTAAAACCTTTACAGACAAGCAAAAGCTAGGAGAACTCAGCACCACCAAACCAACGTTACAACAAATGCTAAAGGAACTTCTCTAGGCAGGAAACACAAGAGAAGGAAAAGACCTACAATAACAAACCCAAAACAATTAAGAAAATGGTAATAGGAACATACATATCGATAATTACCTTAAATGTAAATGGATTAAATGCTCCAACCAAAAGACATAGACTGGCTGAATGGATACAAAAACAAGACCTGTATATATGCTGTCTACAAGAGACTCACTTCAGACCTAGGGACATATATAGACTGAAAGTGAGGGGATGGAAATAGATATTCCACGCAAATGAAATCAAAAGAAAGCTGGAGTAGCAATTCTCATCTCAGACAAAATAGACTTTAAAATAAAGACTATTACAAGAGACAAAGATGGACACTACATAATGATCAAGGGATCAAACCAAGAAGAAGATATAACAATGTAAATATTTATGCACCCAACATAGGAGCACCTCAATACATAAGGCAAATGCTAACAGCCATAAAAGAGGAAATTGGCAGTAACACAATCATAGAAGGGGACTTTAACACCCCACTTTCACCAACGGACAGATCATCCAAAATGAAAATAAATAAGGAAACAATCTTTAAATGATACATTACACAAGGTGGACTTAATTGATATTTATAGGACATTCCATCCAAAAACAACACAATACACTTTCTTCTCAAGTGCTCCTGGAACATTCTCCAGGATAGATCATATCTTGGGTCACAAATCATGTCTTGGTAAATTTAAGAAAACTGAAACTGTATCAAGTATCTTTTCAGACCACAATGCTATGAGACTAGATATCAATTACAGGTAAAAACCTGTAAAAAACACAAACACATGGAGGCAAAACAATACACTACTTAATAACCAAGAGATCACTGAAGAAATCAAAGAGGAAATCAAAATATACCTAGAAACAAAGGACAATGAAAACACGACAAGCCAAAACCTATGGGATGCAGCAAAAGCAGTTCTAAGAGGGAAGTTTATAGCAATACAATCCTACCTTAAGAAACAAAAAACACCTCAAATAAACAACCTAACCTTACATCTAAAACAATTAGAGAAAGAAGAACAAAAAAACCCCAAAGTTAGCAGAAGGGAAGAAATCATAATGATCAAATCAGAAATGAATGAAAAGGAAATGAAGGAAACAATAGCAAAGATCAATAAAACTAAGAGCTCGTTCTTTGAGAAGATAAAGAAAATTGATAAACCATTAGTCAGACTCATCAAGAAAAAAAGGGAGAAGACTCAAATCAATAGAATTAGAAAGGAAAAAGGAGAAGTAACAACTGACACTGCAGAAATACAAAGGATCAAGAGAGATTACTACAAGCAATTATATGCCAATAAAATGGAAAACCTAGAAGAAATGGACAAATTCTTAGAAAAGCACAACCTTCCAAGACTAAACCAGGAAGAAATAGAAAATGTAAACAGACCAATCACAAACACTGAAATTGAGGCTGTGATTAAAAATCTTCCAACAAACAAAAACCCAGGACCACAAGGCTTCACAGGCAAATTCTATCAAACATTTAGAGAAGAGCTAACACCTCTCCTTCTCAAACTCCTCCAAAATATAACAGAGGGAGGAACACTCCCAAACTCATTCTACGAGGCCACCATCACCCTGATACCAAAACCAGACAAAGATGTCACAAAGAAACAAAACTACAGGCCAATATCACTGATGAACATAGATGCAAAAATCCTCAATAAAATACTAGCAAACAGAATCCAACAGCACATTAAAAGGATCATACACCATGATCAAGTGGGGTTTATCCCAGGAATGCAAGGATTCTTCAATATACGCAAATCAATCAATGTGATACACCATATTAACAAATTGAAGGAGAAAAACCATATGATCATCTCAATAGATGCAGAGAAAGCTTTCAACAAAATTCAACACTGATTTATGATAAAAGCCCTGCAGAAAGTAGGCATAGAGGGAACTTACCTCAACATAATACAGGCCATATATGACAAACCCACAGCCAACATTGTCCTCGATGGTGAAAAACTGAAACCATTTCCACTAAGATCAGGAACAAGACAAGGTTGCCCACTCTCACCACTATTATTCAACATAGTTTTGGAAGTGTTAGCCACAGCAATCAGAGAAGAAAAAGAAATAAAAGGAATCCAAATCAGACAAGAAGAAGTAAAGCTGTCACTGTTTGCAGATGACATGATACTATACATAGAGAATCCTAAAGACGCTACCAGAAAAATACTAGAGCTAATCAATGAATTTGGTAAAGTAGCAGGATACAAAATTAATGCACGAAATCTCTTGCACTCCTATACACTAATGAAGAAAAATCTGAAAGAGAAATTAAGGACACCCTCCCACTTACCATTGCAACAAAAAGAATAAAATACCTAGGAATAAACCTACCTAAGGAGACAAAAGACCTGTATGCAGAAAACTATAAGACACTGATGAAAGAAATTAAAGATGATACAAACAGATGGAGAGATATACCATGTTCTTGGATTGGAAGAATCAACATTGTGAAAATGACTCTACTACCCAAAGCAATCTACAGATTCAATGCAATTCCTATCAAACTATGAATGGCATTTTTCACAGAGCTAGAAAAAAATTTTCACAATTTGTATGGAAACACAAAAGACCCCGAATAGCCAAAGCAAGCTTGAGAAAGAAAAATGGAGCTCGAGGAATCAGGCTCCCTGACTTCAGACTATACTACAAAGCTACAGTAATCAAGACAGTATGGTACTGGCACAAAAACAGAAATATACATCAATGGGACAGGATAGAAAGTCCAGAGATAAACCCATGCACATATGGCCACCTTATCTTTGATAAATGAGGCAAGAATATACAGTGGAGAAAAGACAGCCTCTTCAATAAGTGGTGCTGGGAAAACTGGACAGCTACAAGTAAAAGAATGAAATTAGAACACTCCCTAACACCATACACAAAAATAAACTCAAAATGGATTAAGGACGTAAATGGAAGGCCAGACACTATCAAACTCTTAGAGGAAAACATAGGCAGAACACTCTATGACATAAATCACAGCAAGATCCTTTTTCAGGGGCTTCTCTGGTGGCGCAGTGGTTGAGAGTCTGCCTGCCGATTCAGGGGACGTGGGTTCGAGCCCTGGTCTGGGAGGATCCCACATGTCGCGGAGCAACTGGGCCCGTGGGCCACAACTACTGAGCCTGCACGTCTGGAGCCTGTGCTCCGCAGCAGGAGAGGCCGCGGCAGTGAGAGGCCCGCGCACCGCGATGAAGAGTGGCCCCCGCTTGTCGCAACTAGAGAAAGCCCTCACACAGAAACGAAGACCCAACACAGCCAAAAATAAATTAATTAATTAATTTTTAAAAAAAAGAATTTAAAAAAAGATTCTTTTTCAGCCACCTCCTAGAGAAATGGAAATAAAAACAAAAATAAGCAAATGGGACCTAATGAAACTTAAAACCTTTTGCACAGCAACGGAAACCATAAACAAGACAAAAAGACAACCCTCAGAATGGGAGAAAATATTTGCAAATGAAGCAACTGACAAAGGATTAATCTCCAAAATTTTCAAGCAGCTCATGCAACTCAATATCAAAAAGGAAACAACCAAAGCCAAAAATGGGCAGAAGACCTAAATAGACATTTCTCCAAAGAAGATGTCCAGATTGCCAACAAACACATGAAAGGATGCTCAACATCACTAATCATTAGAGAAATGCAAATCAAAACTTCAGTAAGGTATCTCCTCACACTGGCCAGAATGGCCATCACCAAGAGATCTACAAACAATAAATGCTGGAGAGGGTGTGGAGAAAAAGGAACCCTCTTGCACTGTTGGTGGGAATGTAAATTGATACAGCCACTATGGAGAACAGTATGGAGGTTCCTTAAAAAACTAAAAATAGAACTACCATACGACCCAGCAATCCCACTACTGGGCATATACCCTGAGAAAACCATAATTCAAAAAGAAGCATGTACCACTATGTTCATTGCAGCTCTATTTACAATAGCCAGGACATGGAAGAAACCTAAGTGTCCATCGACAGATGAATGGATAAAGAAGCTGTGGCACATATATACAATGGACTATTACTCAGCTATACAAAGAAATGAAACTGAGTTATTTGTAGTGAGGTGGATGGATCTAGAGACTGTCATACAGAGTGAAGTAAGTCAGAAAGGGAAAAATAAATACCGTATGCTAACACATATATATGAAAAAAAAAAAAAGGTTCTAAGGAACTTAGTGGCAGTACAGAAATAAAGATGCAGACGTAGAGAATGGACGTGAGGACACGGGGAGGGGGAAGGGTAAGCTGGGAGAAAGTGAGAGAGTGGCATGGACTTATATATACTACCAAATGTAAAATAGCTAGTGGGAAGTAGCCGCATAGCACAGGGAGATCAGCTCGGTGCTTTGTGACCACCTAGAGGGGTGGGATAGGGATGGTGGGAGGGAGATGCAAGAGGGAGCAGATATGGGGATACATGTATATGTATAGCTGATTCACTTTTTTATACAACAGAAACTAACACACCATTGTAAAGCAATTATACTCCAATAAAGATGTTTAAAAAAAAAAAGCCCCCAAAGTAGCTGTGCTTCCCTGGAATCTCCATAGAGATTCCATAAGTGACACGGAGCTGAGCAATTTGGACCCACTACACAGAGAACCCAGTTGTCTGGCCTCTAACTTTCAGACCCTGGGGCACGCCCACTGACTAATTCAGGAGCAAAATATCCTTTCTGTATGGCTAGATGTCATTTTCATGCCTCAGCTTAATGTACAACAAAAGATTTTGGGTTAAGGCTCCATTCCAAGAAAGAGACCTTATTAACTCACTGACTAATTTCCAAGTTAGAAATGCACAAATCTCTTTCCAAATGGGAGGTGGTGTGTAACTTTGAAATAATTTCAATGGTTCCATAGCTGAAGGCCAACTGAGATTTTAGCTTCATCTTCTGGAAGACTATTCAGCCATGTACATTAGCTGGAGTTTGAAAGCAAAACAAGTAGTAAAAGAAAAAGGAAGAATTTTAAAGGAGAATGAAACAACCACAACAAGACAAATAACCCTGAATCACAAATTAAAACGTTCCCATTGGCAGAGACACAAAGGTAATATTTTCACTAGAATGAATAGCCCTAGAAAAATTTGTTCTCCAATATCAGACACAACCAGGCCTTTCCTTCCATATGAGACATGAATGTCTCCTTTTTCCACTTCATCTTTTGTAGTTATCCAAACAAAATTTTAGCAGCAGAAAAAATAATGAATTTAGTCCATTTAGGTCCAGAATTTCCTCGTTAATGTATTAACTCCCTGGCAGTAGTCAAACAGGTCACTCTAACTGCAGAGTATTTCCTTTTCTTTTATCACCTTTAGAATTCCAATGTCACCGAATAACTAACTATATTCTACTTACTTTTGTACCAGTGCAAGAAGCAGACATCTTAAGAGCACATTAATTTCATCCTACTGAACCTTTGAGAGGCTTTGTATAGCACAGAGGCAGACTGCTGTTTAAAATGTTCTTTTTTTTTTTTTAATGTGTGTCAGAACACTTTAACTTCAACCATTCTGCTAAGAGTCTGTTGTTTTAGTTCAAAGTGTACACAAAGGAGAGGATCACCACGTATGAACTAATATTTGCTTAACTGTCTTCCTTTCCCCAGTGCCCTGCAATTCAAGTGCCCTGTATTCCTTTCTTTAGCAGTCATGACGGTAAGTGAAGAAAAATTGCGTTGTTCCTGAGTACAGCATTTGCCAAAGAGTTTAGTGTTTGGCCTCTTGTTTCTCACAACTATGTGTTAAATGATGCTTTTACTTTCATGGAGGCTAAGGAACAAGAGGTCCAGGGGGTTAGATCAGGTAAGTTCTCTGCCCCTGTGTTGCTGCTTCATCCTCCAGAAGTCAGAGTGCCCACTTCTCCCCCCGTATGTAACAGTTCTGAAAATAAGTAACTGCCACCCTGGGTGGTGGGTAAAAGTAAACTTAAATGCAAAACCAACACCAACAAGAGAAAGAGAGAGAGACAGAGACAGAAACAGAGAGAGGAGAGGGAAGAAGAGGAAGATGAAGGAGAGAGAAAAAAGATAGAAAATGGTCCCTGAAGACCATCTGGAAACTCACTAGGGTGGTCACTTCTCTCTGCTGTGGGCAGTAGTTGGATGCGAACCAAAGTTGTCAATCATTCACTCCCAAAGCTGTCATATGACTTGAAGTTGCAACACAGAACAGCAGTATCAAAGCTTGAAGTGGGGTGAAGAGAGGAAGAACAACACAGCAGATCCTTGAATGTTACTACACATCTGCGTTTGGAAAGATTTCCACAACTTTTCTTATCTTTCCTTCATCTGACCTTCATTTTTTCCTTCCCTTATCTCCTGTCACTCCCTTTCTAGAGCCCACCACGTAGCGAAACTAAAGGTGGGGACAAAGGGCTAAATTGTGACAATGGTGGAAGGGGAGAAACATAGTCGGCTCCTTCACACCTCCTGCACCTGCCTGCCAGCTCCTTTGTTCACCCATCCCCCCAACTTCCCAGCCACTTGCTTGCAGGTGGTGGCTTTCTCAACACTGGTTCCAACGGTGGTAGTCCCCATAATTTCAAAACCCAGACTCCCAACATCACGCTGCCTTTTTTGCCCATTTCAGAAGTGCTTTTCAACCTGCCGAGAGTTCCTAAAGATCCAAATGCCGTATCATTTTTATCCACCTTTTCATTGTCACTGCTGCTTTGATCCCTTCGATTAACTGCGCTTAGAGAAAAGCTGTTTATTCTCTAGCCGCTTAATAACAGCATTGCTTACAGGCGTATCAAAATAATGTCTGTGTATACTTGATCCCCGGAGGCACTCAATTTTTTTCAGGGTTGTTATACAATAAAGCTCTCTTTATAAGATTGTTTTTCAATTGAGTATTGGAAATAGAGAGGGGTAAGGCAAGCCCTATTTACCTTCACAGTTTCACACCCATTCATCTCTAGAGGGAGCATGTGTCTCTTTTGGACCACAGGGCATTGCAGAGCCGAGCCAGGAAGTACAAAATGGTGTTCTCCTTCTGCCATGTTCCGTGTCCAGAGCCAAGTAAGGGAGCAGAGGTACTGCTCCCCACAGCAGCTAAGCCTGTGGTCTCTCCTCCAGGCCTCCCCAGGGAACAGAGCCTAGAACTATAGTTGATCCATCTCTGAACATAAGTGTTTTACTGTCTTTCTAAGGCCAACATCCCCCATCCCAGAGTCCTTTTGGATTTCTTCCCTTTTACAGGCCCCACTGAGACGTCTCTCTGCTCAGTCAACACTGCAGTTGTCTCTGGCTGGGCGCTCTGGGCCTTAAGTAGGTCGATTGTGACCAGAAAGTTCTAGTTGTTGCTTTTGCTTCTCACTGCAGGTGGCAAGCAGCTTCCTGTGTGTGGTTCACATCAGGCTCTGCTTATTATCACGGCATATCTTACCTGGTTTGTTTCTTCTTCTTTTCCTCTGGCCCCTGGCCCATTTCTGCAAAAGTAAGAGTGTCGTTTCTTCAACAAATAAAGGATTTCCTCTGAGCTCTCGTAGGTTTGGTAAAACTCCATTGCTTTCATATTTCTTTTCCCCACCTAGGAGCTCTTTCCAAAAAGCACTACACCACAAGTGCTATTGGATGGCATACAATGACAAAAATATTTTTTTTAATTTCATTTTGAGTACAAGCACTTGTAAAACCTTGGGCACATAAGCCCCATCACCTGCCTGAGTTCTCACCAGGCCGTGGACCCAGTTATTCAGAGATTGCTTATCTGAGTCCTTTCTTTTTATTTACTCTTTCATTAGGAAGGAAATGAACATGGAATCAAAATTATAGCATTAGATTTTGTTCCTCGTTGGTTAATTCTCTTCTTCGGGGAAAGGATTTGCAGAAATAGATTGAAAGATCAGTTTTTTTAAAGTTTTGAAATAATCTATGAATATAGTAATCATTTATTGAGTGCTTACTTCAGGCACTGGGCTATATGAATTCAATAATACTGTAAGGGTACTATTACTATCTGCATTTTACAGATTTATAAATATGTTCAGACTAACTAACCTGCTGAAGGTCTCAAACGAGAACATAACAAAACAGAAGTATTAGTATAGATTTTACTGAATCCAAAACCTGTGTTACTAGCTGCCCTGCCAAGGAGCCTCCCTTACAGATAAACATATTATTGTCCAAGCTCTCATAATGATCATTTAGAGTTTAAGGCACCATAGCTGCCAGCATTTGTGGGTTTTTTTGTTTTGTTTTTGCTAGCCCTCTACCTACATTTTTTAAAAACTCAGGACTATTTATTCCCAGGATAATTGAACATGCTTCTGCCCCTCCTTAACTAGGTAAGGTCTCCGTACTGAATTCAGGTCACCTTCTGATTCCTGTGGCCTGTCATGTAGCAGTGTAATGACCCTTCCCAGTAGAACAACAGCCTGACAGTGGCAAACTCTCTCAAACACATCACTAAAATATTTCAGACATGTTACCTGACATGCTGAATGTTAACCATGGTATTGCTCTAGGGGTATTCTTTAAGACACTTTAGCTTTTGCTCAAATTCCACATTACTTCAACCAAGCCTCTTACGAAACAACTTTCATAAAACTGTACAAATGAAACTCCTTTTTCTCACTCCAGAGAACCCCCTCTATTTCCACACAGAAACCATCTAAGCAAATCTGAATTTATCCTGATATTTAAAAGACTTTGAGTTTTCCTATTCCCATCAGTATTATTAATATTAACAGTAGACATTTGTACATTTTTAATGCACATTTCACATGTATAATCTCACTTAATTCTCACAACACCCCTATGGGTGGATATTATTGTCTCATTTTATAGATGGGAAAACTGAGCTCAGAGAGATTAGATAACCTGATAAGATTGGTAATCAGGTGAGGTCATTTGACTCCAAAACCAATGCCTCTACTCCTACACCACATTCTTGGTGCCTAATTGGCAGATATTTCCTTTCTTTCCTTTCAGATATTTCCTTTCCTTTCTGCTAATTGGTAGATATTTATAAGGACCTCTAGCACATGTCAAAATATGTCCTTTCTTTTTTCCCTGAAAGAGGGGTTCCCAGATGAGCAAAAAGAGACAAAGAAAACTTAAAGGCATACCAAATGTCTTAGAAAACATTACAGAGATGAGCCATTACCAACTTCTGGTGGTTTTCTCTCTTTTTTTGGAGGGCAGTGATTCTGCTGACCCAATCACCTATAAAGTTCAAGTCTGGGCCTTTGTTGGAGCTAGCGGTCCAGGAAATACACTACTCACAGAAGCTGATATGAAAAATTTAAGTTGTTAGCAACAATAGATATTGTAAACTGTGATAAATATATATGGCTTAGCCATTTGGCATTTTGAAATAACGCATTTCCATGCTTCCATAAGGTAGGTCTTGAACGACATGTAGTTCTACAGGATGGAGTCTTAAAGCTTGAAAGACAGAAAGTAAAGGCCAGTAGATTCTCATAAAGAAGAAGAAGGAATACAAGTTTCTGGATATGATTTTTAAACTCTTCTAACAGTTTCCTAGTTATATACCACCTCCAGGAGTGACCAGCAAGTGTCTCATACCTTTCACTATACCTGAGCACGGTAGTTAATATGCACTGTCCTCTATGCACTTGAACGGTGCTGCTGACGCACAGTAGGTCGGGTTTCTGTGCTGCTTTTTCTAATGCAGTGATACTTTGTTTTTACTGAAGTATAATTGCTCTACAATATTATGTAAATGACAGGTGTACAATATGGTGATTCACAATTTTTAAAGGTTATACTCCATTTATAGTTATTATAAAATATTGGCTATAGTGGTACAATGGATCTTTGTAGCTTATTTTATACCTAATAGTTTGTACCTCTTAATCTCCTGCCCCTATCTTGACCGTCCCCCCTTCCCTCGCCCCACTGGTAACCACTAGTTTGTTATCTATATCTGTGAGTCTGCTTCTTTTTTGTTATATTCACTAGTTTGTTGTATTTTTTAGATTCCACATATAAGTGATATCATACAGTATTTGTCTTTCTTTATCTGACTTATTTCACTAAGCATAATATTCTCTAGGTCCATCCACATTGCTGCAAATGGCAGAATTTCATTCTTTTTTATGGCTGAGTAATATTTCATTATATATATATATGCCATATAGTCTTTATCCATTCATCTGTTGATGGACACTTGGGTTGCTTTTATATCTTTGTTATTGTAAATAGTGCTGCTATGAACATTATGTTGCATGTACCTTTTAGAATTAGTGTTTTCATTTTTTTCTGATATACACCCAGGAGTGGAATTGCTGGATCACATAGTAGCTCTATTTTTAGTTTTTTAAGGAAAATCTGTACTGTTTTCCACAGTGGCTGCACCAATTTACTTTCCCACCAACAGTGCACGAGGGTTCCCTTTTCCCCATATCCTCACCAGCATTTGTTATTTGTGTTCTTTTTGATGATAGTCATTCTGACAGGTGTGAGGTGATATCTCACCATGGTTTGTAACTAACGCAGTGATGTTTGATCTACGTTCATTTGCTCTGCCTCACCTAGCCGCCCCTTCTGCTACTAATGCATTTGTACTCATCAGCAACTGCTGACCGAAGCAGACGCACAGGCTCTGTCTGTGGCACCATCAAACCTAACTAGCACACTCAGAGACCAAGCCCATGATGCTGAAGCTTAGACTTCCAGCCACCAGGACACTTGGGGCTTGTTATTTTGTGCTGGTGGTGGTGACTTTTCATCATCCAGATCTTTCACTTCTCATAGAGTTTTCACCATTTTTCTAAAAGGAAGCATGGAGGCCAGAGCCAGACAACCTGGATTAGTCACATCTCTGCCACAAATTAAACATACCATGCTGGGCAAGTCCCTTAAACTTCCCTGACTCTCAAACTTCTTATGTGTAAAATGGAATAATAGTACCTGCTTTCCAGGTTGTTGGCAGGATTAAATAGTTGACACCTTTATACCATCATCACTCCCCTTTGCCCGAAGGATAAAATCCTAATCCCTTAACATGATCTAAAACCCCTTTAGTTGCCCTCCAGTCTCATCCTTTGCCATTCTCCCCCCTTAAAAGTCTGGGCATCAGTCACATCGAACTTCTTTCCCTTCCTTAAACATACCTCTCTCTTTTGCACAAACTCTTCCTCTTCCCCCTCCCCATCCTGAACTTTGCTTGGATAATTATTTAAGTCTTAGATTCCACATCAGTTCTTCCAAGAAGCTTTCTCTGACATCACCTCTCCCCTCCCCCAGCCAACTCTACACTAGAACACTAGGTACTTTACATGTGAAAGCCATCACTCACTCACTTAAAAATATTTATTAAGCACTCAGTTACTGCTCTATATTCCGGATAGAGTGAACGAGAGGCACAAGGTCTCTGCTCTCATTTTAGTTGGGGAACAAGAAAATAAAGAACTCAACTAATTAGTACTAAGGAGAAATTTAGGTAGGACAGGTTCATAATCCTCTATCCAAAACCACTGGGATTACAAGTATTTCAAAATTCAGGATTTTTCAATTTAGAAAGGTAATACAGTGCTCATACTATTTGCTAAACCAACAGGGTCTGAGTTGGCTCCCCGTAAATCAAACACATTAATGTCATTGCAATAAACTATATAAATATTCATAATAAATGAAATAAAGGTTATAGTACTAATACGTTTGCACTCAAGAGGGAAATTCTTTTAGTTTACAGAGGTGTTTGGATCTGGGAACTGTGGATGAAGAGGATGGGATGGAGAGATGTTTGGGAGGGGAGAAGGGCTTGAGATTGTGTGATCCAAGAAGGCCTCTCTTGGGAGATGATGTTGGAGCTGAGACAGGAAAGGTGTGTAGAAGCCTCACATGTAAAAGTCTGAGGGAAGAACATGCCAACCTGGAGGAGCCCCTCAAGCAATGACCCAAAGGCTGAAGCTTGGTTTAATTAATTCTTTAATTTTCTGCCTCCTACTTTGGGTCATAAACTCACTAAGTCTAGAGATCATGTTTCTCTGGTTCACTGTGGCACTGTGCTCCCAGTGTGGACAAAGGTGCCTGGCACAGAGGAGTTGCTCAAAAGACATTTGTTGAAGCAATGAAAATGATTGATTAACAAAATAAAATGAAGTAGCTTATTATCAAAGGGTTAGGTCAGAGGAGATCAATATGGCACACAGGAAGATCAAGATCTTAAAAACACAGAGGAAGCTGGTGAAATTGACACTAAGAGGTCTCCAACTTCTACCATTTTGCTTTGTCCACTAAATTTGGGAGCCAGTAGTAGCTCACTGGATCACCAGCAGCGCCTCTCCACCAGCAGACACTGAGGGAAGAAAACCCTCGTTCTGGGATGTTTGCCAGTGGGGCGATAAGAAGTGTTTGCTAAAGAGCAAAGCAGCTGCAGTTATAAGGAACAGTCATGCTCAGTTATAAATGTGCCCTCCCCCCAGCTCTGGCCCACAACCCTCTCTCTCTCCTGGCCTGGTGGGCCCTTCCTTTGGGTCAAGGCACTGAATCCACCCAGCCTGCCCAACAGTGGGGAGACACTGCATGGCTCCTTCAAAGCATAATTCTTTATGCCAAACTTTACATCAGAGAAGAGTCTCTCTAAAGTAAATCCCTCCTAGAGGCAGTCCAGAGCTACTCCTTACTTCCTCCTCTGTGTTCCCCTGCAATGTTTCCTCAAACTCCAATAACTTCAAGTCTCTTCTGCAACCCGTGGTATGACAGACACATCAATCATAAAATCAGAGGCTGAAAGAGACATTGAGAGGTAATTTGAGTCACATCTTCTCCATTTTCAGAATCAGACACACTTAAACAAACTTTAGAAGAGAAGAATCTACCACCTATATTATTTTAAGCCCAGGAGGCAGAAATTCCATGATCTTTCATAACAACTCAAGTCATTGACTGTGCGGGGAGGGACGGGATTTACTTCTCATCCCAATGAAGACCAAGACATGGTCTTTAATTAGAACTAATAACATTAAAAGTTTAAACTTATCAGAGGCTTATATTAAGAAATTAATGCTAGATGGCAGTAAAGTCAAAATCTGTAAATATTTTATGTTCTTGCATGTGAGGGTCAAGATGATCGATGTTTGGAGGCAAAACAAAATAAGGAGATGGCTCAAATAGAGGAGAGTGTAGCTTTTATTGACTGTTTTGGTTTCAGAAAAACACTTCTGTGAATTTTCTATCCTCCCTCATTGAAACTATATCAGCAAAAGAACAGCTATTCGCCTCTATTACAAATTAGGTCATCATTACATCTGGAAAACATTAATGCCCAGGGGTTTTCCCAGTCACGTCCACTAACGTTGCTAACAGGTTCCATTAAGCAGAGTACCTAGATTTCATCTCTCTTCTTTTCCTAAACTCTTTTTTAAAAGATAAATTTATTTGTTTATTTATTTTTGGCTGTGTTGGGTCTTCGTTGCTGTGTGCAGGCTTTCTCTAGTTGCGGCGAGCGGCGGCCACTCTTCGTTGCGGTGCGCGGACTTCTCATTGCGGTGGCTTCGCTTGTTGCGGAGCACAGGCTCTAGCGTGCGGGCTTCAGCAGTTGTGGCACGTGGGCTCTAGAACACATTCTCAGTAGTTGTGGTACCTGGGCTTAGTTGCTCCGTGGCATATGGGATCTTCCCGGACCAAGGATCGAACCCATGTCCCCTGTACTGGCAGGCGGATTCTTAACCACTGCGCCACCAGGGAAGTCCCTTTTCCTAAACTCTTAACCTTTCAGGTTCTCTTCTATCAGAGAGCTACTGGTTGTAGTATATTTGAATTTCTCCTATAATGAGCTGATTTTTAAAAAATACTCTTGTACAAGACAATTTGGAAGGGATCTACACACCCATATACCAAGACCACTGTCCTTTTTAAAAAAAATCACCGAATGATATCCAAACTATAAAAATCAATATACAAAGGTCCAACAAGGAACAAATAATCTGGTTGAACAAGTACGATTGAACAAATCACCGTGGCATGTACAAGGCATCATGGTACACCCTGTGGAGGATGCAAAGAGGCCTAAGATGCAGTGACTACCTTCAGCAAAACACCTCTCCAGTGTGACCTGGACACACCTGCAGACACGGCAGCATGTGACAGGTGCAAGGTAGAGACCCGGTAATGCACAAATAGGAGTACAGAGGAGAGAGAACACGCTTACATCTGCCAGAGAAACCATGAACAGTTTCACCAAGAAAGTGGCATTGGAACTTAGCCTTGAAGGATAGTGAATATTTCGGTATCATTTAAAAAAAATAATAAATCTTCACTTATTTAAGCCACTTCAGTCAGATTTTTTGCTGTTTGGGAGAGAATGCATTCCTGAATTATGTAGTGGAGAATGCCAACAACCAAAGATATTCTTTTTTAACTGAGGTATAATTGACATATGACATATGACTTTCAGTTGTACAACATAATGATTCGATATCTGAATAGATTGTGAAATGATCACCACAATATGTCTAGTTAACATCCGTCCCCACGCATAGTTACCAAAAAAAATGTTAATCTTTTTGATTGCAAGAAAAAGCTACAACTCAGACTGGCTTCAATAAAGAAAGATTTTTGTTTCACTTAAGAAGAAGACCAAGGTAGAGAGGGCTCTGGGCTCATCATGAGTAACTTCATGATATCGGTCAGTTTCTCTCTATCTCCTCCGCTATTTTACATCCTTCATCTTCACCTTCATCTCTGATTGGGTGGCAGTAGTTCAGGCATCACATCCAGACACAGCCATGTTCAAATGAAGAAGAGGAATGGTCTCCTTCACTGGAAGGGTAAAGCCTTTACCAGCAGATTTCCTTTACATCTTGTTGGCCATATAAAGTTTCCTCAACCAATCCCTGCAAAAGACAGGGAATTCCCAGGGTTGGATTAGACTGCCCATCCTCTGCAGTGAAAAGTATCTAGGGTGAGTCATCACAATGGGTAGTATACAATGAAACAGACAGAAATGAAGGGCTGGGCATTCCTTGTGGAGGAAACATCGCAAACAACAGCAAAGAGTTAGAAAATATCGGGTATGAGAATCAGAATACAAATGTGAATAAGATACAGAAGATATAGCAAGAGGATGAAGGGAAGGAAGTGAAGCAAAAAAACAATGAAAAGTATCATTTACTAGGCACTGTGTGTCAGACGTTATGCCCCCAAATTTACATACATCATCATATTTAGTTCTCACAATGACTGTTTTGTAAGGGATATTATTACCCCACATTTCAGATGCCGAAATTGAGACTGACAGAGATTTAAGAAATTGTCCAATTTCACATAGGTAGTAGGTGGTGGAATCAAGATTTAATTGAAGATCCATTTAATTCCAAAATTCATATTTCAGGGGACAGAGGAATCTAATTTAGCTAAAGAATAGAGTACATGTATACAGGGCACTGAAAAAAAGCCAGATATAATTGGGTCTGTGTTGTGGAAGAATTTAATACCAAAATAAGGAGTTTGGATTTTATTCTGTGGGTGAAAGGAGATATTGAAAATCTTTGTGTTAAAAAAAAGAAGTCAAGATTAGAACTATATTTTAGACAGAATATCCTGTCTGTGACTTGTAGAATGGATTATGATAGGAAATCTGACTCCTGAATGACCTAAAAGGTGATGGCAATAATTTGGCAAATCATAGAAAGGATTTGACTTCAAGTTAATGGCATTGGGGCTAAGGAAAAGAGAAGATGATGAAGAAGGAGAAGAAGAAGGAGAAGGAGAAAGAGAAAAAGAAGAATTCTGTAGGAATTTGACAACTAATTGTAGGATATGAGGGATTAGGAAGAAGGTGAGGTGAAAAATGACTCAGAGCTTTGAAGTCTTGGAAACTGGATAAACGGTGGCATTATTCACATTAGAAGAAACAACAAGAGGAATTGTTTAGCTGGTGGGAGGAAGGGCAAGACTTTACTACTAACTTCTTAAAATTGTCCTTAAGCAGAGCCTGGATATTTAGCACAAGATGAGACAACAAAACAGGAAAGATCAGTGCTAGAGACTGAGAAGAAACACGCTAATTAGTTTTTCCACCTCTCCAAGTCTGTCTTTGATCTCCTTTCCTCAATCCCTTCATTGTTTGGCAATTGCTCCATTAGAAGATGGAATAACACACACAGGGATGGTATAATTCAAATAAGCCCATTTTGCTGCTTGTCAACAAAAGTTTTGACTACAGGAGGAGTTCGCCATAAAGAAACCTAATTTAAAAAAATTGGAATTCACAAAAATTAATTTGCACAGGTCATATGATTAAGCAAAAAAAGTTCCTCCTTTCAAAACAGTTGGCCCCAGAAGCCCTTTTGAATACTTCCTCAATCTGGCTTAATTTACAAATAACACATCCAAAAATGTTACCTGTACATGTATAGCAACACTTTTCTTACTTTCTATGTTAAAACTGCACCAAATAAGATTTCAGCTGGGTTTATGTTAAGATTTCATTTATCCTTTTTCTACTTGACTATTGTGATCCATGTTAGAACACCCACAATTTTACTACTGCTACTCTTAAATTTTAACCTTACCTGAGGCTCAGAAGCCAATCATGAGAGTCTTAGCTGATTGAGCAATGTTATAATGTAGTTATTTCTATTTTATATTACCATGGATGCTATCCTGGTGTTCTCTTAGCAGCTTAAAACAATGCCCACTTACTGGCTCACAGTTCTGTACGTCATAAATCCAGCATGGTGTGACTGAGTTCTCTGCTCAGGATATCACAAGACTGAAATCAAGTTGTCAGCCATCTGAATTTGGAAGTTCCAAGAAAAATCCACTTCGAAGCTCATATTTGTTGCTGGTAGATTTCAGTTCCTTGCAGTTGTAGGACTGAAGTCTCCATTTCCTCACTGGCTACTCTCTATGTGTTATTTTCAGGCGCTTTCCATGTGGCCCCCATAGACAGTTCACATGACCTTTGCTTTCTTTCTCTCCAGCCAGTGAACATCTCTAGGACTCTGTCTTTTCTTACCATCCAGAGAAAACCCTTTGCCTTTAAAGAACACCTGTGATTAGAGTAGGCCCACTCAGATAACCTCACTATCTTAATATCAACTGATTGGTTACATCTCCAAAATCCCTTTGCCAAGTAAGATAACATAATCACAGGAATAACACTAGGAGGCAGAGATGGTGGGGCCATTGTAGAATTCTACCTGCTGCACATACTGTTATATTTTATTTATTATTTTTATTTTTGTTTGTAATAACATCACAGTTATTATAAATCCTAATAAATTCTGAACAAGTTGTCCCTTTAGTTTTTCTCCAAAGATACTACACTCATCTCTTTTCTTCTACTTCACCTCTTAAAATTGTTTTCCTTTTGCCTTGCTCCATTCCGTAACACTTCTTTGATGTTTCTTTTTCCCTTTGCTTCTTCTTCCTTATTCATTTTCTCTCTATTCATCTCCAACCTCCTCTTTCAATGTCTCCAGGTAAGGATATTGTCATTTTGTGTATATTTTACACAGATGTTCTGTAATTATTTATAATGATATGCTACACTTCTATGATGTCTCTCATCAAAACCTCAAAGCTTATAAGCATTAATTATGCAATGTAAAAATACACTGTGAGGATGTAGCGAGTGATTATTCCATTTTACGGATGGGAAAACTAAGACTGAAAGGGGCCAAGAATCTTCCTAGATCATCCAGTTAATAGAGAAAAGAGAGGGGTTGAAGCCTGGTCATTTGTCTTCCCCTTCCTCTGATAACCCTTAGGGAAGATTTTTTAAGTTCCTCCCAATGATTACAGGTTCAGAACTTCTCTCTTGTCATTGATGGTGTCTCTGCCGCCTACCAGCATCCACACAGGAAATGATATGTTCAGGAAGGAGGCACTGGTGATGTTAAAGCCTGACAGAGTGTGTGGAGGGAAATAATTTAGGTGAAAGAGAACCAGAGCCAAACCCTAACAGTGGCCAGAATTAACTGGGGAGTGAGGGGTTCAGACATACAGTCACCAAACTCCTGAACTAAAAGAAACTGTGGAAGCCATCTAGTTCTCACCTGACAAGTGATGAGAATGAATCTCAGAGAAGCGAAGTGGCTTAAACTTTATTCCAGAATGAGCTCAGAGCTGAGCTGGTATCAGAGTCCCAGTGTTGGGACAATCAGGGCAATGACCTTCCCACTGTGTCTTGCTGCATTGTGCTTCCCCTTCTACTCCCCACTACCCTCTAGTGGTGGGGGGAGGAAGTGGAAATTTGGGGGCAGGGTGCTGGCACAGGCTGGACGTTTGGGGTGGGAAAGAAAGGAATGGCTCTAAAATGTGTGTCAAGTTGATACATACTTAATGTTGTTAAGAGGAAATTCTACCTCCTGGTCATCTGTTCTTTGTTCTTCATTGTGGCTTAATTCTAGTCCCCCCTCCTAAGAGCAAGATGGTCTTACTTATCTATTTTCCATTTTATGTTTACCTTAAAA
This sequence comes from Eubalaena glacialis, assembly GCF_028564815.1. Lineage (NCBI taxonomy): Eukaryota > Metazoa > Chordata > Mammalia > Artiodactyla > Balaenidae > Eubalaena > Eubalaena glacialis. The sequence goes on along the minus strand of NC_083720.1, from coordinate 122,081,029 downwards.
TCTTTTTCTAACTTGAAAACTCTCCCCACTCCCAACCACCATGTCCTTGCCCCCAAATCAAACGTATGGAGGTGAGAACAAGTGGCCCCATTTGAAGAGAACACAATTAGAATTACTCTAAACTTTGTTTTAGAGTCTTCCAAGCTCTTTAGTCCACTATTTTATAAAAGGAAATGTGTATGCACCATAAGAAGACACATCTAACAGTTGTAAAGTTGCCATTCTTAAATAAGGAGTATTTCTTGAGGTATTTTTGAAAATAATTTCTCGCAGAAAAAAAACCCAAAAAACCTCCTGTGGAGAAGTGACAGTTGAGTAAACACTTCATGGAGCAGGTGGAAGCAAAAATCTATCCTGTCAAAGGTTCACAGGCACCCAATACTCAAACCAGAAAATTGCAAAGCAGCATGAAAACGGCGGAACTGCAGTTTTATTGTGCCTGAAATCCTAAAGTTAACCTGCCTGTGACCTTTTTTGATTATGGTCTTATAGCCTTCCTTTTCTACCCATAGAGCTGAAAAATGAAGCCTGTGAAAATCCAGAAAATTCTTGGATCTGTCTGCTTTTGAAATTGTTTTTGAAATTCTTTCAAAAATAAAAGTTATTTTTCAGAACGTTCATTATTTTGAACACACACACACCCACACAAAACTTCTGTCTGCCTAGATCTAGTCTGATACCAACGCCTCCTGAAATGTTTTTTAATTAAATTTGAAATTTTAGTGTAGACAAATGATCTTTATAGATGAATTTTTTTTCAGTGATTTGAATTGTCAACATTTGACAGCAATTACTTTTTAGGTTAGAGCCTTATGGAGGCCTAGCTTTCACTCTCCCTCTAAATACACTTTTTATACTAGTTTATAGTCCTAAAACACATATAATTCTTAATTTTGAGATGCTGTTTTTATAGTAATAATTATGGCTCCATTATTTGAATTTTTTCAATATGAAAAAGGCAAGATTTGGGGGCACACTTACTAAGTGCTCTAAATTATAAAGTCACTAATATGCTTTTTAATACAGAGAAACATTTAGAATTATCAAATACAGAAAATAGGTATGTACTCTAGCTTTTGTTTGATACTTTGCATAATTGTGTTAAAAATCTTACTTTTACAGACTATTGAACGACATGGGGGGAAAGTAATGACATAATGTTTAATGAAAAGGTCAAGACAGCTTCTTGGTGATTCTAGTTCTTAACAAGCTTCTTCCTACTGCCCTCCACCACTCAACCTGAACAAAGTAGTAAGGGTTAGGGTTAGGGTGCTTAAAAAGCTTTATACATTTCAACACTGCTTACTGTTTTGTGTTTTTCTTTAATGTTACAAAACTAACAAAAGAAGAGAACTTCCTTACCTTGGTAAAATAGAGTATGATTCAGCCATAAAAAAGAAGGAAATCCTGCCTTTTGTGACAACATGGATGGAATTCGCAGACATTATGCTAGGTGAAATAAGTCAGACAGAGAAAGACAAATACTGTATGTTGTCAGTTATATGTGGAATCTGAAAATGTCTGAATTGAATTCAGACATTGAGAGTAGAATGATGGTCACCAGGGACTTGGGGGTGGGGAAAATGGAGAGACATTTCTCAAATAATACAAATTTCCAGCTATAAGATAAATAAGTTCTGGGGAATCTAAAGTACAGCATGGTGATCATAATTAACAATATTGTATTATATACTTGAAAGTTGTTAAGAGAATAGATCTTAAATGTTATCAACAAAAAAAGTGGTAATCATGTGAGGGGATAGAAGTACTAACTAACTTTATTGTGGTAATTATTTCACAATATATACATGTATCAAATCATTATGGTGTACATCTTAAACTTACATATGTTATATGTCAATAATATCTCAATAAAGCTGGAGAAAAACTCCCTGTGGAGTCTCGTCTCTTTCATCCTCTTTCCTTCCAATTGGAGGCAATTTCTGGACCATGGCACAAGGAGGACAACCCAAACTGGTAGTATTGCTGAGTTGAGGTGGCAGAGATCGGTGTTCAGAACAGCAGAGACAGATAGAATTGGGAGGAAAAAAAATCCATAGAGAAGGGGCCCCACAAGTCTTTGGTTAAATATGTGCATGTGGAGGGTGAAACTCCACAAGGCCAGGCAAAAACAAGTTCTAAGTAAAGAACAAATTACTAGAGAATTTTAAGCCAAACAATTCCCAGAGTGCACATATGGCTTGGAATTGTTCAAATTCCCTCCACTTAGAATGGAGAAACCTCACTTGAATACAAACTATAGAAGGTTCACAACCCAGTAGTAGCGCTAAGTTTTTCCTAGGGTAAAGGCTACTCTAGATTTGTGCTTTAAAAGTCTTTTTTAAAACAAACAAAAAAAAGCCTTAAAGGGATCAATCTGATCTGGAAGTAACTTAACTACCACCCATAACAAAATCCAAGAGTCCTTAAAGGAAGATAACAAAATCCAGCACTCAACAAAGTAAAACTCACAATTATTAAACAGGTGAAGATGCAAGAAAATGTGACCCATAATAATAAGAAAAATATCATACAATAGACATAGATCCAGAAATGACAAAAATGATGGCATTAACAAAGATTTTAAAACAGATTTTGTAAATATGCTGAATTTGCCCAAAGAGTTAAACAAAAATATAAACATAATGATGAGATATATGAAAGATATAAAATAGAACCAAATGGAAATTTTGAAGATGTAAAATATACATGGAAAAATATTTTCCACTCAATTTAATTAATAACATATTAGATACTATAGAAGAAAATATTAGTGATCTTGAAGACTTAGCAGTAGAAACTATCCATAGTAAATCACAAAAAAGCAAAAAAAAGACTGAAAAAAATGACAGCCTCAGAGACTTGTGGATAATATCAAGCAATATAATATATAGGTAACTGAAATATTTGAAGAAATAATAACAAAATTTTTCAAATTTTAATGATAACTATAAGCCCAAGGATCCAAGAAACTCAACAAAACTCAAACAAAATCAACATAAATTAAAGCATACCAAGAAATATAATAATAATAATTTCTAAAATCCAGTGATGATTCAAAATTTTAAAAGCAGCCAAAGAAAAAACCTACATTATATTCAGAGAAACAAAAATAAAGATGACATAGACTTCTTGTCTGAAACTATGCCAACCAGAAAACAATGAAACAATACCTTTAAAGTACTGAAGGGAAATACTGTCAATTTAGACTAGTATATCTACCAAAATAGCCTTCAAAACTAAAGATAAAATAAACTTTCTCAGGTAACCAAAAGCTGAGGGAGGGAATTTAACATCAGCAAAACTACACTATAAGGAATGTTAAAAAAGTTTTTCTGACAAAAACAAACAAACAACAACAACAAAAAAACCTGATGGAAACTTGGATCTACACAGAGGAATTTAAAAAACCAAAAATAATAAAAATATAGGGAAATACAAAAGAATTTTCCCTCATTTAAAAATTACTTAAAAGAAAATTGACTGTTTAAAACAAAAATAATAAAAATGTATTCTACAGTTTATAACACATGTATAAGATACTGAAAAAATTTTATATTATACATGAAGTGATATAATATCATTTTAATGTAAACTGTGATAAGATAAAGATCCACATGGCAAACCCTAGCAACTATAATAACATTAAAAGGTAGTGAAGATAAGTTAATAATAAATATAAAATAATATATTTAATTTATTTATTTATTATTTTTTTTAATAGTATATTTTAAAATACTCAATCCAAAATACTTCAGGAAATGAAAGGAAAAAAAAAAAGAAAGGAGGAGCAAATAAAAGGATGGTAGATTTAAATTCAACCATACTGATAATTATATTAAATATAAACAACCTTAAGACTCCAATTAAAATGCAATGCAGAGATTGTCAGATTAGATAACAAAATAAGACCCAACTGTAAGCCATCTACCAAAAAATGCCCTTTAAATATGATGATACAGATAGTTTAAAAGTAAAAGAATTGGAAAGCTATATACATCCAAAACTAACATAAGAGAACTTTAATGGACCAGGAACACTCCCACCTTAGGGCCAGTGCACTGAATGGTCCCTCCCCCTGGGGCACTTTCTCACACTTGTCCACAGGACTGATTCCCTCACCTTCTTCACATTATCACCCAAATGTCATCATCTCAATGGAGCCTACCCAGACTCCCCTATTTCAGATTGCCACTCAAATCACCCTCCCTCTCAGCACTCTAAATCACCCTTTATCCTCCTATTTTTCTTTCTGTTCCAGGACTCTATTACCTTCAAAGCATACAATTTATCAGGCTTACTCCTTACTGTCTGTCTCTCTCCCATTAGAATGTGAGCTCTTTAAGAGTTGGGATCTTTGTTTGTTCCTCACTGTATTCAGAGAACTTAGAATAGTACCTGGCACCTAGTCGACATTCAGTGTACACTGGTTGTTGAATTATCTTACGTCACTAGGTAAGATTGTGGCTGAACCCTTTGATTTCAGGTCTCTTGACACCTTATCTTGTGCTTTTTCTAGCTGCCTTGTTATAAGTTGATACAGTAATGGAACATTCCAAGACAAGCTCACTGAAACTGGGTCTTCATTAACTGAAGTCTGACATACTGAACAAGTAAAGTATCATTCTACTATATTCTGTGACTATGGATTGGATTTAGATTGGATATACATAGTCTCAGAGGACCAGACTAGAGAATATTGCTGAAGTTAAAGCGAATCAGATTATAGCTTGGTATAAACAACACTATCTAGTAATGACAGCTGTTCAAAGATGAAGTGGATGGCTATAAAACAACTTTGATTTCCATTCACTTAAGGTGTTCAAGTAAAGGATAGGAAGCCATTTGGTAAGAAATCCAAACATCAAATGTGTAACATGACCAGAACATCTTCCTGGGAAATCTACTTATGGATCAGTCCTACATTATCTTGGCTTTTCCAAGACTATTTTGCTCCTAGTTTTGTACAAGTTATTAAGAAATTCATGAAAATGAGTTTAGATTTTTCAAGCTGTGCTAACAGGAGTAAAATGAAGTGAGATTTTAGTTAGTATCCCTCTTCTGACCCATTACCACTCTCCTTCTACCCACCTCCCTTCCCCCAACCCACAATGTGACACCCTCACCACTGTCGTATATTGTTGTATTAATGAACAGTAATTTCCTCTTCAAATTACAGGTTGATTTCCCAAAGTGATTGAGTTGGACTTTTATTCAAGTCAATTCACTCTGCTTGAGTAACCTTAATGAAGAGGAATTATTTCCAGTGGTATGCTGTAAAATGCTGAACAACTAGTTCTCAGAAAAAAATTAATTCCATTTTATAGTAATTCAGCAATGTAAATAATCCCACCATGGCTGATATCAAGATACCAGCGTGATGTCACTGAATGTAGACTTGGGAAGTGCTGCCATTAGTTTTCCATTGCTGCCATTAAAACATTAGCACAGGGACTTCCCTGGTGGCACAGTGGTTAAGAATCCACCTCCCAATGCAGGGGACACAGGTTCATGCCCTGGTCTGGGAAGATCCCACATGCCGTGGAGCAACTAAGCCCGTGTGCCACAACTACTGAGCCTGCACTCTAGAGCCCACAAGCCACAAGTACTGAGCCCACATGCCATAACTACTGAAGCCCGCATGCCTAGAGTCCATGCTCCACAACAAGAGAAGCCACCGCAATGAGAAGCCCGTGCACCGCAACCAAGAGTAACCCTCACTTGCCACAACTAGAGAAAGCCCATGCACAGCAACAAAGACCCAACACAACCAAAAAAAAAAAAAAAGAAACAAAACAAAACATTAGCACAAACTTAGTGGCTCAAAACAACACAAGTTTATTACCTTAAAGTTCTGTAGGTTGGGAGTCTGACCTATGGCTCACCAGGTTAAAATCAAGGTGTCATCAAAGCTTCATTCTTTTCTGCAATCTCTAGGGGAGAATCTGTTTCCTTTCCCCTAGAATCTCTAGGGGAGAATCTGTTCCTTTGCCTCTGTAGGCCATCCACTTTCTTTGGTCAATGGCCCCCTTCCTCTATCTTCAAAGTCAGCAATGGAGGGTCAAGTCTTTTTCACATCACATCTCTCTGACCTTCTTTCCATCATCACTCTCTGACACTCAACCAGGAAAGGTTCTCCATTTTTAAGAATTCATGTGATTAGATTGGACCCACTGGGTAATCCAAGATAACCTCTCCATCTCAAGGTCCTTTACATTAATTGCATCTGTAAATTTTCTTTTGCTTATTACTGTGTAAGGTAACATATTCACAGGTTCCAGGGATTAGGATGTGAACATCTTTGGAGGTCCATTATTCTGCCAACACTGGAGGAGATGCTAAGATTCGTTTCATGAGTCAGTAAGCACTGGCTCCAGAACACCACTGAATTAATTCCTCTCTATGTTCCCATATTTTTAAGATACAGCACACAGTAACTTGATCAGTTTTCTCTTTTTTTCTCAACTATGAAGTATGCAGTCATTGAGATTTAAATATTTTCACAAAGCCAAATGGCAAAAAAGAAGAAAAAAGCCAAGTCAAATGCACAGTTGAAAATTAAAAACATGCTATAGCAATTTGAATTGCCTTACATGTCAATTCTCACACTGACATTTCAAGTCACATGGGAAGATTAATTTACAGTACTTCAGCCACCACTAGCATGTATTAATGCAAATGTATCACAGAATAATAAAATAATTCTATAAATATAAGCACAAAATTCAAAAGCTCGTCTATCACCACTTTCATATAGTTAAATGAATTTTGTAGTCATCTATCTTGCATGCAAAATTATATATGAAATAATAGGATCCTTGCTTTTATTATGTTCACCTTATACTACTACTATTATGAATAATAATAATAATAAATTACCATCCCAGGAACGAAGTGGTGGTATACACTTTTCTGACATTCTGTTCTTAAGTTTCAGCATTCTAAATCCAAAGCTATCTGGACTAATTGGACAAGCACAGCATCAGAAACTAGAAATTATGGATACTCATCCTTTGCTTTTCTTTGACTTGCTGTGCAATCTTTTTCCAGGTTACTTAATTCTTTATAATGCAGATAATTTATCCATAAAATAAAATAAGCATAGCAATATTCATCTGCTAAATAACTAGACACTATACTTTGAAAGCTAAAATAAGACCATTTGCATAGTAAATAATTTACTATGTAAATTATTTACATAGTAAATGCTATATGTGACATCCCAGTGCCCTGAGGACATTTATCATTCTTAGGTGACTTGTGATCACTAGTATATAGGAATGTTAGGCTCTACATAGGCATTTCCATGCAAAGCTCAGTTACCTCTAACTCATCAGGAGTAAACACACTCTTGATAAGTTATTTCGTCTGCTCAGCATCTCCTCCTTCAGTGAACCTCAACTCCAGCATGTATTTCTAATGGCTATAGGAATACACATTGCAACATGTCCAGAAATCAATAAGAGCAAATAAATTCTCTTTTTCTTCAGCTTGCTAAGCTAAGGTTGCCATTGAAAATGTTCCTCCTGCCATGAAAAGGAGGAGAGCATTCCACCAACACTTGCACCAACACAGAAACAGAACCGGAGTAAAGCAGAGGAGGGACACATGCTAAGGGTTCAGTTCTCATCCTTCAAATGCTGGTTCCTACAGGAGCTATCCCAATACCCTTCCTAGATATATAAATAAATACATTTTTCTTTGACTGAGTTAGATTCTAATCAACTAAGCTCCAATATAAAATAAAAATTGTTTTAAAAAAAGAAAAAAAGTTAGTTTCTGCCACTTAAAACCAAGAGTTGCAACTAATTCATCTGGTCTGAGGGAGAAATTGGTCTAAAAAAGAAACTGCTTACCCTCACAGGTAGACCTTTTGACCTTCTTTTAAGAATATAATACAGGAAGCACATGTATAATACATCAAAAATGAAGTAAAGTTTATGTTGTTGTGATCTTCGTGCAAAATCAATGTCAAAAAATGTGCGATTTTACCCAACCTGTAAGCTAACAAATTATCCTTCCATGGTTGCTGGCAGAGACATGACACTCCTGGATCAGAAACAAAGGACAGTTTGGTACTCACATCCATAACAGTAGCTGGAATATCAGCATTTTTTTTTAAGTTCCCCAAGCCCCAGTTACCAAAGAGTAAATTGACACTGACATGTATACTGGTTGTGTTACAGGAGAGAAGGGAACCGAAAATTTTATAATGGGCAGTAAGCCTGCCAGACCTTTGGTCCCAGAAAGAGACACCATTTTTCTTTTATCAGATACTAAACAAACTCACCCTTTGCTCCATAAGGAGATACTATATCTTCCAAGGCTGGTCTCTACAAACATCCTTGACAAGATACTCTGAAAGAAAGGTAGTCAGTGCCTCTACTCCCAAGACCTGCAGAAATGCAAGAGAACCATGGAGAATTGTGGCTCAGTAATCAGTAGAGAAAGAAGTATTCAAATATTTATTGAGTGGTTAACTTTTTCCTACTGTGAAGACTCTTACATTGCCCTTCTAAACTTATCATAACTTCAGTATTTAGAGCTATTGTAAAACACAGGATTGTTGGTATTTTTAAGATTGATTATTTAAGAATAGAGTTCATGTAATCATGAGCACTTGTATTTCCAGAGCACAAATAGAATATTGTCCTTCAAGGACATATCACTCCTGACCTTCAAGATGGTGGAGGAGTAAGACATGGAGATCACCTCCCTCCCCACAAATACATCAAAAATACGTCTAGCTATGGAACAATTCCTATAGAACACCTACTGAAAACTGGCAGAAGACCTTAGACTTCCCAAAAGCAAGAAACTCCCCACATACCTAGCTGTGTGGCTAACAGGGTCTTGGTGCTCTGGCCGGGTATCAGGCCTGAGCTTCTGAGGTGGGAGAGCCGAGTTTATGACATTGGACTACAAGAGACCTCCAAGCCCCATGTAATATCAATCAATGAGAGCTCTCCAAGAGATCTCCATCTCAACACTAAGACCCAGCTCCACTAAACGCCCAGCAAGCTCCAGTGCTGGACACCCCATGCCAACCAAATAGCAAGACAGGAACATAACCCCACCCACTAGCAGAGAGGCTGCCTAAAATCATAAAAAGTTCAGAGACACCCAAAAACACAACATCAGACATGATCCTGCCCACCAGAAAGACAAGACTGTCCACCAGCCTCATCCACCAGAATACAGGCACCAGTCGCCTCCACCAGGAAGCCTACACAGCCCACTGAAGCAACCTTACCCACTGTGGGCAGACACAAAAAAAATAAACGGGAACTACGGACTCACAGCCTGCAAAAAGGAGACCACAAACACAGTAAGTTAAGCAAAATGGGAAGACAGAGAAATGCACAGCAGATGAAGGAACAAGATAAACACCCACCAGACCAAATAAACGAAGAGGAAATAGACAGTATACCTGAAAAAGAACTCAGAGTAATGAGAGTAAAGATGATCCAAAATCTTGGAAATAGAATGGAGAAAATACAAGAAACGATTAACAAGGACCTAGAAGAACTAAAGAGCAAACAAACAATGATGAACAACACAATAAATGAAATTAAAAATTCTCTAGAAGGAATCAATAGCAGAATAACTGAGGCAGAAGAACTGATAAGTGACCTGGAAGATAGAAGAGTGGAAATAACTACCGCAGAGCAGAATAAAGAAAAAAGAATGAAAAGAATTGAGGATCGCCTCAGAGACCTCTGGGATAACATTAAATGCACACACATTCAAATTATAGGGGTCCCAGAAGAAGAAGAGAAAAAGAAAGGGACTGAGAAAATATTTGAAGAGATTATACTTGAAAACTTCCCTAATTTGGGAAAGGAAATAGTCAATCAAGTCCAGGAAGCACAGAGAGTCCATACAAGATATATCCAAGGAGAACAATGCCAAGACACATATTAATCAAACTATCAAAAATTAAATACAAAGAAAAAATATTAAAAGCAACAAGGGAAAAACAATAAATAACATACAAGGGAATCCCCATAAGGGTAACAGCTGATCTTTCAGCAGAAACTCTGCAAACCAGCAGGGAGTGGCAGCACATATTTAAAGTGATGAAAGGACAAAACCTACAACCAAGATTACCTAGGAAGGATCTCATTCAGATTCGACAGAGAAATTAAAACTTTACAGACAAGCAAAAGCTAAGAGAATTCAGCACCACCAAACTAGCTTTACAACAAATGCTAAAGGAACGTCTCTAGGCAGGAAACACAAGAGAAGGAAAAGACCTACAATAACAAACCCAAAACAATTAAGAAAATGATAATAGGAACATACATATCTATATTACCTTCAATGTAAATGGATTAAATGCTCCAACCAAAAGACATAGAATGGATACAAAAACAAGACCCATATATATGTTGTCTACAAGAGACCCACTTCAGACCTAGGGACACATACAGACTGAAAGTGAGGGAATGGAAAAAGATATTCAATGCAAAAGGAAAGCAAAAGAAACTGGAGTAGCAATTCTCATATCAGACAAAACAGACTTTAAAATAAAGACTATTACAAGAGAAAAAGAAGGACACTACATAATGATCAAGGGATCAATCCAAGAAGAAGATATAACAATTGTAAATATTTATGCACCCAACATAGGAGCACCTCAATATAAAAGGCAAATGCTAACAGCCAAAAAAGGGGAAACAGACAGAAACACAATCATGGTAGGGGACTTTAACTCCCCACTTACACCAATGGACAGATCATCCAAAATGAAAATAAATAAGGAAACACAAGCTTTAAATGACACGTTAAGCAAGGTGGACTTAATGTATATTTATAGGACATTCCATCCAAAAACAGCACAATACACTTTCTTCTCAAGTGCTCACGGAACATTTTCCAGGGTAGATCATATCTTGGGTCACAAATCAAGCCTAGGTAAATTTAAGAAAATTGAAATTGTATCAAGTATCTTTTCCAACCACAATGCTATAAGACTAGATATCATTTACAGGGAAAAAAACTGTAAAAAATACACACATGGAGGCTAAATGTTATGCTAGTAAATAGCCAAGAGATCACTGAAGAAATCAAAGAGGAAACCAAAAAATACCTAGAAGAAAATGACAATGAAAACACAATGACCCAAAACCTATGGGATGCAGCAAAAGCAGTTCTAAGAGGGAAGTTTATAGCAATACAAACCTACCTCAAGAAACAAGAAAAGTCTCAAATAAACAATCTACCTTTACACTTAAAGCAATTAGAGAAAGAAGAACAAAAAAAAAACCAAAGTTAGCAGAAGGAAAGAAATCATAAACATCAGATCAGATATAAATGAAAAAGAAATGAAGGAAAAAATAACAAAGATCAATAAAACTAACAGCTGGTTCTTTGAAAAGATAAACAAAATTGATAAACCATTAGCCAGGCTCATCAAGAAGAAAAGGGAGAAGACTCAAATCAACAGAAGTAGAAATGAAAAACGAGAAGTAAAAACTGACACTGCAGAAATACAAAGGATCAAGAGAGATTACTACAAGCAACTATATGCCAATAAAATGGACAACCTAGAAGAAATGGACAAATTCTTAGAAAACCACAACCTTCCAAGACTGAACCAGGAAGAAATAGAAAATATAAACAGACCAATCACAAGCACTGAAATTGAGACTGTGATTAAAAATCTTCCAACAAACAAAAGCCCAGGACCAGATGGCTTCACAGGCGAATTCTATCAAACATTTAGATAAGAAATAACACCTATGCTTCTCAAACTCTTCCAAAATATAGCAGAGGGAGGAACACTCCCAAACTCATTCTATGAGGCCACCATCACCCTGATACCAAAACCAGACAAAGATATCACAAAGAAACAAAACTACAGGCCAATATCACTGATGAACATAGATGCAAAAATCCTCCAAAATACTAGCAAACAGAATCCAACAGCACATTAAAAGGATCATACACCATGATCAAGTGGGGTTTATCCCAGGAATGCAAGGATTCTTCAATATATGCAAATCAATCAATGTGATACACCATATTAACAAACTGAAAGATAAAAACTATATGATAATCTCAATAGACGCAAAAAAGCTTTTGACAAAATTCAACACCGATTTATGATAAAAACCCTCCAGAAAGTAGGCATAGAGGGAACTTACCTCAACATAATAAAGGCCACATATGACAAATCCACAGCCAACATCATTCTCAATGATAAAAAACTGAAAGCATTTCCACTAAGATCAGGAACAAGACAAGGTTGCCCACTCTCACCACTATTACTCAACACAGTTTTGGAAGTTTTAGCCACAGCAATCGGAGATAAAAAAGAAATAAAAGGAATCCAAATCGGAAAAGAAGAAGTAAAGCTGTCACTGTTTGCAGATGACATGATACTATACATAGAGATCCTAAAGATGCTACCAGAAAACTACTAGAGCTAATCAATGCATTTGGTAAAGTAGCAGGATACAAAATTAATGCACAGAAATCTCTTGCATTCCTATACACTAATGATGAAAAATCTGAAAGAGAAATTATGGAAACACCCCATTTACCACTGCAACAAAAAGAATAAAATACCTAGGAATAAACCTACCTAAGGAGACAAAAGACCTGTATGCAGAAAACTATAAGACACTGATGAAAGAAATCAAAGATGATACAAACAGATGGAGAGATATACCATGTTCTTGCATTGGAAGAATCAACATTGTGAAAATGACTCTACTACCCAAAGCAATCTACAGATTCAATGCAATCCCTATCAAATTACCAATGGCATTTTCCACAGAACTAGAACAAAAAATTTCACAATTTGTATGGAAACACAAAAGACCCCAAATAGCCAAAGCAAGCTTGAGAAAGAAAAATGGAGCTGGAGGAACTAGGCTCCCTGACTTCAGATTATACTACAAAGCTACAGTAATCAAGACAGTATGGTACTGGCACAAAAACAGAAATATACATTAATGGAACAGGATAGAAAGTCCAGAGATAAACCCATGCACATATGGTCACCTTATCTTTGATAAAGGAGGCAAGAATATACAGTGGAGAAAAGACAGCCTCTTCAATAAGTGGTGCTGTGAAAACTGGACAGCTACATGTAAAAGAATGAAATTAGAACACTTCTAACACCATACAAAAATATAAACTCAAAATGGATTAAAAACCTAAATGTATGGCCAGACACTATCAAACTCCTAGAGGAAAACATAGGCAGAACACTCTATGACATAAATCACAGCAAGATCCTTTTTGACCCAGCTCCTAGAGAAATGGAAATAAAAACAAAAATAAGCAAATGGGACCTAGTGAAACTTAAAAGCTTTTGCACAGCAAAGGAAACCATAAACAAGATGAAGAGACAACCCTCAGAATGGGGGAAAATATTTGCAAACGAAGCAACTGACAAAGGATTAATCTCCAAAATATACAAGCAGCTCATGCAGCTCAATATAAAAAAAACCAGACAACCCAATCCAAAAGTGGGCAGAAGACCTAAATAGACATTTCTCCAAAGAAAATTTACAGATTGCCAACAAACACATGAAAGGATGCTCAACATCACTAATCATTAGAGAAATGCAAATCAAAACTACAATGAGGTATCACCTCACACCAGTGAGAATGCCTATCATTAGGAAATCTATAAACAATAAATGCTGGAGAGGGTGTGGAGAAAAGGGAACCCTCTTGCACTGTTGGTGGGAATGTAAATTGATACAGCCACTATGGAGAAGAGTATGAAGTTTCCTTAAAAAACTAAAAATAGAACTACCATACAACCCAGCAATCCCACTACTGGGCATATACCCTGAGAAAACCATAATTCAAAAAAGTCATGTACCACAATGTTCATTGCAGCACTATTTACAATAGCCAGGACATGGAAGCAACCTAATTGTCCATTGACAGATGAATGGGTAAAGAAGATGTGGCACAAATACACCATGGAATATTACTCAGCCATAAAAAGAAAGGAAATTGAGTTGTTTGTAGTGAGGTGGATGGACCTAGAGTCTGTCATATAGAGTGAAGTAAGTCAGATAGAGAAAAACAAATACCGTATGCTAACACATATATATGGAATCTTTATTAAAAAAAAATGGTTCTGAAGAACCTAGAGGCAGGACAGGAATAAAGACGCAGATGTAGAGAATGGACTTGAGGGCACAGGGAGGGAGAAGGGTAAACTGGGACAAAGTGAGAGAGTGGCATGGACATATATACACTACCAAATGTAAAACAGATAGCTAGTGAGAAGCAGCCGCATAGCACAGGGAGATCAACTTTGTGCTTTGTGACCACCTAGAGGGGTGGCATAGGGAGGGTGAGAAAGGAGATGCAAGAGGGAGGGGATATGGGGACATATGTATATGTATAGCTTATTCACTTTGCTATACAGCAGAAACTAACACAACATTGTAAAGCAATTATACTCCAATAAAGATGTTAAAAAAAAAGGACATATCACTCCTATAACAGATTAACTGATAATGAAGGATGGGATTTTTTCTAAAAAAGAGCATATCTCTACTAGATATTGAAAGGAGACCAATTTTATTATGTAAGTGAAGTGATTCCAAAAAAGACATGAACACTGACAGTGCCTAGACACTATTTGCCTATCAAGATGATATATAAACCCCAATAAAATTCCAATTGTTGAAACTGTGAGAAAAAAAGAATGTTTCTAAGGTAGAGGCATAGGGGTAGGCGAAGATGGGAGGGAGGTTTTCTATTGCTCTCTGTCACAGTCTTTCTTTTAACCTGGTCTTCTCTCTCTGCTTATATCACCAGAATATTAGAAAAAAATGGTTGACACAGAGAAACACAGTTGTCAGGCTTTGTGGTGACCTCTCCATTTTACTAAAATTATAACCAAAAAGTCTTACAATGACGTTAAGGAAGCACCATGATCTGCATCTACCCATCCCCTACCTCTCCAGCTTCATTCCAGCCCAGCCCCACTGAAATTTTTGCTTTTCCTTGAAAACACAAGGAATATTCTTGCCTTATAGCCTTGGCACTATTTTTACTTACGCCTGAATTGCTGTTCCCCCAGACATCTACACAGGCAACCCCCGCTTCTGTAAATCTTTGAGCAAATGTTACTTTCTTGTGGAGACCTACTCTTACCACCCAATTTAATCGCTATTCAGTTTCCCCCCACCCTCACACTCTTGCTCCTCTTTACTGGCTATATGTTTTTCTTTTTTTAAAATTTTTATTTTATATTGGACTATAGTTGATTTACAATATTGTGTTAGTTTCAGGTGTACAGCAAAGTGATTTAGTTATACATATACATATATCTGTTCTTTTTCAAATTCTTTTCCCATTTAGATTATTACAGAGTATTGAGCAGAGTTCCCTGTGCTATACAGTATGTCCTTGTTGGTTATCTATTTTATTTTATTTTTTTAATTAATTAATTTATTTATTTATTTATTTTTGGCTGTGTTGGGTCTTTGTTACTGTGTGCGGGCTTTCTCTCGTTGCGGTGACTGGGGGCTACTCTTTGTTGCAGTGCGTGGACTTCTCATTGCAGTGGCTTCTCTTGTAGCAGAGCACGGGCTCTAGGCATGTGAGCTTCAGTAGTTGTGGTACACAGGCTCAGTAGTTGTGGCTCGTGGGCTCTAGAGCGCAGTCTCGGTAGTTGTGGCGCATGGGCTTAGTTGCTCTGCCGCATGTGGGATCTTCCCGGACCTGGGCTCAAACCCATGTCCCCTGCATTGGCAGGCAGATTTTTAACCACTGTGCCACGAGGGAAGTCCCTGGTTATTTATTTTAAATATAGTAATGTGTATATGTCAATCTCAAACTCCCAATTTTTTCTTTCTTTTTCCATAGCACTTATCACCTTCTAATATGCCATATAATTTATTATTTTAATGTATGTATTGTTGGCTTTCTGTCTCCTCTCATTACGATATAAGCTACATAAGGATAGGGATCTTTTCTGTTTTGTTTTGCTCATTAGTGTACTTCACGCCTCTAGACTATGTCTACTACATAGTGAGCACTCAAATTTACTGAATGATGAAGAGATGAAGGTAGTTTCATTCATTAGCTTTAACTCTTCATGTATCCCAACACATACAAGCGAATTGCCTTTCTGAATAAAATGGGGACAGTTGCACCTGATTCACTGGACAGTTTCATGAATTAAATGGGATTATGTATTTAAGGCATTGAGCACACTGTCTGGCATAGAATAAAAATGCACTATTAGCCACAAACATAAAAATATAAGCAAATTTTAATCCTAATTTAGAAGACTGCCAAATTCCATTCGGGACAAAACATTTCCAGATCTCTCTCCTGAGTTGTAACTGAGAGCTCAGAGCCTCCAAATTGTGCAAGATATTTTTTCCCAAAGGTATTACCATGCTACAACTTATAGACCTGAATTTTACAATTTTCTAACCTACCATTTCTTCTCTGAAAGAATTTTGTGTCATCTGCAAACTTGGAGATCTCATCATTCATTTATTTTTCTTCCAGATCATTAAAAGGAAAAAAATCTTAAATAAGCCATCCCAACACTAATTCCTAGAGTTTGATGATTTTCACTTATCCTTATAGAAAAGTAATCATTTATTACTTTTTCTTGTTCAATTCACAGACAGACAAACTTGGAATTCAGTCCTGCCAAGGACTGTCCCTAACTTCTGGCCTTTCTAGGGAAAGAGGCAGGTTTGGGACAAGATTTCAAACTCATTTCTGCTTCACCATTTACAAGCCTGAGCTTCCTATAGATAACAGGGGACCTCAGAATAACATACCAGCAGACTTTGGCCCCCTGGGGTAGTTAATGAGCTTGTAAAGCACTCTAAGAACTTGAATCATGTCCTAGACATGCAGTGCTCTAAAAAACACTAATGCAATAGAACATAATTTGAAAACAGTTATAGAAACAATAAATGTAAAAATAGCATGCTCTGAATTGACTATAGGAACGCTAAAGGAATGCAGGATAAAGAACCAAAAGAAAACATGAACTATAAGGAAGGATTAGCTCCCTGTCCTTTAGTTCTGCAGAGGTAGTTGCCGGGCCTTGAATTCTCCCCCTTTTTTAGTCAAGACACTAACACAAAATAGCTTCATCTGAAAGAGACAATGTATTGAAATGAGACAGACATATCTTATGGAAGCCAAGGGTAATGGGGCCTCTTAAAGAGCTGAAACTAGTAACTGGAAAGCTTTCAGAAGCCAAGAAAGTGTTTGTTCTCTCAGTCTCTCATCTCTCTTTACACCCGCGTTATTATTTCCTCTGTGCCTCCTAGCTGCCCCTACTTCTCAGTAGGCAAAGATGGCTGCCCTGAGCTTCCTGGTTTACATCATCTCACTTTC
The DNA here is from genome assembly GCF_028564815.1 of Eubalaena glacialis. Taxonomy (NCBI): domain Eukaryota; kingdom Metazoa; phylum Chordata; class Mammalia; order Artiodactyla; family Balaenidae; genus Eubalaena; species Eubalaena glacialis. The sequence continues at coordinate 122,063,677 of NC_083720.1, read as the reverse complement.
AGCCACTGCAGAAACTAACACGCTGCCTATGAATCCAGCGGTCAAACTCCTGTGACAGAGAATTGAAGTGGCCCAGCCTGGGTTAGGTGTATTAATCTTCCCTCCCTTCCTCTCATCTGCCTCTTCCAATCCACCGTGGCCCAATCAAACCTGGCTGACTTGAGGAGGATGTCAGCGTACTTCTGACGGTATGTGATGGTGTTGACTTCTGAAGGATTAGGGCTACTGGAAGCCGTACAATTACTCAGAAGTTTTCTACTCCTCCATCCTCACCCCAAACCTGAAGGACTCTGTGGTCCTTTGAACTCTTTCCCCATGAGCTCTCTGAGGGCCTCATCATGGGAAGGAAGGATGACTGTTTTCAAGTCCTGAGTTAGGATTTCCACAGCTCCTTCTTCCAAATTCTTAGCTACACTCTGCCCATATTATAGCTGGGTCTTATTCATACCCTGAACCTCTTGCCTCAAGTTGTGGCATTGAAGGAGGCTGGCACTATTTCCCTTTTCTCTAGCTTGTAGAGAAAATTTCAGGTAAAAAGAGGGACTATACCAGCCACTGAGTATACAAAAGGACTAAAATATGGTCACTCCCCTTCATTAGGAGAGGGAAGAAAATAAGAACCAAAAAATTGCAAAACAATGTAAAAAGCACGATCATGGTGGGAAATCTGACAGCACGAAAGAGGGAAGCACCAAATCATGCTAAAACTTTTATTTTAAAAAGCCATTATCCTTAGAAAGCAGCAAAAGGAAAGCAGCAGTTGTTAGTATTTTGTAGATAAAATATAAAAACGTTCAAACGAGCAAAATTAAATGTAATTAAATAAAATGGCTTCTTTAGAATGTGACTTCTGACTACAAGATTGAATTTTCTCTTTGCATATTAAAAAACCCTGTGGAAAAGAAAACAATTAAGACAGCCTTGTAAAGCACATGAGTGTTAGTATCCTTTCCCATTTTAAATTGATAGATGATTTTTGGTTCATTTAACAAAGAAGTTTAAGGATACATCTTTCGAATGAGTTAAGTATAAATTAACTTATGTTTCACAATAATTTTGTTCATAAAGTAATTTAGTTTTTTCAGGGTATTGCTAATTTAAACAGGATGACCTACTTTGCACGTGACATTCTTGCATTGCGAGGAGATTCTTGGCTAACAGCATCATAATTTCCAAAGGATAGTCCAGAAAACACACACAGAGTACTGATGTTATCATAACAAGCTCCACAGCCATCACTCACCAAGACCATCCTGGTACCCCCACCATTTCATTCAGAAAATAGCCTCTGGAAGGAAAAAAAAAGAAGGAGTGATGGGGTTGAGGGAGTAGTTGGAACAAATTGCAAAAGACTGAACATTTATGTTTCTCAGGATCACCACTTTTCCTTTGTAGGTCTAAGCCGAAGTCTTAATTTATTGTATTATCTTTGCTTTTATGTTGTCTTGGGTGAGACTCATTTCCATCTTTCCCTTTGAGTCATGTGGGAATGATGACAAAACAGTATTGAGTCATACAGTCAAGAGAGGAAAAAAGCTGCAGCTGATTATCGTTTTTCCAGATGTCACAGTGGAGTTAAAGTAGCAGGGGTAATAAATTAGAGGGGCAGACCCTTTCTTAACAGCAATGGCAAGGTTAAACAGAGAAAATCAATGGACAGCTGTGTACCAAGTGTTTATGGTATGTGATACACCGTACGGGGTTACAAAATATATTCCTGTCTTCAAGATATTGGCAAACCAGTTCCAAAGACAAGCCATAGACATATAAAAATTTACAAAACTAAAACCTTGGTTAGGTCCACCAGTGGGTAGTAAGGAAAGAATTTATTGAAGGGATAATAGAGATTTAAATTAGTATGATACATCAGTATACAGAATTTTTGTTTACATAGTTCATTTAATCCTGACAATCAATTTGAAAAACTGGTCTTGTTATCTCTGTATTACAGATGAGTGTCCAACAGCTCAGCAAATTCAAATATTACTTTCTCACAGTCACAGTAATGAGGCAGCCCCCCCAAAATTTTTGCTCTTACAAAGTTATCACGCTATGTTTAGATAGAGCTAGATACCAAAAACCAGATACTGATACTGAAGACCAGATGAGGCCATGGGTTGGCCTATCTCCCTTGATGGGTAAGGGCACTGCCAGAGTTAAGCAACTGGAAAAGAAGCAGGACCCCAGACAAGAACCCAGAACTCTGGCTTTTGGCCCACAGAAGTAAGAACTTTTATTGCTTTGGGCCTCACTGGCTTCATCTTATTCTTCAAGGATGATGGAGACTCCTGATAACTGGTATAGAACATGCCCGCCACAAAGTGGCTGGACAGGAGTTCAGATAGGACACAGCCAGCTAGACAGAGAGAGTCAACATTTTATAAGCCTTACCATCTCAGTTCATGCTATTCTCTGGGTTTGTTTGTTTGTTTTCCACTTTTCACCTTTCCCCAATCCCAACCTGTATGTTGTTCCTCTTTCAGTGGAATTACAGAGAACAAAGGTGTCATGCATTCACACCTGTATCCCTGAGTCATTCATGGTGATAAAGGTGGTGGTGGGATCAGGTGAAGGTGGGTTTTAGCCAAATCTACCTACTGTTCTCAAAGTGAAAATCTCTCTCTCTGTCTATAACTGTGGAGTTGTTGAGGTAATTTTCTTAGGGAATGCAGTCGTTTCCTCACTGCCAGATAGGTTAGCAAGTAACAAGGTAGGAATATCAATCCTTAGACTTCTGCTGTTTAACAACTCTGTTCTTTGTGCTGCCACACCCAACTGAATACAGAGAGGAACAACAGGTAACAGTGCTTTTCATGAGGTAGGGACATAACTAGTTAGTTAACACTCTTCATGAAAACGAGTAGAGACTTTTGATCCATAGAATAAAATCTGTGTGGATGTAGTAAGAGAAGTAAGAAAAAAATTACAATGTTGAGAAGCCATAAGACACCCAAGAAGGTGAATTTCAAGATGGCGGCAGTCAGAAGTGTTGAGTGATGAATTTACCCATGGCTCCTATTTTCAGTGTCCTTTTAAGTCTCTTTTGTGCCTCTCATTCTTATCTCCTCAATTAGAAGAAGACCCTGGAGTTGAAAACTCCCCACCACTCAACCACTACATCCATTTGTCACTTAGTATATGGTGTGATTATAAATAGAGACATTCTACAAATTGCCTGCACACATCAAGTCTTTACTTCACAGCCACAGCTATATACCATTCATCGTTTTTAACTAAGAATGCTAATGCAGTCCCCTGTGTCCTCAGTCCTTTCAAGAAGTCTTGCAACTTCTGTGCTTGAAAAGACTAATCTTTAAAGAAGAAAAGAGAAAGGTTTGTCTCCATCAATATAGCACTGAAAATTCAATTTTAAATTTGTCAGGGTTGTAGCAGTTGATTTGCTCTTTAACAAATGTGACAGGAACAGACATATTGCACAGTTTGAAACCAATGACTAATATGAAATTTTGGTATGCAAGGTGTCACTTCACAGTAGCAGAAATATTTGAGGTTGAACTTACCTTAAATACACTAATAAAAACCACAGTAGTTTACTCAAAGACGTTTGTTTCCCACAACTGATCCATAAGTAGCTCTGCTTTGCTTCTCCAGATAAAAAAGACTGAAAAATAAAACAAAAAACAAATGAAAAAATAGGATTAAATAACCTATTTTGAAAGAAGAATTTAGGTTATGAAATTACAAGATGATTTTTTCTTGTGCTTCATAAACTGGTTCTAAGGGAAATTCCAAGAAAGTGACTTTAAATTCTGTGAGCTAAAGAAGCATCAGTACAGGAAGTGTCTAGTTTTCCAAGGTGACTATTTACCAGCTTGTTTTTATAGCTTTTGAAAGGTCTGTTTAAAAAATTAATTTTGCTATTTAAAAGTTATACATACCCATCATTCAGATAGAATATACTCAAATGTTTCAACACTAAAAGATCAGCTTTATTAGCTTCAAAGCAATACAATTTAAAAATATATACCAAAAGGTTATCAATTTTTATCCTGGGGTGTAGGATAGAGTGAAATTGTTGTGATTTCTGTTTCCTTTGTGGCTTTACGTATTGTCCACATTTCTACATTGAGCATGTATTTCTCTCATAATCAGAAAAAAAAATTAAGAATGGTTTTTGAAATAAGCTTATTCATATTGTATTCTGGGGGTATAAAGCAGTACCATCATTCTTTCTGAGAAAACCAAAATGTCCTCTCAGAAGGAAAAAATAAGGTTTCTATAAAAATTATAAAACCAGACCCTGGTTGGCACCCTGTTGAAAGAATTTTGAGTGACTTTTATGATTCAAAACATTAATTCAGCATATTTCAATTTTCTCTGCTCTGGGTGGCACATTACTTTCCTCTCATTGACTTCCAGAGTGTTCTGGTGTGTGGACCAACTATCCAGGGGATGGAATTAAACCTGGCCCAGCAGGACTCAGCATCTTGTCATGGTTCTCTTCATCATTTGCATAGCATAGAATTCTTTTTGACCAGAAAAGCACTTGTTTATTAAATTTCCCATAAAAAGTTCCTGGGTTTAAATTAAGGAGGACCTCATTTCAAGAAAAAGCACACAGGGGGTTTCATAACACAAAGCATTTGAGAAAATAGTCAGAAAGGTTTTATCCATCCATTTACTTCTCTCATTCAGAGTAATGCTATTTGCCCAATTTGGGACATGAGCAAGCCTTTTCTTTGTTGTTGTTTTTTAAGGTTCTTTTCAAATGGGTATCCATTAAAAATCATTCTATATGTTTGTAATGTGATTACAAACCCAACTTTTTCACTACCTTGAAGACTTTCCTCTTTATTCCTCTTAACATTCGCTCTGCTGGTTTATATAACAATATAAAACCTGACATAACTGTCATATATTGATGAATGAAAGTTAAATTCTTCTGATTTTCATAGTTTTCCTCCAGCTCCATAAGGAACTATTATCAGGGAATCAACGTGCACTATTTCTCTAAATATATGATTCAATATTTTGCCCTCTAACATATATTGTATTATCAGTAGGACACTAGACTAGACATGAAAATCTGATTTTGCCAGTGGATATTAATTTAGTAACAAAGCAAAAGTAAAATATGTATTTTCCCATGTGGTTCTTTATTAGACAACAGCTACTGAGATTTACCTGACAATATGTTTTAAGAATAAATCACTTCCATTTTATTTTTGTTATGTACATAGACATCAACCTCCATCTAAACAGCAAGTGTGAGATGGTATCAGTTAAGAAAGTATTAGCAGCCTGGAACATCTTTCATTATGTGAAAATGTCAAGCTCATCTCACTTCACTAGATTTCTATACATGGATATTGTTATCTAGATGTAAATATCTGTATGCAAATAAATGAAGAAAATATAAGAAATATACATCCACTGTGGTACTATTTTCTTATGAAAGTGTTCATAAAATTTAAGAAGACAGAATTCCTAGAAATCATCCCTTTGCCTTAGTTGGAGTGCTCAAGGTTCTGATGGTTTTGTTTTTGTTTTCTTAATTCATAGCATCACTGGTTTTAGAAACAATTTCTTAGTCACTAGGAGAAGAGGGGCCAAAAGACCTAACCAAGCCACTTGCTAGGAGCCTTGTGCTTCTCTGGGTGACATACACTCGCACTGACAGCAGAACCACCTTGTGGTCAGAGTCTATGAGAAGGTCCCTGTCTTGTCCTCCAGGCCAACCCAGAAACAGAAAATGCCCCAGTTGGCCCTGAAGAGGTTATCCAGTTACTAACTTCAGACCAATCTGTTTGAGAAAGGATTAGCAGAAAGCATGTTAACATTCTAGGGGTTTGTAACCTACCTTCCACACCCTCAGTCTACCTCTGTGCTTTACAGGAAGTCCTGTCCTTGGAGTTATAGGGACCCTGTCAAGCAGACGATGTTACACGTGGGCACACTAGAGCCAACTGAACAGTAAGGCGTCAAGCAATAGGAAACTGCTGCAGTTTCACAACATACATTAAAAACTGTATTTTTTGCTGGAGTGTGGAGAAAAGGTGGGAAAAGTGTTGTTGGTGGGAAGGTAAATTGGTGCAGCCACTATGGGAAACAGTATGGAGGTTCCTCAAAAAACTAAAAATAGAGTTGCCATGTGATCCAGCAATCCCACTCCTGGGCATATACCCAGACAAAACTATAATTTGAAAAGATACATGCACCCCTATGTTCATAGCAGCATTATTTACAATAACCAAGACATGGAAACAACCTAAATGTCCATCGACAGATGAATGAATAAAGAAGATGTGGTATACACATACAATGGAATATTACTCAGCCATAAAAAAGAATGAAACAATGTCATTTGCAGCAACATGGATGGACTTAGAGATTATCATACTAAGCAAAGTAAGTCAGAAGGAGAAAGACAAATACCATATGATATCACTTATATGTGGAATCTAAAATATGACACAAATGAACCTATTTATGAATCAGAAACAGACTCACAGACATAGAGAACAGACTTGTGGTTGCCAAGGGGGAGTAGGAGTGAGGGAGGGAAGGATTGGGAGTTTGAGATTAGCAGATGGAAACTAGTATATATAGGATAGATAAACAACAAGGTCCTACTGTATAGCACAGGGAACTATATTCAATATGCTGTGATAAACTGTAATGGAAAAGAATATGAAAAAGAATGTATATATATGTATATATGTATAACTGAGTCATTTTGCTGTACAGCAGAAATTAACACAACATTGTAACTCAACTATACTTCAATAAAATAAATTTTTTTAAAAAACTATATTTTTATGTTCTCTCTTCTCTGGCTCTTTATCAAGGGTTCCAAAATATTGCTCTCTTTCTGTTCATATATTTTAAAAGTAGTTTATCATTATTATACTACTACTTTGTAGGTATAACAAAAAGGAAGAAATATACATGGATTCATGTCTCTTAGTTCTTCAAATAAGAAGACTTTTTTTAAAAAAAGGAAAGAAAATTTCCAAAAGCATTTTTAGTTCTTGAAGAAATTTATAACAGAATGAGTGGTACAATAATCACTTTATTGAGAACATCTACCATGTTAAGAATTTGCTTTTATTTTCTGTGGATAAGAAGATCTATTATGTTATGAAATTGCTTCCAAAAGAAATTCATTAATTATGAAATTGCTTTCCAAAAGAAATTAGATTTATACAGATTTACTCTGCAACTTAGAGGTTATCTCTACTTCACATATTCTTATGAAAATTGTTTGATAATGTTTTTTGTTTTGTTTTGTTTTGCTGAATATGCACTCAAAACCTCTCTATTCTGTCCCACCAAGAACTACTTTCAATTTCAGCTAATGAGGATGCTGTACCAATTATTTGCAACAGCTTCTTACTTGTTATTAACCAAATCTTGATTCTTTTTTGGTTCGTATTTTAATGTTATTTTCAGTACATTATAATTTCAGAAACTTAATGTGGACAGTAAAGTTATAAAAGCAACCAGCTTTCATTTCTCCTGGACCCATTTGTAATTGGTTTGGCCCAGGCCACAATTATTCTATAACCAAAATGCATCAATTGCCTACAATGTGTCAAGCACTATGCTAGGTCCTGAGGAATTAATGGCATGACTAAGAAGAATATTATCTCTAGTCTACCTAAGCTCTAACAAAAATAACTGCTATTCAATCAATAATAACCAAAAATAATGAGTTCTATGAAGAAATGCATAATACTATGGTATCCCATGAGGGAGAATTAATATCAACTGGGGTTTTAGGAAATGTTCTCTGGAGAAAATTATATTAAACTAAGACCAAATGGCAGTTGTCTTCCAATATTTATTTTCTCCTTATTCCATGTAACAGAACTTTACCTGGATACATAGAGACTCAGAATGAAGACTCCTTGCTTTCTTCACAGCTAAATGAAGTAAAATGACTAATTTCTGGCAAATGAAATATGAATAGAACAACGTATTGGGGTTTGTACCCTTAGAGGGAAAGTACATGACCTCATTTTTAATCACTTTCTGCTGGGGGAATCTGATCATGATGATAAGACATCTTGGAGAATGTGAGTAAAACAAACTATGGGGATAGGAGAGTAAGAAGAAAAGAGTATGGGCCTCTGATGATATTCACAGCATAGCAGCCATACCAACTTAGAAATAAAATTCAATTTTGTTTAAATTACTGTTACTTTTGTTCTCTGTGACATACAGTTGGACATATATCTTAATACTTTCTTGAAAAAAGAGGCTAAGTAATCCAGAGGTAGAAGAGGAGGACAGCCTTCTAGACAAGTGGATAATTGTGCACAACCCATTCAAGGAACTGAAATTGCTCAATATGACTGGTATAGAAAGAGGAAGGGGTGGATTTGTCAAGATGAAGCTGCAGAGGTGCTACAGTAGATTGTTGTAAGAATGACCCTCAGTTTGTTTGTGCCTCTGGGTACTCACTCTCAGCCTGACCATGTGATTTGCTTTGGACAATTGAACAGTCTCAAATTGGACACTGTTAGCAAAGCCCTGCAAAGTGCCTATGTGCTGGGTTTTGCTCTCATGTTGCTCTTTTGAACCCTGAGACCACCACTTGGGCCAAGCCTGGGCTAGCCTACTGGAGGATGAGACCACGTGGAGCAGAAATGTGCTGTCCCAGCTGAGCCCCCTGAGACCAACCAGCCTGCAATGGTTGGACATATAAGTGAAGCTGTCCCAGACTAACTAGCCTCAGCAAAGCTGCCAGATGACCTCAGCAATCTATCAGAACAGCCCATTTGAGAAATGCCTAGCAGACTACAGAATTATAAGTAAATAAATGATTGTTGTAAGCAGCTACATTTTGAGATAACTTATTACACAGCAAAAGCTAACTGATAAAAGTAGACAGCACAGATTACATGGGATTTTATGGTTATTATTCATTCATCCAATATTTATTGAGCACTATGTAACAGGTAGTGTGCTAAGTAGGCACTGGAGACGCAGCTGTGGACAAGACATAAGGTCGCTGCCCTCATAGAGCTTACCTTCTTATTGGCCATACTAAGAAATTTGATTCGTCATACGGACAATTTAAAAACTATTAAAAGTCTTTAAAGCAAGGGATCAATTTATGCTATTTGCATTTTTAAAAGATTGTTCTAGTTACAATGTGGAGGGTGGATTGGAAGGGGTAAGTATGAAGACTGAAAGATAAGATAGGCGGTTGATGCAACAGTCCAGGTGAGGAATAATTGTGACTTAGACTAAGGTTGTATCGGTGGACATAGAATAGAGATTAGTTAATTAAGATTTAGAAAGCACAGAGTTTGCTAACTGATTAAAACTATGGAGTGAGGAAAAAGGAGGATCAAGGATAACTCATTTTCTAACTTGAGCAAGTTATCAATAAATAAAAGTGCCATTTATTGAGGTACAGAACATGGAAAGCAGAGGTTTATGGAATAAAGATTGTGACATAAGATTTAAAGAAGTAGAATTTGAAATGCTCATGAAATATTAAAGTAGAAACATCAAAAAGGTAGATATATGATTCTGGAGCTCCATGAGATTCTGGTCTGCATATATAAATTTGGAATTATTTTAATTTCCGTTAAAGCCACATAGAAGTAGAAGACATTGCCTAGAGAAGGTACAGTGTAAATGAAGAGAAAGGAGGACCTTGGACAGAATTTGGAGGAATGATAACACTTAATGGTTTATTAGAGAAGGAGAATCTAGCTAAAAAGATTAAGAAGAAACAGCAAGAAAATTTTATATATAGAATGGATAAATAACCTGGTCTTACTGGATAGCACAGGGAACTATATTCAATATCCTTTGACAAACCATAATGGAAAAGAATATAAAAAAGAATGTATATATATATGTGTGTAACTGAATCACTTTGCTGTAAAGCAGTAATTAACACAACATTGTACATCAACTATACTTCAATTAAAAAAAAGAAGAAGAAACAGCAAGGAAAATGGGAACCTGGGATGAGTCTCCACATGAAAAAAGGGGGAAAAGAATTTTTTATTGAAGTATAGTTGATTTACAATATTGTGTTAGTTTCAGGTGTACAGCAAAGATTAGGTTATGCATATATAAATATATTTTTTGTATTCTTTTCCATTATAGTTATTACAAGATATTGAATATAGTTCCCTGTGCTATACAGTAGAACCTTGTTGTTTATCTATTTTATAAATAGTTTGTATCTGCTAATCCCAGACTCCTAATTTATCCCTCCCCCACATGCTTTCCCCTTCAGTAACCATAAGTCTGTTCTCTATGTCTGTGAGTCTGTTTCTATCTTGTAAATAAGTTCATTTATATCATGTTTTAGACTCCACATATAAGTGATATCATATGATATTTGTCTTTCTCTGTCAGACTTACTTCACTTAGTATGATAGTCTCTAGGTCCATCCATGTTGCTGCAAATGGCATTATTTTTTTCCTTTTTATGGCTGAGTGATATGCCATATATATTGTGTATATATACCACATCTTCTTTATCCATTCATCTGTTGATGAACATTTAGGTTGCTTCCATGTCTTGGGTATTGTAAAAAGAATGCTGTGATGAACATTGGGGTGCATGTATCTTTTTGAATTAGAGTTTTCTCCAGATGTATGCCCAGGAGTGGGATTGCTGGATTATATAGTAATTCTATTTTTAGTTTTTTTAATGAGCCTCCATACTGTTTTCCAGAGTGGCTTCACCAATTTACATTCCCACCAGCAGTGTAGGAGAGTACCCTGGGAAAAGAATATTTTAAGAAAAGAATGGTCAACTCTATTGAATGTTGCTGAAGATGGAAAAGAATTATTCGGATATAGTAACTGGGAGACCACTGGTGAGATGAGCAGAACCCCTGAGGAGAACTGGATTTGGAAGCCAGAATGGAATGGGTTGAGAAGCCAGTGGAAAGTTAGGTCAAAGTGACAGCTAGTGTGCACAACTCTGTCAAGAAGTCAGGCTGTAAAGATGAGGAGAAAAATAAGCACGTGACTACATAGGGGAACATGGGACTAAGGAATAGCTTAAATATTTACATACTTGAATATTAATAAGAAGGAGCTGGTAAAGATGAAGACGTTGAAACTACAGGTTAAATAAAAGAGGGATGAAATTCAGGCGGAGGATATGACATTTTATAGGAGTCAGATGTTTTGTCTGGTGACAGTGGGGGAGAAAGGAAAGGATGGATGCAGATGCAGGAAGATTTGTAAATTTGGTGGAGGTTGAGGGAAATCCCACATGATGGTTTCTCTTTTCATGTGTATAACACAGGGGTAAGTTCATATGCTGATAATAAAGAGGTAGAGGAGGAGGGCCTTGAAGATTTAAGGAGAGTGAAGAAAGTTTAGAACAGCTTTTGTGGTAAGTAGGAAAGCAAGCTGAGTTGAAAAACAAGGTATGATTGCTGAGCACTGTGGAGAGCCAAGTGAAATGTGTGAGCATGAATTTACAGTAGTGTCATTTGAGTTTAGACTCAGGGGGGAAGAATCATTGGGTTTATCTGGAGTTGGAGGCTTTCCAGGTAAATGCAGCCAACAGGTGAAGGATCAAGGGAGTTAGGATATTAGCAGGACAGTAATTGAAATATGGAAGCAAGGAATCTAATCTAAGGAGGACAGTGGGAGGCGTGAAAACTAGGAGAGATGTATATCAGAACCAAGAAAAGAGATCAATGGCCTGGAGATCAAATGAGGTAGAAGAACAGTCACAGCCTAGATAGCAAAGCAGGAAGTGTTGATAGGTAGGAGGAGGAGACGGACAGACATTAGGGTGGTCCCCAGGATGCCTACCTCCTGGTGTTCATACCTTCATGTGATCCTCTTCCCTTGAGTGCAGGCAGGACCTGTGACTTGCTTCTAACCAACAGAATACAGCAAAGGTGATGGAATGTACCTGATTACATGTATGTGATTACAGTACACAAGATTGTAATGGCCATCTTGAGAGGGCATTTTCTCTCCCTTGATGGCTTTGAAGAAACAGCTGCCATGTAGTGAGATGACCTATGTCAAGGGTCATGTGATAAGCAACTGAAGAGGACCTCTGGCCAGCATTCAACAAGAAACTGAGGCTTTCAGTCCAATAAGTTGGAAGAAACTGAAAGCTGCCAGCAACCACTTGAGCTAGAAAGTGGCTCCTTCCTCAGTTTTGCCTTAGTTGAGACTGGAGCCTGGTCATCACCTTCATAGCAGCAATGAGAGACCCTGAAGCTGAGCCTGATGTCTTAACTCATAGAAACTGAGATAATAAATGTGATTTGTTCTAAGCTGCTAAATTTGTGATGATATTATTACAAAGCATAAATAATTAATAGAGAGGATGTGGTCAAAGAGGAACGTCAAACCAGAGGTGATGACAAGCACAGGAAGTTATCTCAGGAGGAGGTGAAAGGGGTGGCATGAAGAAAGGGGTTAGTGGAAATGAGAACAATTTAGAGAAACAGGTTGTGTTGTCTGTTCCACAAGGACCAAAAAGTTACATATGCGTTGAACTTCAGATTTTAAAGAAACGTGATAACAGCAGATGCTGAGAACTCTTAGCAGTGCATATACAGAAAAATAGTCTCAGGCTGTTCATGCGAAGATGAGCACAGTACTGAGACATCTGTGTTTAAGATAAGACAACCATCACAGCCCAGCTCTTTTGGAAGCACCACAGTGAACTAGAGCATGGTCTTTGGACGCATCTGTGTTTGGACCACAGCTCTGTGATTGACTAGCATATGTAGCCATGGGAAATTTCTTCACCTCTCTGAGTTTCTGTTTCTTATATATGAAATGTATTTATTTCATTGTAGGGTTGCTTCAATGATGAAATGAGGTTATAGATGCAAAACACTGATCGCTGCACCTGGCATAAAGTAAGGGCTCAAATATAGCTCTTTCTTATGTTTCACAGAAGAAACTTCCGTTTCACAAAAATAATTGATCAAATGGGTTCAAAGACTGGAGGAAAATGTCACATAGGCAATCAAAGAGAGGAAGTTCTTAGAAGAACCTATACAAAAAATAAAAATAGACATTCATCTATATGAATAGAAGAGCACAAAAGGAATTGAGAAATCCACTATGTTCCAGCAGAGATGAAGAAAGAGGAAAATCCTAGTTTTAAAAGAAATGAGATAAGGCTGAATTACAAACTTATAGTATGTAACACTGAATTTCAGAAATATTATCTCATTCCCCCGCCAGGAGATAATAAATCAATATCCATACCTCACAAGATGAATACATTTTTTTTTTACATTTTTATTGGAGTATAATTGCTTTACAATGGTGTGTTAGTTTCTGCTTTATAACAAAGTGAATCAGTTATACATATACATATATCTCCACATCTCTTCCCTCTTGCGTCTCCCTCCCTCCCACCCTCCCTATCCCACCCTTCTAGCTGGTCACAAAGCACCGAGCTGATCTCCCTGTGCTATGCGACTGCTTCCCACTAGCTATCTATTTTACATTTGGTCACCTTATCTTTGATAAAGGAGGCAAGAATATACAATGGAGAAAAGACAGTCTCTTCAATAGGTGGTGCTGGGAAAACTGGACAGCTACATGTAAAAGTATGAAATTAGAACACTCCTTAACACCATACTCAAATGGTGTTATATATTTGAGTATACGTAACCACTATATACACTACCACTCTCTCACTTTGTCCCAGCTACCCTTCCCCCTCCCCGTGTCCTCAAGTCCATTCTCTAGTAGGTCTGCATCTTTATTCCCATCTTGCCCCTAGGTTCTTCATGACCTTTTTTTTCTTTTTTAGATTCCATATATATGTGTTAGCATACGGTATTTGTTTTTCTCTTTCTGACTTATTTCACTCTGTATGACAGACTCTAGGTCCATCCACCTCACTACAAATAACTTAATTTCGTTTCTTTTTATGACTGAGTAATATTCCATTGTATATATGTGCCACATCTTCTTTATCCATTCATCTGTCGATGGACAATTAGGTTGCTTCCATGCCCTGGCTATTGTAAATAGAGCTGCAATGAACATTGTGGTACACGACTCTTTTTGAATTATGGTTTTCTCAGGGTATATGCCCAGTAGTGGGGTTGCTGGGTCGTATAGTGGTTCTATTTTTAGTTTTTTAAGGAACCTTCATACTGTTCTCCATAGTGGCTGTATCAATTTACATTCCCACAAACAGTGTATGAGGGTTCCATTTTCTCCACACCCTCTCCAGGTTATTGTTTGTAGATTTTTTGATGATGGCCATTCTGACCAGTGTGAGATGATATCACATTGTAGTTTTGATTTGCATTTCTCTAATGATTAATGATGTTGAGCATTCTTTCATGTGTTTGTTGGCAATCTGTATACCTTCTTTGGAGAAATGTCTATTTAGGTCTTCTGTCCATTTTTGGATTGGGTTGTTTGTTTTTTTGATACTGAGCTGCATGAGCTGCTTGAAAATTTTGGAGATTAATCCTTTGTCAGTTGCTTCATTTGCAAATATTTTCTCCCATTCTGAGGGTTGTATTTTCATATTATTTATGGTTTCCTTTGCTGTGCAAAAGCTTTTAAGTTTCATTAGGTCCCATTTGTTTATTTTTGTTTTTATTTCCATTTCTCTAGGGGCTGGGTCAAAAAGGATCTTGCTGTGATTTATGTCATAGAGTGTTCTGCTATGTTCTGCTAGAGTGTTCCTATGTTTTCCTCTAAGAGTTTGATAGTATCTGGGCTTACATTTAGGTCTTTAATACATTTTGAGTTTATTTTTGAGTATGGTGTTAAGGAGTGTTCTAATTTCATACTTTTACATGTAGCTGTCCAGTTTTCCCAGCACCACCTATTGAAGAGACTGTCTTTTCTCCATTGTATATCTTGCCTCCTTTATCAAAGATAAGGTGATCATATGTGCATGGGTTTATCTCTGGGTTTTCTATCCTGTTCCATTGATCTAAATTTCTGTTTTAGTGCCAGTACCATACTGTCTTGATGACTGTAGCTTTGTAGTATAGTCTGAAGTCTGGGAGCCTGATTCCTCCAGTTCCGTTTTTCTGTCTCAAGATTGCTTTGGCTATTTGGGGTCTTTTGTGTTTCCATACAAATTGTGAAATTTTTTGTTCTAGTTCTGTGAAAAATGCCACTGGTAGTTTGATAGGGATTGCATTGAATCTGTAGGTTGCTTTGGGTAGTATAGTCATTTTCACAATGTTGATTCTTCCAATCCAATAACATGGTATATCTCTCCATCTGTTTGTATCATCTTTAATTTCTTTCATCAGTGTCTCATAATTTTCTGCATACAGGTCTTTTGTCTCCTTAGGTAGGTTTATTCCTAGGTATTTTATTCTTTTTGTTGCAATGGTAAATGGGAGTGTTTTCCTAATTTCACTTTCAGATTTTTCATCATTAGTGTATAGGAATGCAAGAGATTTCTGTGCATTAATTTTGTATCCTGCTACTTTACCAAATTCGTTGATTAGCTCTAGTAGTTTTCTGGTAGTATCTTTAGGATTCTCTATGTATAGTATCATGTCACCTGCAAACAGTGACAGCTTTACTTCTTTTCCGATTTGGATTCCTTTTATTTCTTTTTCTTCTCTGATTGCTCTGGCTAAAACTTCCAAAACAATGGTGAATAATAGTTGTGAGAGTGGACAACCTTGTCTTGTTCCTGATCTTAGTGGAAATGGTTTCAGTTTTTCACCATTGAGGATGATGTTGGCTGTGGGTTTGTCATATATGGCCTTTATTATGCTGAGGTAAGTTCCCTCTATGCCTACTTTCTGGAGGGTTTTATCATAAATGGGTGTTGAATTTTGTCAAAAGATTTCTCTGCATCTATTGAGATGATCATATGGTTTTTCCCCTTCAATTTGTTAATATGGTGTATCACATTGATTGACCTGCATATATTGAAGAATCCTTGCATTCCTGAGATAAACCCCACTTGATCATGGTGTATGATCCTTTTAATGTGGTGTTGGATTCTGTTTGCTAGTATTTTGTTGAGTATTTTTGCTTCTATGTTTATCAGTGACATTGGTCTTTAGTTTTCTTTCCTCGTGACACCTTTGTCTGATTTTGGTATCAGGGTGATGGTAGCCTCGTAGAATGAGATTGGGAGTGTTCTTCCCTCTGTATATTTTGGAAGAGTTTGAGAAGGATATGTGTTAGCTCTTCTCTAAATGTATGATAGAATTCGCCTGTGAAGCCATCTGTTCCTGGGGTTTTGTTTCTTGGAAGATTTTAAATCACAGTCTCAATTTCAGTGCTTGCGATTGGTCTGTTCATATTTTCTATTTCTTCCTGTTTCAGAATCAGAAGTTTGTGCATTTCTAAGAATTTGTCCATTTCTTCCAGGTTGTCAATTTTATTGGCATATAGTTGCTTGAAGTAACCTCTCATGATCCTTTGTATTTCTGCAGTGTCAGTTGTTACTTCCTTTTCATTTCTAATTCTATTGATTTGAGTCTTCTCCCTTTTTTTCTTGATGAGTCTGGCTAATGGTTTATCAATTTTGTTTATCTTCTCAAAGAACCAGCTGTTAGTTTTATTGATCTTTGCTATCGTTTCCTTCATTTCTTTTTCATTTATTTGTGATCTGATCTTTATGATTTCTTTCCTTCCGCTAACTTTGGGGTTTTTTTGTTCTTCTTTCTCTAATTGCTTTAGGTGTAAGGTTAGGTTGTTTATTTGAGATTTTTTTGTTTCTTAAGGTAGGATTGTATTGCTATAAACTTCCCTCTTAGAACTGCTTTTGCTGCATCCCATAGGTTTTGGGTGGTCGTGTTTTCATTGTCATTTGTTTCTAGGTATTTTTTGATTTCCTCTTTGATTTCTTCAGCCATCTCTTGGTTATTAAGTAATGTATTGTTTAGCCTCCATGTGTTTGTATTCTTTACAGATTTTTTCCTGTAACTTGATATCTAGTCTCATAGCGTTGTGGTCAGAAAAGATACTTGATATGATTTCAATTTTCTTAAATTTATCAAGGCTTGATTTGTGACCCAAGATATGATGTATCCTGGAGAATGTTCCATGAGCACTTGAGAAAAATGTGTATTCTGTTGTTTTTGGATGGAATGTCCTATAAATATCAATTAAGTCCATCCTGTTTAATGTATCATTTAAAGCTTGTGTTTCCTTATTTATTTTCGTTTTGAATGATCTGTCCACTGGTGAAAGTGGGGTGTTAAAGTCCCCTACTATGATTGTGTTACTGTCGATTTCCCCTTTTATGGCTGTTAGTATTTGCCTTATGTATTGAGCTGCTCCTATGTTGGGTGCATAAATAATTACAATTGTTATATCTTCTTCTTGGATTGATCCCTTGATCATTATGTAGTGTCCTTCTTTGTCTTTTGTAATAGTCTTTGTTTTAAAGTCTATTTTGTCTGATATGAGAATTGCTACTCCAGCTTTCTTTTGATTTCCATTTGCATGGAATATCTTTTTCCATCCCTTCACTTTCAGTCTGTATGTGTCCCTAGGTCTGAAGTGGGTCTCTTGTAGACAGCATATATACAGGTCTTGTTTTTGTATCCATTCAGCTAGTCTATGTCTTTTGGTTGGAGCATTTAATCCATTTACATTTAAAGTAATTATCGATATGTATGTTCCTATTACCATTTTCCTAAATGTTTTGGGTTTGTTATTGTAGGTCTTTTCCTTCTCTTGTGTTTCCTGCCTAGAAAAGTTCCTTTAGCATTTGTTGTGAAGCTGGTTTGGTTGTGCTGAATTCTCTTAGCTTTTGCTTGTCTGTAAAGGTTTTAATTTCTCCATCGAATCTGAATGAGATCCTTGCTGGGTAGAGTAATCTTGGTTGTAGGTTTTTCCCTTTCATCACTTTAAATATGTCCTGCCTCTCCCTTCTGGCTTGCAGAGTTTCTGCTGAAAGATCAGCTGTTAACCTTATGGGGATTCCCTTGTATGTTATTTGTTGTTTTTCCCTTGCTGCTTTTAATATTTTTTCTTTGTATTTAATTTTTGATAGTTTGATTACTATGTGTCTTGGCATGTTTATCCTTGGATTTATCCTGTATGGGACTCTCTGTGCTTCCTGGACTTGATTAACTATTTCCTTTCCCATATTAGGGAAGTTTTCAACTATAATCTCTTCAAATATTTTCTCAGTCCCTTTCTTTTTCTCTTCTTCTTCTGGGACCCCTATAATTCGAATGTTGGTGCATTTAATATTGTCCCAGAGGTCTCTGAGACTGTCCTCAACTCTTTTAATTCTTTTTCCTTTATTCTGCTGTGCAGTAGTTATTTCCACTATTTTATCTTCCAGGTCACTTATCCGTTCTTCTGCCTCAGTTATTCTGCTATTGATCCCTTCTAGAGAATTTTTAATTTCCTTTACTGTGCTGTTCATCATTGTTTGTTTGCTCTTTAGTTCTTCTAGGTCCTTGTTAAACGTTTCTTGTATTTTCTCCAATTCTATTTCCAAGATTTTGGATCACTTTAATTATTCTGAATTCTTTTTCAGGTAGACTGCCTATTTCCTCTTCATTTGTTAGGTCTAGTGGGTTTTTTACCTTGCTCCTTCATCTGCTGTGTGTTTCTCTGTCTTCTCATTTTGCTTAACTTACTGTGTTTGTGGTCTCCTTTTTGCAGGCTGCAGGTTCATAGTTCCTGTTGTTTTTGGTGTCTGCCCTCAGTAGCTAAGGTTGGTTCAGTGAGTTGTGTAGGCTTCCTGGTGGAGGGGACTAGTGCCTGTGTTCTGGTGGATGAGGCTGGATCTTGTCTGTCTGGTGGTGTGTTTGGGGGTGTCTGTGACCTTATTATGATTTTAGGCAGCCTCTCTGCTAATGGGTGGGTTTGTGTTCCTTTCTTGCTAGTTGTTTGGCATAGGGTGTCCAGCACTGTAGCTTGCTGGTCATTGAGTGGAGCTGGGTCTTGGCGTTGAGATGGAGATCTCTGGGAGATTTTCACCGTTTTATATTATGTGGAGCTGGGAGGTCTCTGGTGGACCAATTTCCTGAACTTGGCTCCTCCACCTCAGAGGCACAGACCTGACGCCTGGCTGGAGCACCAAGAGCCTGTCATCCACATGGCTCAGAATAAAAGGGAGAAAAAAGAAAGAAAGAAAGAAAAAGATTAAATAAAATAAGATTAAAAAGTTATTAAAATAAAAAACAAAAAATAATTATTAAAAAAAATTTTTTAAAGTAATTTAAAAAAAAGAAAGAAAGAACAACCAAACCAAAAAACAAATCCACCAATGATAACAAGTGCTGAAAACTATACTTAAAAAACAAAAAAAAAACAAAAAACGGACAGAAAGAGCCCTAGGACAAATGATAAAAGCAAAGCTATACAGACAAAATCACACACAGAAGCATTTGCATACACACTCACAAAAGGAGAAAAAGGGGAAAAATATATATATATCGTTGCTCTCAAAGTCCACCTCCTCAATTTGGGATGATTCGTTGTCTATTCAGGTATTCCACAGATGCAGGCACATCAAGTTGTTTGTGGAGCTTTAATCCGCTGCTTCTGAAGCTGCTGGGAGAGATTTCCCTTTCTCTTCTTTGTTCGCACAGCTCCTGGGGTTCAGCTTTGGATTTGGACCCGCCTCTGCGTGTAGGTCGCCTGAGGGCGTCTGTTCCCCGCCCAGACAGAACAGGGTTAAAGGAGCACCTGCTTCGGGGGCTCTGGCTCAGTCAGGCCGGGGGGAGGGAGGGATATGGATGCAGGGCGAGCCTGCAGCAGCAGAGGCCAGCGTGATGTTGCACCAGCCTGAGGCGCGCCGTGCGTTCTCCCGGGGAAGTTGTCTCTGGATCACGGGACCCTGGCAGTGGTGGGCTGCACAGGCTCCCGGGAGGGGAGGTGTGGATAGTGACCTGTGCTTGCACACAGGCTTCTTGGTGGCGGTGGCAGCAGCCTTAGCATCTCATGCCCGTCTCTGGGGTCCGCGCCGATAGCTGCGGCTCGCGCCCGTCTCTGGAGCTCCTTTAAGCGGCGCTCTTAATCTCCTGGCGCACCAGGAAACAAAGAGGTAAGAAAAAGTTTCTTGCCTCTTCGGCAGCTCCAGACCTTTTCCCGGACTCCCTCCTGGCTAGCCATGGCGCACTAGCCCCTTCAGGCTGTGTTCACGCCGCCAACCCCAGTCCTCTCCCTGCGATCCGGATCCGACCGAAGCCCGAGCCTCAGCTCCCAGCCCCCGCCCGCCCCGGCGGGTGAGCAGACAAGCCTCTCGGGCTGGTGAGTGCTGCTCAGCGCCGATCCTCTGTGTGGGAATCTCTCTGCTTTGCCCTCCGCACCCCTGTGGCTGCGCTCTCCTCCGTGGCTCCGAAGCTTCCCCCCTCTGCCACCCGCAGTCTCCGCCCACGAAGGGGCTCCTAGTGTGTGGAAACCTTTCCTCCTTCACAGCTCCCTCCCACTGGTGCAGGGCCCGTCCCTATTCTTTTGTCTCTGTTGTTTCTTTTTTCTTTTGCCCTACCCAGGTACGTGGGGAGTTTCTTACCTTTTGGGAGGTCTGAGGTCTTCTGCCAGCATTCAGTAGGTGTTCTGTAGGAGTTGTCCCACATGTAGATTTATTTCTGATGTATTTGTGGGGAGGAAGGTGATCTCCACGTCTTACTCTTCCGCCATCTTGAAGCTCTACCTCAATACATTTTTGAAAGTTTCTTTTCCTAACTGTGAGTGAAGACTTTATTTTAGGACTATCGTCCAGTGTAATGCTGGCCTTTGGGGTGGTCTCACACAGAGAACCTCTCACTTTTTCTGGATGAAAATAAAACTATTCTTTCTCAGGTGCTTGCTTATTAATCATGTTAAGTCATTCTTTAAAGGCAATAAACAATTCACATGTGGTAATTAGGACAGAATTATTTTTCAAGGGAAAATAAAGTCTGGCTTAATATGTTTTGGATTCATGCTCCCAAGAATAAACCCACAATTTTCCATCCCTTTACCAAAAAGGAAAAAAAAAATAATCTGTTTTAAAGGAAATGTAATCCTGATATTTGGGTTAATTTACACTCATAACTCTCCAGATATATTTCAAGAACTAGTTGATATTTGAGAGTATATTTTTCAGATGTTTTAAATAGAAAAATCATATTTTATTTAAGGTAAACAAACCAGAACAGCAAAACATTGACTCTTGTGGCACCTATGGTCTTATGAAATACAAATAGATTTTAAAGTTAAAAATCCTTCTCTTATATCCAACATTTATTCTAAATTTATACATGTAAAAATATCAGTAATGTCTATAAATGCCCAGGTGTTCACAACTATTAATAAATGAAAATGTTTGCAGAATTTCATGCCCTTGGGCAAGACATAAAACTTAGATGTATTTCTAATAAAGAACTGAAGAATTTCTTTACAAGTAAACCATCCATTTTGAAAATAAAATGATACATGCAGTTCATGGATTTTTGAATAAGGAAGAATTTGTAGTCTCAAACCACACCACACAAATAATTTTTTAACTATATCACGTTCTATCAAATCAGATATATTGTCGTTTTAGATGTAATGATTTCTTTGGTCCTAAAATTTAAATGCTAAGGTTTTATTTTAGTCTGTCAGAACATTCTTTCACAAATATCTGTCCCCTTCCAGACCAAATAACCACAAGACTACTGCAAATTCACATTTTAAATTACACGGTAAAGGTTTTGTAACGTAACACTTTCTCCAGGACAATTATTTATAAGATAAATAAAGTTTTAAATGTTTATTTGAAAATGTTTAAATAATCATATATTTAGGTTTGATCTAACTAGACTCATATTGTACTTGTCGCTCACATTTTCAAAGAAATGTTTGCCAGATTGTCAAATTGCCAAAATTGTAAACAGCTTAGTATCTTTGAAGATTAATTCTGCATCTTAATTAAGGTAGCTTGTTTTGAGTAAAAAAGTCTTTGTATTTTTACATTACTCTTGAATTAAGCACATTCAGAAATAGAGCATGTTTTCATTCAATCATTAGTAAACATTCATTTGCATATGTTGTTTTGGTGGCTTAGTTGCCAAACATTCCGCTAAATGATAAATAGGTACTCACTGAGGAATTAAACTTTCCTACAGGGTGGTCTTGATTTGAGTCAAAGCCAGAAAATTAATGCTTAGTTTCCAAAACACCTAACGCACACAAAAGTAATTAATTCTATAGCTGTGTGGGCTTTCAAGTCTGTGAATTTATAATGTCTTCCATATTTATTAATTGTTTACATAGTTAAGGTATTATACTTTCTCACATCATTTATGTAGGGTTGAGATACAAACGAGTTAATTTACTTGATGTAATCATTAATTACTGAATCATCTCGGTTGTGATCGTTCTGTTTATGAGGTAATTTCATTATGCAGACTGTTTTCCATTATTTTATAATTAGGTACCATTCCTGCACACCCTCTGGTCCCATTAGCTCACCCTTCCAATTCCATCGAAGGAAAATGTATTAGCAAATTACACCACTGCAACTGATTCAAGTATTATAAGAAATTGAGAATTACTAAAGAAAAAAAACTAGCATGGACTATAAAAATAACAGTTTAAGTCACTACCACTAAATAAGACTATTTTTTCAAAATAAATCTGAATTGACAAGACTCAATTTCATGAGACACACCTCCCCGCCTTCATGAGAATTCTACAAGAGTGACTCCTACTGCAAGGGCCCAAGGGATCTCCATCCCAGTTCAGTCCCTCTCACTGACACCAACTCCAGTCATTATGCAGATTGCAAATCAGTGTCAGGGATATTCAATGGTGCATCAGCAGAGTCTTGGAGACTCAGGGACACATGTGAGTTGTGGGGCTGGCCGCATAAAAGAGGCTAGGCAATAGTGGCCGGTCATAGCCCCTGTAACTGTGGCTGGTGCAGGGAACGTTGCAGATAGAATCCATCTGATTCAGACATGATTCTATCATTCTATTTATGAGTCAGACATGATTAAGGACCAATTGCAGATATTTAGCAAAGGCCAACTATCTGTAAGGAAACTCACGTACATGCCACCTGCTAATTGATGCTACTACATTTAGGGAATTTATATCTAGCAATAAAATTTTACTCAGTTGAATTGAATAAGTAAATATAAAGTGTAAAGTATAAGGAATAAGGTATAATTAAGATGTAGTCTTTAAAAGTTGTTTTATAAAGAATTATATTTAGCCAAATATTATAATGAATTATGAATAAATTAAATATAAATGGAATAGAATTCAAATTAATTATAATCATAAGAGGAATTGAAACCCCAAAGGGTTAAACATTGTTGCCTCTGAAAAGAGGAAATTAGAACAGGAAGTATGGGTGGAAGGGTTTGCGTTCTTATTAGCCTTCCTGTATTGTTTCATTTAAAAAGTCATATGTATATTTTAATTTGTTTTTTAAAAATTAAAATGTTTTGTATAAGATGCTAGTAAATTTTTTTTAACGCACTTTGCAAAACATAGGCTGAAAAATCTATATAAAGAGACAGGAACTCGCCATGTTTCAAGTCAGCGATTTAAAGAAAATTTAACATTTAAGTTAAAAGTAAACAAAAGTTGAACCATATCCAGACCACATCTATATTTTACTTGCATAATAGGTTCACCCTATAAGAAATTCAGAAAGACAGACAGTTTTAATGAAATGCATAGTGGCATGTTGGGTTCCAAAAAATCTAAATTTCTCTTTAACTGTCACCTTCAACAGTCTTGTTCAGGAAATCTTTCATTTTATGTCCCTTCCTCATAACTTATTAAACGTATGCTTTGGGGTGATGAGATGCCATGATGCAGAACACAAGTCTTTTCTGTCCACAATTTATTTGAATTCAACCAAAGCTGTTTCAGATCTATTGTTGAAAATAATAGTTCCTGTCAATCTGTGTCACATATAACAACGGTTGAGTTGTCACTGTGTCATCAGAGATTTGAAATAAGACTAAGGGTATGTTGAAACATGAGAAGCCCAACCCAATGAATAAGTGATTTTCTTTGGGAGGCTATGAAAATTCCTGCCAAATCCTGACCAAACTTCTTAATGACTTCATGTACAAAGAAAAATAAGTTAACTTTACTAAATTAATGAGTGGCCAGTCATTAGATAAACTCTTCTAGGTTTTCAGTTCAATTTCAAATTGTTCATTATTAATATGTACCAATGCAGCTGATTTTTGTATTTTGACTTTGCATCCGGTGCCTTGCTAAACTCACATTTTAGTTCTAACACCTTATTGTTGATTCTTTGTAGATTCTTCATAGACAGTAATGTCATCTGTGAATAGATAGAGGTCTATTCCTTTCTCTCCATTCTGTATGGTATTTGTTTATTATTTACTTCCTTCTTCATTTGCCTTATTGCACTAATTAGGACCTCCAGTATGATGTTAAATAAGAGTGATGGTGAGAGTAAGCATACTTTCCTCTTTCCTAACCTTAGATGGAAAGAATTCAGTCTTTCACAATTAAATATTATGTTAGCCCTATTCTCTTGGTTGATTCTCTATTGGGTTGAAAACAATAAATTATTCCTAGTTCATCAGGGGTTTTAACACAAATGGATGTTGAATTTTGTCAAATACCTCTTCTGTATAAATGCAATCATATGGATTTTCTCTTTAGTTTACTGATATATTGATAACACTGATTTTGAATGTTGAACCAGGCTTGCATTCCCAGGATAAATCCCACTCAATTTGATATCATAATATTTTTATAAGTTGTTGAATTTAATTTGATATGTTGTTGAGGATTTTTGCATCTATGTTCATGAGAAATATCAGCCTATAGTTTTCTTTTCTTGTAATGTCTTTGATTTTGTTTAAAAAAAGGGTAATTCTGACTTCATAAAATGAATCAAGAAGTGTTCATACTCCTGTGTTCTGGAAAAGTTTGTGTAGAATTGATATTATTTCTTCCTTGAATGTTTGATATCGGATTTTTTTTCTGTTGTTGTTGTTGCTTTATATTTATTTGTTTTTAAATTTTTATTGGAGTATGGTTGCTTTACAATGTTGTGTTAGTTTCTACTCTACAGCAAAGTGAATCAGCTATACATATATATATATACATATCAGAACACACTTTGACACAAATCGCAGCAAGATCTTTTTTGACCCTCCTCCTAGAGTAATGAGAATAAAAACAAAAATAAACAAATGGGACCTAATGAAACTTAAAAGCTTTTGCACAGCAAAGCAAACCATAAACAAGATGAAAAGACAACCCTCAGAATGGGAGAAAATATTTGCAAATGAAGCAACTGACAAAGGATTAATCTCCAAAATATACAGACTGCTCATGTAGCTCAATATCAAAAAATCAAACAACCCAATCAATAAATGGGCGGAAGACCTAAATAGACATTTCTCCAAAGAAGACATACGGATGGCCAACAAATACATGAAAAAATGCTCAACATATCTAATTATTAGAGAAATGCATATTAAAACTACAATGAGATATCACCTCACACAGGTCAGAATGGCCACCATCACAAAATCTACAAACAACAA